>NC_092412.1:138452123-138811623 GCF_040894005.1 Engystomops pustulosus | reverse complement strand
TCGCCGCAATCGTAGTGAACCAGGGAGTAAAGATAAAATATTATTTTTATGTTACGGTGAGCGGGGGGAAAAAAATGCAAAAAATCCAAAATAAAAATTGAGGATTTTGTTTGTGTCCCCCTTGAAATAGTTAATAAAATCTCATGAATAAGCTATAGACCTCCAAAATGAATTATCTATACATTGTATCTCATTCCGTAAAATATAAGCCCTCATATGTTTGCATTACCAAAAAAATAGAAATGTATAGGTTGTACAAGGTGACAATACAAATCTGCTGTGAAGGGCGCCTCCATTCATTCTACACTCAGCCGTGCGCCCGTACAGAAGTTTACCACCACATATGGGGTATCAGTACACTCGGGAGGAATTGGGCATCAAACTTTGCAGTGCGTTTCATCATTTAATTTATTCTGAAACTGTCAGTTTGGCCTAAATGAATGTATTTTCCATAGTTTCTAAATCGCAGGTCCATATTGTTTTAACCCATGTGAAACACTTAAAGGGTTAATGGACTTAATAGAAGTTGTTTTACATACGTTGAGGGGTGAAGTTTCTATAGTGGGGTCATTTATGGGGTGTTACTATTATTTAGGCCTTTCAAAGTCACTTGGAAGCTGAGTTTTCCCTCAAAATGAGAGTTTTGGCAATTTTCATGAAAATGAGAAAAATCGCACCTAAAGTTCTGCACCTCATAACATACTAGAAAAATTAGAGGATGCATAAAATATCATCCCAACATAAATCAGACATTCCGTAAATGTTAATTATCAAGCTTTTTGGGTAGTTTTACTTCCTGTCTGGAAAGCAGAACATTTCAAACTTGGAAAATGAAGAATTTTTACAAACTTTTGCCAAATTTTCACTTTTTTCAGAACGAATCGCAAAACGTATCACTTAAATTTTATAACTAACATGAAGTACAATGTATCATGAGAAAACATTCTCAAAATCACTGGGGTATGTTAAAGCGTTCCGAAGTTATAACCAATTATCGTGAGACATGTCAGATTTGAAAAATCGAGTCTGGTCATTGAGCTGAAAACTAGTGTCGGTGATAAGGGGTTAAAATTTATGTTAACACATTTAGGTCAAGTTTCTCCACCCAGCCTTTAAATTGCATTTCAAAATGCAGTGTAAATGAAATGTGAAGCCTATATAGTCTGATCCTACACTTATGTTTCTTTGCATTTGCCGCTACTTTTTGCTGACCTACATTCAGTTTTCCAACAGCTATGCAATTACCCACAATCAGTGAGGATAGATACATAACTAAAATGAGTGATATTGCCCAAGCAAACCAAATCTTTCATCTTACATATTTGCCAACAACAGTGACAACTTGGTGCTTGGTCATGGGTTACAATTACAAATGGCTGTAATTTGATAGAATCCTAACCCCCGATTTATTTTCCTAGCCCATATATATAATCTTATAAATAAATCAGTCTATAACATTTGTTTGTGTACTTGTTTGAAAGCATCATAACTTACCACTGTCAAAACCATTTCAGTTATACACAAAGGGAACGATGACTATGCAAATAGCCTAGCACATGTGACATGTAAAAATACATAATAAGAACTTTGTATTGCATGATAAAACTTTAAACGGCCCAGAGTGTGGGCATATCTATGTACTGTTTCGATTGTTTCAATAAACTTCCCTTAAAAAAATCTCTTTAATTTGATACTAAGACAAAACTTTACAGATTAAGTATAATGATACCAAAATCATTATATAAATAGTGCTCCCAACATAAGAACCTTTGCAAAGAGATTGCGTCCAAGGTACATGATTTAGATGACTCATGAGTTAACGATCCATTCAAAGAGAGCCTTGTAACCCCTTTTTTTTCATAAATTTTACTTTATTTAAACAAATCATCTTATACAAAATACATAGACATAAAATTCATAATTACCATAACAGCAATAAACACAGCGAATAATCAATTCCATTACAGAATCACTACATATTTGACTTTCCTCAACAATTCAAAAGCTGTCGTGATACAGATTAGTATAAAATATTTCCCCTCTTTTCCCCAAAACCCTCCTCTTCCCTCCCCCCAGTGGCTGGTGATTATGCACCCCCTCTTGTTTCATCTCATAGCATTCTCCCATAATCATACTATCCATCTCACTCTTCCATAACTGGACCTTGGGCTCTGTCACATTTTTCCAATTGTACAGTATGACCTTTCTTGCCATCAAAAGACCCTTCATGGAATAGAGATTTACTCCAGTTGCTTGGATCATATTCCCTGAGTTGTCTAGATAAAACAGCATGTCATCTGCATAAAGTTGCAATCTATCTTCTCTGATCCCCCCCCCTTAACAAGCTACTATCTCTCAAAAGGCAAGTCAAAGGCTACAGTGAAATTACAAATAATAAGGGGGACAATGGGCATCCTTGCCTTGTACCCCTAAAAAGTTGCACTGCCGCTGAGGCTTTCCCATTTATACTCACCCTTGCAGTTGCCCCTTATACAACAGCATCACCCAGCTAATGAAAAGAGGCCCCATGGACTCAAGGGTCACCCAGACATAGTCCCACTCGATCCGATCAAAGGCCTTGACCGCGTAGAGTGAGACCATCATCCTACAGCCTTGTGCTTTACATGGATACTGAATGGGGAGAGCCTTATAACCCCATTTGGTGTCATTTACCCACCAGCATGTCTTTATGTCTAGATTCCCAAACCTAGTTCAAATCCAGCCTTTCCCAACCAAGTTAAATAACAAATGTTTTACCAGATTGGGAACTGTAACTTATCTCCAGGCCCTAGAAGTGCTTTTCTGAGTGGGTTATAATTTGTATTCTAGTATGTGTTATCATTCTGCCTTTCCTTTCATTCTTTCAAAATATTCTTCTACGTATCTGAAACATCCACTGTACTTAACAGAAAATCAGTTAACTGCAATGTTCAGAGCCATTCACAAATACAATGCAATGTTTGCATAGACTATCTGGCTCTAAATCTTGCTCTATGCTTTTAGACTTTATAGAAATGTTTTATCAATAAAAGAAAATCTTTGTTTCATAAAAAAGAGGGAGTGGGTCCACAGTCAGGGTTCCCAGTAAAACTGTAAAAGGAAAAATAAATGTTTTACTCTCTGTTTCCTAAATTTATTCACAAGCTGTGCGTTTGCTTGTAATTCTACTTGTTATGAATTAGTTCTCTTGATTCACCGTTTAGGGGAGATTTTGGTGCAAATAGAGTGTTCATAGACCAATAAAGTTTGTAGTATTTAAAAAAATAAAATAAACAACAAACCCCACAATAATAATAATACTTCCTTTATTTATATAGCGCACACAGATTCCACACCGCTGCATAGAGTTTTCCAAATGGTTCCTACCATCAAACTACCAGTATGTTTTGGAGTGTGGGAGGAAACCAGAGGACCCGGAGGAAACCCCCGCAAACACAGAGAGAAGTCTCAAGTTATCCTTGCTACAAGTGAGCACGGTCCACAGAATCCTCAATTTTTTTTACATTTTCATTCCATACAAGTACTTCGACCACTGGTGGAGTCTAGTTGACAGCATCATCATATGTACGTCCACAGTGATTGTTTTCTTATCATTATTAGATCAGCAATACTTGATCTCCAGAGTCTTTGGTCACAGATCAGGCACCATTAGCATCTGGGCCTACATAAATCATGTCATGTAAACTTATCTGTGCAAGTCCTACAGCACCTGCACATATTTGTGCTGCACGCTGAATATTAATTTACTGGAAAATGCGTGAAAATCATGAGGTTCTTAAAATATAATAAACATTTTTTTAATTAAAATTATGTGAGTTATGTTGTGACGGGAAGCGAAGCCCCGCAAGGGTCTACTGGGCCCCACATGGACTTCTGGGAAATTAAATAATTTATTATTTTTCCAGTGAACTGTTATATTAGAGACATTTCTGTTTATATATTGATATTAGGTTCATGGTGCAAGGAAAAACAATCATTGTTAAAAAGGATAGTGCTGAGTGATTTTGGGCAACATAGAATGAACAATGACTTCAATGGCTTGCACACTCAAGTTAAAGAAAGCTTAATCTGTACTTCATAAATGTCTTCCTCTCTTGTTCTTCTATGACAGAACCAGAGGCATAGCTATGGGTTCAGCATAGGAAGGGGGGAGACCCCCCCCCCCAATGGGCCCCCAACTCAGGTATACCAGTATTCCACCATACAGTGACCATATAATGGCAAATAATTTCTACCAATGCCATCTTGGATTTGTTAAAGAGAACCTGTCAGGTGGATTGGGACAATATACCGCCCACAAGTCCTTTAACTTGGGGGCTAGATGTTAGTCTCACAGCCTCATCTTTACATAACCACGCCTCCTTATCTCTTCGTAGCTGCTCTCTCCGTGGCCTGCTGCGGTCTCGTCTCCATTCAGTGTGCCTTTCACCCCTCCCATACACGCAGGGTCGGAGCAGAGATGACCAGCGCATGTGCAAGAATTGAGACAAGATGGAGATTACAGGGAGAAAGAGAGGCACGGTTATGTAAAGATTTGGCCATGAGGGCCGGCGCCTCCTTGATTGCTGTGCCCGAAACCCTACCTGCATGACTAGAAGCGGACCATGAATATAAATGATTTTTTTCTGCTGCAGGCAGCGGTCTCTATTTATAAATACATGTCCAGCACACATGCAACCGGCCCTGCAAGGTACCTATTGTGGTTTTATATTGATTTGCCTGGTGACAAGTTCCATTTAACTACTAATTGAGAAATGTATTTAATACTCTTATGCACCCATAAGATTTACAAGCACAATTATACACCGTGCTTTTACACTGACTACTTTGTCCCACAACCAAAGACTTCACAAAATTGAATAAGAAAGTAACAGTGCAAAAAGTTATTAGTATTAAAGTACAACTGTAAAGTATAAAAACTTTTGGACTGAGAAAATTACTCTAATTAGCTGTCTGCAGGTGTGTGGCTGCTAACATGGGTTTTACCTTGTCCCCCCAGGCTGATCTCCTTCTGTCTGTTACTATAAAGGATGACTGGATGGGTATGCAGTCATTAATATACACCCCCAGGCTCCATTAATATACAGCCTTCCAGGCTCCATGAATTAATATACATTCCCCAGCCAGGCTCAATTAATTAATATACCCCCCAGGCTCCGTTAATTAATATACCCCCACAGGCTCCATTAATTAATATACCCCCCAGTCTCTATTAATTAATATACACCCCCCCCAGGCTCCTTTAATTAATATACACCCCCCCAGGCTCCATTAAAATTAAAGTACCCACCCCAGGCTCTATTCATTAATATACCCCCCTCCAGGCTTTATTAATTAATATACCCCCCCAAACTCTATTAATTTATATACCCCCCCCCCCAGGCTGTATTGATTAATTTACCCACAGGTTCTATTAATTAATATACCCCCCAGGCTCTATTAATTAATACACCCCCCAGGCTCCATTAATTAATATACCCTCCAGGCACTATTAGTTAATAACTCCCCCCCCCCCCCAGGCTCCATTAATTAATCAAATACACATTATTAGTGGCCAGAAAAAAAATAATAAACACTAACTTACCTCAAGGGCTGCTCGCATCTTCTTCACTTGCTTCATCTTCCCGAGTGAGAGCAGCGTCTACCGTGCAGCAGCAGGGACGCTGGTGGAGTGAAGTCATCACGTCGGGCAGTGTCCTGCACAGTATTAGACGCAGCAGAAAAAGATCGGCCGCGCCGATGCAATTATGTTCTGTGAATCCCGCTTGCGGTGCTGCCCCCTGTCAGCCGCGCAGGCACTATGAAGTAAGCCGATGTAATTGAGTTTTCTTATGTTGCCGGTGTGTGCCGTGGGCCCCTCTGGGACATCTGGGGCCCCGGCTCTTGCCCAGGTAAGCCTGGTGCTGGCGCTGGCCCTGCATAACCCCTTAGTGAGAACAGCAGTTCGCATTAAGAAATCAGGACAGTAGTGTATTTCATCCTAAGAAAAAATAATTAGAATTAGAAATGTCTCGCTATGGATTAATGGCCTGTGAGAAATCACCCATTACAATTAGACTCAGATGATCTACTATTTTAAATCCAAAAAACACCTCAATAATGATTATAACTTGTGACTAGTACTGAAATAATTTTGGACAGCACCAAAATAGCCTACACCCCCAAGTTCTCTATTTTTTACTATTCACTCTATTTTTTCATCATCAATCTCATGTCTTCATTCTTCTCAGCCAGTTTTCCCAGGTCTTTTTCCTTGCAGCCTGCACACTTAATTATCCATCAGAGCTTGCGATGACATCATCCTAGGTTTTGTCACTCAAGAAGAAATAGCATTCACATATAGATATATATATGCAATTTCCTCCTGGGCAAGATCATCTCTTCCTGGAGGTGATACAGTATTACATGGATGTTTAATTTACATTGTGCAAAAATGTGTCAAAACCACTACTGCCAATTTGGGTGGAATGGGGATGCCCATTGGCTGATTTCCCTTATCTACTCTTCATCCCAGCCCTGACTTAGTCTACCTCAGTAGCTCAGTACATGCTCAGTATTGTAAAATCTTGAAAGTTGAGAGAACAACTAAAGAGGCACTAAGATGAGTCACCGTAGAGATTTAGACATAAAAAACATACATTTCCTGTGCATTGTGAGAATAAATTCAGTTGTAAAACTAAAGTAGGAGGCAACCTGCATCAAAGTAAAAAAGAATGCTTCCATCTTATCAGAAGGAAATATCAATCAACAGAAAAAGTTATCTTGCCCTTTGTGTTTAAGGTGGGTGTAAAACATGACTTGGAGTATAAGGAGTGAAAGCAGTTAAAGTTAGACTAGAAGAAGAGTGAAGAGAGCAGGCTCTACGTTTTGAGGCTAACTTGGTATATTTGATGGTGCATTTTCCAGAACAGTAGTTCTATTTGTCAGACATGAATATATATTCACAGAGTTTTATACATTCTGCAGTGATCCTCAATGGATCAAGCGCCTTCTCTAGCTCACTAGATGAACAAGGTATCATAATTCTTCCGCCTAGAGGAGATAGGCGGCCTGAGTAACGTGATTACAAGAAATTTGAGAAAACATGGTCTTCCTGGCTTGTTAAGCTACCCCCCTCCCCCATAATACAACCGAAATGTTGAATATACAAAAAAGATTAGATCAAATGGATGCCAGACAAATAATTTTATTAAATACACAAATACACGGCAACAGAAGAGTAGCAATAAAAGTATAAAAACAGAGAGTGCCAAAATACATATATAATCAAAAAGCCAATAAGAGGAATAAGATACAGTGTATAGGAAAAAATACCACTTAGAGCCATATATATAAGTTCCAACAGTTAAGGGAACACAAAGTACCTCATATGGAGTAAGCACTAGAGTGTAAATACCTATACCAGTTGGGCAGGCACACGCTGTACACCCCGACACGTGTTTCGCAAGTAGCTTTATCAAGGGGAGTGTCTTGGATTGTGCTGGGTGAGGCTTATATATGCAACTCCCCATATTCCTCTACTCTCTACTCACCTCATAGGGACCTGAACTCGCTTACGCATTTCAGTTTGCCTTTTAAGAGGATATTCATGACCTTAAAATTCACATTGCCCAGGTTTGTTACATATCCTGTGTCATTGCTAATTAGTCTTTGTACTAGATGTACTCATGATGATATGTAGGAACTTTTGCTGGAAAAGAAATTTCATATGGCCATTAACCAGATTACTACATTATGTATCATCTGTTACACTATATGTTCCCATTTATCATCCCACACGGAGGAAGTGTACTCAACAATGACACAAGGCAAGATACAGTAAGAATATTAACCAGTCCTATACTAGTGGAAGTCCCTCATTACCTCTTAGTTTGTATATATACTATATATTAACAACCCCCTCTTTATATCAGCAATAAGAGCAGCTTGGAACTGCAAGGCTATAGATTACTAATTGCACATTAGTGATGAAGAGAATGCTGGTAATGATAATTGAGTCACCCTGAGAGCAGGTTGTCTAGAGAGAAATATTTATTAGAAGACTAACAGAAACTTTTTTCCATTTACTAAATCCTTGAATTAGGTGAACTACATTAATCAGCAATGATGTGGCACATTTCTGTTGTTGGTGCATAACGCTATTGTGTTACAGCATTGCAGCTTTTTCTAATCCTCTAGCATTAGGTCCTGTGTAATTACATACACAAGACTTGCACATTGTACACTTTTGTTCTCACCTTTTCAAATGATTTGATCCATCAAGAAATGGGTTGGCTTTTTTGTAGAGAATGTCAGGTAACTGTGAATACGTTGCATAGGTGCACCTGTGACCATGTAGCCAGGAAAGAGGGACAATGACATCATCTCACTGCTATTTGGTGGCAAATATAAAAAGAAAATGAACAGGATTAGTAATATTAGGTTGAACATTATCACTTTAAAAATCCTTTTGACAGGAAAACCTAGAAAGGGTGTATTGTTTCATATTAAGGCCTACTAACAAGTAAAATACTAGTACTGATATGATAGTAGACAAGACTTGGTTAACCTATACAGGTGCTTTGTAGCCATTCAGCTATGAAACTAATATGCCCCTTCAGCCTAGCCAAACAGATTAACATATGGGTCTGTTCTTCCAAAACCAAAGTTATCCAACCATGTCTTCATGGACTTTTTTCTGTGCTCTTGAGCACATTCATGCTGGAACAATATGGTAAAGGTAAACTTCTGCCACAAAGGGGGCTAGGCCAAGCACTGGAAAACAACCTCAAAGTCGGTCAGGTTGTGGAATCCTTCAAATGAGCTGCCTTACAAAGTAGCTAAAAGAAGCATGGTTTTCCTTATCCCATCATGGAAAACTTTGCATATTTTCCCAGAATCCCCAGTGGAGCATTCATGGCTATAAGTCTCCACACACCTACACGGCGGCCTTAATTGGCAGTCTCCATAAGGAGAACTCTTTCTTCCTGAATCGAATTGCTGAAGCATATTATTTACACCATAAAAATGTAAAAATATATTTATTCAAAACAAAATGCAATGAAAAGGTATTAGAGTCAATGGCACTTTTGGTTGCTGACTCCCGGTTTACTGTCACCTGCTTTGCTTAGGCCACATTCAGACGACCGTTGTGGAGACTTATATCTGGCCAGAAGTTTGCAACCTAATATAAGACCCTTTTGTGCCTGTGGTGCATCGTGCCGCATAAAATCTAGTGCCTGGTCTATCTTCGGCCATAAGAATAGCCGTGCAACGCTGTTTATAATGGAGTGGGGAGGGGTGAGTAGGGCTCATCCTTCCTCCTCTCCTGCACACTGCCGTATGCTTGCCCGGCTATAGCCAGCCGGGCATACACAAAGTTGGGGAAATTAGTCTCTTAAGAACAATTCTTTCATTAATTCTGTGTGGATAATTATTTGCTTTTCTACTACGTTCCCATACAAAAATATAGACCTGGCTCACTGAGTGGCTCTTGGACACCCTTCACCAGAGGGAGTGGTTTCTGGGAAGGAGGGTAGGGGAAATTCTGTTTTCTGTATTTGTGTACCTGTTTTGTTTTGTGGTCTATATGACCATGTTTGTGTAAACAGTTTAAAGTATGTTAATAAAAATGACTTGTTAAAAAAAGAAGGTAAATTGTTCCCATAAAGGAGCTAAGCAAAGCCCTTGAAACAACCTCAAAGTATTATCCCTTCTGTAATGGAATCCTTGAAATACCGCAGAGAATTATCCATCCATATATCACTTCACAGAAGCTTACCTTTTCAGTTCATTTTGGTGACAAAAATATGTTTTGACCACACGTGTGGCAAAATGGTAAAAAAAAGTGTCAAATTGAATTTTTTCTGCTATGGGGATCATATATTTTCAAATACAGATTTGTAGGTAGATTTGCAGGTTATGCGTTCATTTAGCTCTAAAATTTACACATTTCCAAAAAATAAAAAGAGAAAACCCATCTTACAATTTGTTATACAATTTCTCCCGAGTACAGAGACCCCCCACATGTGGCCGTTACTTGTGATATGGGCGCACAGCGAGGCGCAGAAGGGAAGGAGCACCCTGCAGCTGACAGGATTTTAGATTTGTCATTGGCTCCTTTTGTAGGCCATAAAATGTTTGCTTTTCCATTACTGGGGCCTGTGTGCATTTTTTTTTGCGGGATGAGATGCTTTTTCGAGTGTTACCATTTTGGGGTTGTTATCACCTATTGTTGGAAATTTATTAACTTTTTTTTTAGGTCAGGAGTAGCAAAGCATCAATTCTGTACTGGATTTTTTACTTTTTTTTTGGTGTTCACCGTATAGCCAAATAATCATGTTATCTTTATTCTATGGGTCAGTATGATTACGGGATACCAGACTTGAATATTTTTCTTACGTTTTACTACGTTTGCCAAATAAAACCCTGATGTGGGGAAAAATTTATCTTTTTTGCTTTGCCTTCTTCCAAGTGGCATAACATTTTAACTTTTTTGGCTACGGAGCTGCTTTATGGGGATTTTTTGCGGGACTTGTTGTACTTTAGATAACTCGCAAAGAGAAAAAGAAAAGAACAAAATGGCTACACAATAAACTATTTAGTAGAAATACATTGATCAATTTTTATTTAAAACCATTTTAAAAGTATATTGTACAAAAGCTGCAGAGCGGTGACCTATGTAGGATCACTGCTCACCACCTCCGCCAAATCCTTAAGTGAGGATACAATGCCTCTCTGTATGACTAATGTATCAAGCAACAAGTGTTGAATAGGCACATACTAATCAAAACCCTGGAAAAACTGCATGCACGTTCTAACCCTTTTTGAAGTCTGTAACACCAAATGCTCCAAGAGTAGTCAATAATGCTGATTGCACTATGCCCAAAACAATTGTAATCAAACAAACAATACAAGTGTGCCAGAAATACTAGTCATATAAAGTAACCATAAGTTATCTCATTGCAAGGAAAATACCCATGACTTCCCTAAAAGTGCAGCTGCAAAGTTCTGATAGGGCTGGTATAAAGGCAGAAAGTATCGTCGGGCGCTGGCGCAGAACTCCCCACGCGTTTCGTCGTCAACGACGACTTCCTCAGGGGTAAGTGACAATGAACCAGCCAGGCTCACCTTAAGTTCGCACCTGTTCGGCGTTCTTCTCAATTCACTACGCAAGTCCGGAAGCCCGGACACATTCAATGTAAGGTAATGGAGTGTTTGTCGCGCTTGCGCACCCCGGCCGGGGTCAGATGTTTACACTGTTACCAAGCAACAAGTGCAATACAATAAAGTACGTCTGATATGCGGCGTAGAGAAGGAGTAATCGTTAGTCCAATACGTCGAGTGACACATTGGAACAATACAATGAGTATTGACGAGGTATGCTAATACGGCGCCAAATTCAAAAGATCAATCTCTATACTGTACGGCGTGTGGCGCAGTACGGCGTGCGACACAATGTTGGAGCTACTAGATAGGTATTTGATAAGACAAAAATACGGCGTACAGCACAGTGTTGTAATTAATAAGTAGGAATCTGATACGGTGAAAGATTAGAAAAGTATGCATGGCTGCAAAGAATTTATCTCAAAATCCAAGAAGTCAGCAAGGTATAAAAATAATGCACCAGTATTCCAAACAGTTATATATCAAGGTCGGCATTAGATGCTGATAATTATTATATTGACATGCCCTGAAACGGAGTTAAGCTTCCTGAACATATCTATAGCCAACCGAGCCGTAACCTTATTGGACAATCAACTACAACGATTTAAGGTTAACCCAAGCCTGCATGTGCAGAACAAAGAAGCAAACGAGTTGTTAGCCAATACCGCCGAACAGATACCCATACTTGTAACAACCAGGTGAGCATGATCAAGTCCATGTACATAATTTACTGTCCTTATGAATGCTTGTCTCACTGAGTATTAATTTGAACCTTGGTTCTATCAAAAGCTCGTATACATACCAAATTGTAACACAAATCAAATAGAAACAGTACATTTAGAAAATTATATATTAACATATTCAATAGACAAATGAATGTCAATGGTAGAGTCAGGAATTTTGTTGGAATATAACATGAGAAGCCCCATTCATCAGAATGATCCAGAGAGAGTTCAGCAAAGGGGAACCAGGTAAACTGGAACAGTTGGAATAATCCATTCTTGATTGCTGAATCCAGGTAGATGTTTCAAGCCTTGTTCTTTCAAGAAAGGGTATCGGTATGTCCGAAAGTGCGAACAACAGACCATCCCACAATCCAGAAACTTCCAGAGACATCTGATAGAGGTTACAGTTACATGTAGTGACAACAAGGGATCTAAAATATGATGGAAAATTTTAGCAAATATAATAAAGGTAAATTGTCTAATAGGACCCACAGGCAATAAATATGTCTGTTGTACTTTGCTACAGTATCATATGTTTTTTTTATAACTTTTTATTGCATTTTTTGTCGGATTCAATAGGTAAAAATCATAATTTTTGGCGGGTTTTTAACAGTTTGTTTTAACGGCGTCCATCGTGCAGGTTCAATAATTATTTACTTTTATTCTATGGGTTGTTACAGACACGGTGATACTATATATGTGGGGTTTTTTAATTATTTAGACTTTTTTTTTTTAAATGTCTCTTTATATGTTATTGGGGCTTATGCGCATTTTTATTGTTTTATTACTTTATTTTTATTGAAAAACATTTTTTTTTACAACTTTTTTACTACCATGGGACATGAACAAGTAATCATCGGATTGCTTGTTCATGATAATACTCTGCAATACTAATGTATTGCAGGGTATTAGCAGTGTCAGCCACATGCATAGGCTGACACTGTGCCTTTAAGATGACGACGCAGATGCCATGTTACTCAGCCCAGGGGTCTGATCAGGGCTGCCATATCAACGATAAGAGCCCGCCGAAAACGGGGTGCGGGGGGGGGGGTGATCATAGGGGAACCCCCCCCCAAAGGCAGTTAGCGTTCATGCTAACCCTGGCATTTAATGGGTTAAACACCCGCGATTGAAGCCTACTCTGACCACGGGTGTTACACTGGGGTGTCGGCTGTTAGTTACAGCCGGCACCCCGTCTATCCCGATACCAGTTCGGCTCAGATCTCGAGCTGCACCAGCATCAGCTCTGTGTCTGATATATCGGGCACTTAGCGCTAAGTCATTGCGCTCAGCGTTCTATATATTGGGGTTAACAATGGGGGTAAGGCTACATTCACTCTAACGTATGGAGGACGTATATATGGCCAACGTATATACGGCCGATATAAGTCCTCCATAGACGGCAATGGGCGCACGCGCCCTACGGGAGCGGTAGGGTGCAGCACACGTGCGGCACCGTACCGCTCCGTACCCGGGAAAAAGATAGGAATTGTGGCGCCCATTCTGAATGAATCTGGTGCCCCTTTCACTGCTCTGACAGAGCGCACCAACTTTTTTTTGTTGACCTTCCGTGCGATTTTAGGACAAAAATTTTCATCGGGTATAGTGCAGCCACGACACAAATGAGAAGCGTGCAACACATTTGTGGCACGAACACTTGTTAAATACGTGTGCAAGCAGTTTGCACATAAAAGAACATACATAGTCCGATAGAAAACTGACTTAGGGGACATGTTTTTAATAATAAGGTACTATTTTAACAATTTTAACAAAACAACACCACAAACACCAAATAAACAAAAAATGAATTGCCAGTGAACCACCATATCTGCAAATCCCTAGAAGCACCCACTCGTTAATGTGTATTTTTGCGTAGTCATAAGGGGTTAATGTTATGGCTGATTTGTATTAGTATATTTTGTGTTTGGCTAATTACTAATTGTATATATTATCTATTTATCTATCCATTCCAGACCTGAAAGGTCAAGCTTTAAGTGGCACAGGTGCATAACTGTTAGTTTGTTTTGTCTATTGTACCTACCTTATCACCAATCCATCATATGGTGTTTACTATTCCTAAAACAGCCTAAGGGCTGAGAGATGGAGTGCACACTAAGATGGACATAACTAAAAGACACCCTAATCATGGTCCTTATTGTATTAGGAGTAATACCTTAGTAAATGTTATCATTATGGTCAGGAGGGTAGAAATGAGATTTTAAAGTATAAGCCTAATAGTTGATAATAATTGCAATTAATGATGGCTGCAAATATTGTTCTTTCTCTTTTCATCTGTTTTCATTATTAATCCTCTAAGTTTACCTGCCATTAATATGTTATAATTCAGTAACTGGGACCTCTAAAATACTCTTAAGGGAATTCCCAGACAGTGATACACAGGCAAAGGTTAAACACACGTGAAACCCGATAACCATAACACTAAGGGCTCATTCACATGTCCGTTTTTTTAACCATGATTTACACTGAAGCCTTACCGAAGCATTATTTTCATGCTTGTTCACACTTATGTTATCATTTGTAGGCGAGTCCTATTTGTTTCACGTGTACGGATCACTGAAGGTAATAGAAGTCTCTGGGGGTCTTTTAACTTAGGCTTTTCTCTTTTTTTCTCTTACATTTGCACCTTCTTTACAACTTTACCACTCTCTTGCCAAAGATAGCAACTACAGAATGTTTTAGAGTTCCCCCTGATATCTTTAAAATCCAGATGTGGTAGCGTGAAAAAGTGCAAATCATGGAGAAATTGTGCTATTTTGGCGCAAATAAATTTCAATAGGCATAGGCAAAACTTTAGAAGGTGGTTGCAGAGAAAATTGTAAACTTTTGTGTGATATACCACCCCCTAAGATAAGTCCAAAACCCAGAAAAAGCAAAAAAAAGAGACAAATAAATGTCCTGACTAAAGATACATGACATGCAAAAAAATTGATAACAGTCTTTAAAAAAATTGATAACATGCCTTCTAACTAATGTTAAACCTTCAGATTTTCTTTGCAGATGAGAAAAAAAACAGAACCACAGAAGCATAATGGACATGAAAAAAAAATGTATACAAATGCACACAAAAAGAGCTATTGTGGGGGGCGCTGATAGTGTACTCTCCCAAATATTCAAATACTTCAACAGGCCTGAAGAAGATGGATTTATTGAAAAAAAAAATTACATGAAAATTACATAAAAGCCAAAAATAAAACTTCGTAACGCGTTTTGGGTTCTCGACCCTTTTTCAAACATAGGACAATCAAAGCAACATGATACATTCTTACAAACTTATATAGTAAATGGTCTATACCAAATAACTCACTTACTCCAATCAGCGTATCGGGTGGGGGGAGACCTTCCGGTTAGGCGCGAGCGCCTTCTGTCTGTGTACACATCCGGGAGGTTCGCGGACGGCCGTGTGTTGGTGTGCATGCGCAGTAGGTAACCTGTCGCTGCGCTCTGTGCCTGCGCAGTGTGCCTCCTGTAGCCGTCATAACCAGGGCAACACTCGCATTCCCACGTAAGTAAGGAACTCTGCTGTAATATATGGTGCTCCAATAGTGGTAGTGTACCTTGGTGGACGATCTTTATTTCGGCAGGATTACCTATTATTACTTGTACCATAAGAGCTCTATGGACCAGGATGTAAAAACGGTATATATATATACTATAAGGATATATGGAATTAGACTCACCTACCTCTATGGAATACAGAGGTGGGGTGCTGCGCTCATTTAGGGATTGACCATGCGTATATACATTTATATTTATATAGATATGTAAACCATATTAGCCGTATCAGTTGGGGGAAGGGGGGGGACACACTTAGATAATTATGAAAGCTGGATAATTATGAAAAAAACTGTGCATTATAATGTGTGTAGAGCTAACTAGAGGAGTTTATTTCTAAATGCATATACACCCACTAATCTAGACTTCAGAGGATATCAGAATTATTATAAAACTGTACATTGTTAAATATAAAAAAAAGATATGATAAATGTATAAAATATATTAAAAGATATTTTCGTGGGACGCTGATGTACTCTCCCAAACATTTTCCTTTACCGGACACCTAGTGGAGTCTCTGGGTCTTAAGAGCTGTGGAAGCTGCAGGTCTAGTGATACCCCCTACAAATACCACACAGCCTTTGACCCTACTGGACTGTGAAGACCGCTACACGTCCTATGATTTATAAGCTGTTTGTACAAGACGCCACCAGGTGAGCACCCTCTATCTTCATCCACTCCTTTGCGAAGTTCTCCCAACGATATCACCCAAGGCGCCGTCCATTGTTGTCTTTTTTCTGTTTACTTTGACTATGAAAAAAAAATGGATACAGACAACAAATCAAAGAAAAACAGATCCTTGTCAACAGACACGTGACGGACAAACCTGTGTGAATCTGTCCTAAGTTATATATCAGTCTTTAAACCAGTTCACTTCATCATTAGGATTTTCATTAGTTTGTTCAAACTAAAAAATGTTGCCTTAAAGGGAACCTATCACCCTTTACATGTCATGCCATGTACTGCTGAGTACATGGCATCTGTGCTCTCCTCAGTTCGTGTAATATCCCCAGAATAAGATCACCTGGCTCCCTGCCAACAAGTCCTGGCCAAGTCCCAGGTGATGCCTCTTTTCAAATCATAACGCTTCCTTGCTCATTTACATAATCCTCTGCTCGCCCCCAGCTGGTAATTATTTAATAATTTCCCCTCTCTCTGTTCTCATCCCACCCTCTGTGACGTCGGCTCACCGCACAGGAAAACACTGGCAACTGCGCATGAGCACCATCTCTGCACGTTTCAACAGGGCACATCAAGCCGACGAGCAGCGAACTGTGTGTATGGCTCGCTGCACAGTTGTGAGATTTCCTGAGAACATGGAGTATGCTTCAGTCTCATTAGCATAATGTTAAAAGTTGTTTTTGACAGAAAGGAACTTGATTTTTATTGTAGATTTTTAGTAACTTGAATAAACAGTCAAGCATACATTACTTTAACAAATAAATATATAGAATATAAAGAATTATTTTATTAAATTGACATATATATATATATATATATATATATATATATATATATACATATATATATATATATATATATATATATATATATATATATATATATATATACAATATATAATGGATAAGATGCTGAACTCCAAGTCGAAGTAGTTTGAAGCATTGCTACTACATTTTACCTTCACAATCCTACTGTGAAGTTGATTCCGCCTGAGAGCAGCTTCGATCCACTCCGACTTGGATTTCAGCGTCTTATCCTTTATTTCATACTATCCATTGGCTATATATAAAACAATCAGTTATATCATCATTTTGTATATGAGTTATTTTGAGTCCAGATATGAACTACACAAAGTTACAGAATAATGTGGTAGTGTGCACCTATTGAGGCACATTTACTAACAACAGTGCAAACTACACTTAATGCATTTAGCCTGTGTAGTGTGCAGGTTGCTCCAGATTTAGGGTTTCTGGCAACTGTTCTTCATGAATCTGGTGCTCCCTGCTACGACAGAGCACATCATTTTTTGTGCACCTTTAACAAGGGGTGTGTAGCACAATTCTGAGCTCCGGAACACCCCCTAATTTGTGTCACATGACGCCTAGCGCAGAGAACTGGTGCACGGCCCTTAATAAATGTGCCCTTTCTGTGTGTTTCAGCACTCCTGGTTTTTACTTACAACAACTGATAGAACAAAAACATTTATAATAGAGTAATAATAAATATACAAACACCGTGGTCCAAATCAATAACTATTATTAATCGATGTTCAAGTTAAAACATACAAACACTAGGAGCAGCAACAGAAAAAAAAGGGGTTGCACATAGCCCGGGTGTAAACTAATAGAAAATGTGGATATGTCCCTGCATATAATAAAGTGCCATACAATTTAAAGACTAATAGGTCCTGGAATCACCTAAATACAATGCAAACAGAGCAACAAGACCCTTAAAATCCCTAAATCATCTCAGATATGCAAGGATGTCAATACACTTGATAGGAGGAGGCATAAATAGAGGGAACATAAAATGGAGTACATATGCAAACCACAAAGGCTGTGAGCACCTGCCCCAACATGTGTTTCCCCAAACGCGGCTTTGTCTGCATCTTTGTCTTTTAATTGATTAAAAAAATTGTTATTGATTTGGACCACGTTGTTTGTATATTTATTATTACTCTAAAATTTTTGTTCTATTTTTGTTGTTTGTCTGTTTTGGGGTGGAAGGTAGTGGGCCAGTACTTCTTTACCGCATCTATACTATATTGGTGTTATATTACAACAACTGATGCAGAAATCTGGGCAGTTGTTGAACTATAATTTATGTATAGGGTGTGCCCTAAATGAATAGATTTCATGACGGTTATTTTCCATCTCTTTTATTACCTAAACTTCTGAAGGAGCAGACAGTATAAGAGTCAGTTTTGAGTAAGTAACAATTAAAAAGGAAGGGGTTAGTTTATGTTTCTAAGTCTTTTATGTGAACCTGTTTAGACTAATAAAATAATTTATTAAAGAATTAGTTTTACTAAGAATTACTAAGTTTTTAGCAATATGCTATGTATACTGCAATACTTAAATATTTCATAGGAACAAGTCACCAGAATTTCCACCACTGAACCAACAGCACCCTCGGATAGAGTAAGAAATTTCCTGATTTATGTTAATACTCACATTTTCCTGTAAAAAGAAATCATCTTCAAACTTTAAATTAGAAAACCCACCTTTTTCCATCAGTCACGCTTTTGGTGTCACATCAGAAACCCATTAGAATACATAAAACAAAAATGTTCTCAAAAATCCAAAAAGATCTGATTTTAAAAACATTCTTAAAATAAAAACTGCTTCTTAAAGATTTTCTTCAGACATAGACTGCTCATGCTCATCTTAACTCCATTCTCTATGGGAAACATTCTCCCGATAACTGGTGGTTCCAGATGTTGGATCCTGTAGACCAGTGTTCTCCAACCACCAGTCCGCAGCCCAAGACTGGGCCGTGGAACATCTGGTACTGGGTCGTGTCCAATCTTTGTAAAAACAAAACAAAAGAACAACTTGCCTACGCTATTTCCCTGCAGTCTTTTCTTCCCTTATTTCCACACTAATGCACTGCTCTATTGACAGCGAGCAATAGCAACCAACAATAGAACCATGCATTAATGCGGAAAAGAATTGAAGGAAGAGAAGACCACTGCAGGGGAAAGAGTTCAGTTGGAAAAGGGGACACTGGAAGCAAAGGGTGTGGGCAGCTAAAGGAAAGGGGACATGGGAGGAAGGCATGATGCAGGAAAGGTGACATGGTAGGGGGCTTGCTGCAGGAAACGGGGCTTTGGAGGGGGGCATGCTACAGGAAAGGGGACAACATAAGTGGGGGGTGCTTCTTCAGGAAATGGGACAAAATAAGCTATACTCACAGGGAGTTATGATGGGGCATGCAAATATACATTTTTGGCTATGAAACTGACAACAGACCGCATCCCTCCACTCACTGGTCCCTGGAAAAAATGTATGCTTACAGCAGGTCCCTGGGCATAAAAAGGTTGGGGACCACTGCTGTAGACCACATCTTTTTCCCTTGTTCTGTGATAAAAAGTATATAAGCATAGATCTAAAACCTCACAACACTTTGAACTAAGATTATATTTCCAGTTGGATTATGTCCCTGAGTGTTACAGTATCTTGTGTTTCTTGTATCTTGCATTTCTAGAAAATTATATATAATGTTTGGTTAGCTACATAACACTTGTAGACCTACAATAAGGTGCAATAATATTCTGGACAGGATGGTCATAGGCTTTAAGACAAAGAACATCAAGCCTTCAAGCCATAATACAGGTTTTTAAGAATAAAGAATGCTGTAGAGATGCCCACAGGGCCTATTAAAAGAGTTTAAATAATTTCTAGGATTGTAGGTTTTAAGGCTGCCCAGATGAAAGAGATTATAGGACAAGTCAGACTAAGCAGCAGCTTTTGCGCTATTACTATGTTTTCTTAATCACAGGTTCTCAAAACATATCCATTCATAGGACATCTCCACTCATGTTTTTTTGTTGATAATGGACATACTGTATATGTCAAAAAGACAATGTAAACCCCTGGGCAATAAAGTCAAGAAATATGATGTAAACCCTCTCTTGTTTATATGTGTACATTATCCTCTTAATGACCTTTTACATTAGCAGAAGGAACTCTAACTCCAGATGCTCCCTTTATATAATAAAAAAATAACAGAATAGCTATCAGGGCAGCACAGGAGATGCTGACAAATAAAATGTGCCAATATGGGGCCCAAAAAATTCTCATTTTATTAGGGTAGTCTTTAAATTGCTTTATGAAAACATTTTTGGGGAACTGAATACAACAAGAGTCAGATAAATATAAATGTGGAATGTAACCTATGTAGCCATCAAAAATGTGTGTAGCTATAAAAATGGTGATCAGTCTTAGGAATGTATGACTTCTTATTTCCACCTCTAGGACCCACACCTACATAACTGCACCCAACGGAATAGAAAGTTGGTCTTGCTTGTGCACAGTTCTCTTTTTTTAGCAAAACATTTGAAGCAATACTTCTAATTTCAAATATTTATAGTACATATGAAAACTTTGTAATGTACTTTCTACCTCAATTAGCAATGTCCTTTATTGTAATAGCCTTTCTTTTCCATTAGTGAGCAGTGTTTCTAAAAGCCTTCTGCAGTACACAGCAAATAGATCTGGAGATGAAGCTAAAACCCAAGTCTTTTTATACCTATAAATTACTTTTCTAAAGATCCAAGTAGAGAAGCACCATTTTTTATTCACATGTCTGAAAAGGCCCTGAGTCGGACCTCGTGAGCCTGCACCCACAACTGATTGTAATTCCATTTAAACGCACTGTGCCACACTTTTTCTCTTGAATTCTATAGAGATTACTTTTCTAGATAATCCCACTCAGTAAGGAAATGATTATCCAAGTGATGGTGAACCTTTACTGAGTGCCCAAACTGCAACCAAAAACAACAACTTATTTATTACATAACCAACAAAGCAATTTAGCCAGTTACTTTTGACATTGTTCATATCTTCATATCATGCACATTGATGAAAAAGTACTGCCTTACTGTTAATTAACAAACCTACTCTACAGAAACAATTTGAAAAAATCTACTTCTAATTGACACACCATGACCACCACCAACACCCCTCAAATCGATACCACCATATTCTTGCTGAACATAAACCTAAAGATATTGCTGTGTCTGTAGAAAATATTTCCTAGTAAATGCATTAATTTCATTAATACATAAATCATTGCCATCATCCCAGTGTTTAATATTGCCATATTACTGTCAACAGCAATAATACTACATATAAAACCAATAAACCATGATGAATACCATTATCGCTACATTATCACGCCATACCACCAAACAGATCCTGAATAATTCCCACAGAGGATGCAATTAAAGGGAACCCATCACCAGATATATAGCCCTATTAACTAACACCTTTGTTTTAGCTAAAGTTTGTTTTCCTCACATCCCTATAAATCATCATCATGTTATATTCCCTGGCATTAGAGGGGGTGTGTCCTTGTCAACCGACCCCTCCCATCTACCTATTTCCCATGCCTCTTCTAAGTATTCAGCACTTCATGTCATGGGATCAGGGTGACACCACCTAAGGTCCTGTTTCATCTGCAACGTCTACCCCATGTATGCCTTTATGGAAGAATTGGTAGAATGGTAGAAGTCAGTGGAGGCATGGAGAGGAGTAGACGTCCAAGCATGCGGTGATTTCATGTGATAAGATACATACATGAGCTAGATGTTGCAGATGTTGCAGATGATGTAACCCTGATCGCAAACCCTGGTCACATGATTCTAAGTGGCCAATGATGTAACAGAACTCTCTCTCAATGTTCCATACAGCAGTATATTCTGTAGCAGTGAGACCTGTCAATCAGGAACAAGGAGGCAGGACAATGCATGTAAGTACTCAATATGCAGGGTAGGCTTCATTGGGCTCATGTAGTGCCATTGGATTCACAACAGGTGATTTGCATATAAGTTTACAGACAGATTTTTTTTTAAACTGCAGTCATGGAAAGGAACCATTTAGGGACAGGGGCAATGCTTTTTAATCATAGTTTTCAATGAAGTACCGTATTTTCTGGACTATAAGACGCACTTTTTAGCAAGAAAAAATCTGCCAGACCCTCCTGACCGCTGTAAGGGAGATCGGGTGATGCCCTGATACAGAGCTGCACCCGATCTCCCAGAAAGGAGAGGCTCAGTACTGCTCTCCCCTCTCCCTGATGTCCTACAGGTACAGGACCTGTGGTGATGTCAGCATCATGTGACTGATCACTTGATTCTTACATCACCACAGGTCTGATACTGCCATGCTGCCCTGGGACAGTGTAAGAAGAAGGGGAATGGGGGAAGTTTGTGTGTGTGTGTGTGTATAGGTGAGCTGAATGTGTATAGGGGAGCTGATTGTGTGTATAGGTGAGCTGAGTGTGTATATAGGTGAGCTGAGTGTGTATATAGGTGAGTTGAGTGTGTATATACGTGAGTTGAATGTGTGTATAGGTGAGCTGAGTGTGTGTATAGGTGAGCTGAGTGTGTATAGGTGAGCTAAGTGTGTGAATAGGTGAGCTGAGTGTGTGTATAGGTGAGCTGAGTGTGTATGTGGATGGATGATGCAGAGATGAGTGTGTATGTGGATGGATGATGCAGAGCTGAGTGTGTATGTGGATGGATGGTGCAGTGCTGTGTGTGTATGTGAATGGATGATGCAGAGCTGTGTGTGTATGTGGATGGATGATGCAGACCTGTGTGTGTATGTGGATGGATGATGCAGAGCTGAGTGTGTACGTGGATCTGAGTGTGTATGTGGATGGATGATGCAGAGCTGTATGTGTATGTGGATGGATGATGCAGAGCTGAGTGTGTATGTGGATGGATGATGCAGAGCTGAGTCTGTGTGTGCTCTTCTTTAGTGCGACCAACAGGGAAATTTAAATTGGTGTAGAATATATTTTTCCTTTTTTTGGAAGCCTAAATCTGGGGTGTGTCCTATAGTAATAAACGTCTTATAGTCCGAAAAATACGGTATTTATTTTGGGAGGGTTAATTTCAATCAAGGTTTTCTTTAAATCAAGCGATTTACAGTTAATGTCTTGGATTGGAGTTGTTCATTTTCTGTTCTTTTATGTCTTGAGATGTAAATTCTTTGAAACATGGCATCTCTCCATGGAGTTTGTGAAGCAGGTATGGTGGCTGTTCATTTATCCATCAACCCCCCTACCTTTTCCCAGTCCATACAATTTTCATTTTTTGCCCTTAAAGTTAAAGAAGACTGCCACCAAATAATAATAATGCCCCTGTTTATCTCATGTAAACCATCATGTACATGACCCTATCTGATTCTCATTCTGCGTGTGCTCCACTGTTTTCACTGACCCATTCAGTTCAGTGGGTAAATTGGTCTATGAAAATGAGTCCAATACCACAGAAAGTATAGAACCAAAAACTAAGATTGTGTATATAAAGGCTAAAATTGCTCTTTCATGCCTCCTAGGAAATAATAAAATTTTTCAGGTGGACATGTTACTGTGTGTGGTCAGAAAGAAATTGTATTATTAAAAATAAAGGTGTGTATCAGTATGAAAAATGAGCAAGTTGACAGAAAAGAAAAAAAGAACAGAACAAAATCCCTCCCCTTTGTTCCTTATAGATCATGTCAACAGTGATGTACTGTTCACCATTGTAGCCAATCAGGCCTGTGATTGGCAAGAAAAAGTGACCAGCTTTGATCAAGATGTCCCTGCTGACATGAACTGAGAAAGTAAATAATGAGGGAGCAGTTTCCAAAATTGAAAGTGGCGGAACAGAAGACTTTATTCTGACGCCCCCACTCTATTGCCAGTTAAATTAGACTAAATAAATTATAGACAGATTAAATTATATTATAGTGTTATAGAATATGAAGTTATTGTACCAATATTGTTGAAAGAAAAGTGTTGGCGGCAATCCGGATCCTCACTGGATCTTCCATTTAGGCCCCAAACAAAGAAATAAAATAGCGGGTCTTGAGCAGGAGCTCCATTGATAATCTGGCCTAGGTTGGGGCAATAGCACATGTCATTATGAGTACAGGAGGAAAAACTGATCTACACAAAATACTTAAACTACTACTAAAAGGGGTTTGTATAAACAATAAAAAACACTTATCCTTACCTTCTGTTACACCTGTTGTCCCACACCACCACCGGTCAGTGCCATACCCCTGTTTGTTTAGAGACACAAGTGTTTCCATTCGACTCCATCCATTCACCTGATACAGCATTGAATCTTATGTTGTTCCAAGTGTGTGGCAGTGGAAGAATGGGCATGCCCTGCCACTGTAAACCAACAGGGACTCAACACCGGGGGGACAGCGCAGGACAATGGGCGCAACGGATGAGGTAAAGATACGTTTTTATTGTTTTTACACCCCTCCTCTCCCCAGGACCGATATATTGTTTTTTTAAAGGCCGGACTTCATATCATTACCACTAATTTGTGCAACTTTTTCTTTGAAATGTAAAGGCAGGGGATGAAAGTACCACTAAGACTCGCTATACTGAATGAAAAAATATGGAACTACTTTGGTTCTGTGTCTTGTTCTGGGTGAAAAAATTATTGGACTGATAAAAATTAGTCCTGTCCAGTTACCTTCCAATGTAGATCACATTGTATTACTCATCTTTTTGTATAGATAATAATTTAGAAGCACAACTTTACTAGGAGAATGAACTGCTTACATAAAATGAACCCACAGAAATAACAACATATTGAAAAGAATTTATTAAGCCCTGCATGTTAAATGCTGGTGTCAACTTGGAGTCTTACCACATTTGCATTTGCAAGAGATTCGCTGTTACAAAGCATATCAATATTTTAATAAAGCTAACGCCAGAGAGGAAGAAATTAAAATAATTTAAAATCTTTTAGGCTCTGCTCAGATCAACATTGGGGTCCATTTGACCATCAGATATCATTGAAATCAATTTATCAACTATCCAAAAGTTAAGAACATGCTGTCGAATAAGAATTGAAGTGTAAAGTGTTCCTCAATCACATGTACCATTAGTTTTCACGCATTATAGCCATTCTCTTCATTATTGCTAATGTCTATGTCTACCAACCTTCAAGGTTTCTGGAGACAGAGCTGAGACTCTATTGTCATGTTTCCTTTTGTGGCAGGTGTCTGCCAAAACATTGCTTTTTTTTCATCCCAGCAGGAGATTTCTTTCATTTATTGTTTATTTATCTTAACCCTGAGTCTTTTATTTGATCGTTTACACCATTAAACTGCTAATGTCATGATTTTACATCTAGCAATGTAAATTCTAATTAAATAAATGTTATCTCAGAATGATTTTCACCTAGGATTATCTTTTTGTTTTTAGTATCAGATGCTATAGATTTTTATTGATGTTTTTGTTTTAATGAATAACATCATAATCACTTAATGAATAGAAGTCTGTGTTAACATTGCTGCATCCATACACAACATGTATTTACTCTGCAGCACACTGGAGGTGTAAGGGTTGAAAGCAGCATTATGCACAGCAGTTTCAGGGTAGGGCACACTGAAACTATATATTGTACCTTTAGTGCACCCCTTGATGTTATATAAACTTCTGGATCAAATTTATCTGTGCTTGGTCTACAGATTTATCAATTAACTACCCCCCAACCCCAATCAATCAAATGAATTGGAATAAGAACCCATCTTAAATATTGCCCTTTACCTTAATCTGCCACCAGGGGCAGATAAAGACTAATAAAGTCATGGGCCCTGGGCTGTATAAATATTATAGCCCCTACAAGTCTGGAATCACTTTCTACATATGTTACTGGAATCAAGCTTCTTGAGGAATAGAGGATGCATTGCTTCAGCTTGTTTCGAATTGACTGTTTCAGGACCTTTGTAGGACCATGTGAACATGTGTATTAAGAGCAGGAAACGATGTATGAGGATTGCATGGGTGAAGGCCCTTCTCATTATAAAATTTTGTTATGCTTTCTATGCAAATTTCTAGTGGAAAACAGTGGAACATGGAGAAGTGGCGGTGACTATAGTAGAATACTCTGCCAGTGCAGACCTGTTCTTATGTCTGAACTTGCAGCATTTGCACATGATTTACTAAGAAGCTGGAGCCTCTTAGTTGATATGGGTGCCAGAGAATAGGCGGGGGAAAATTTTAAGACTGGTGTTTAAAATGCCAGTCTTAATAAATTCCCCCATAGTTATTTAGCTGTAAAACATTTGAAATTCATATACCAAATAATTATAAAATGATGAACAAGATCAATAAAGTTAACATTGTTATTCCAAGCTTATAAGATTTAAGAATTATTTTTTGCAGTGTCCTTCTTTATATGAATTGTAAATATATGCCTCAATTGTATTGTCCTTAACCCTTGCCACTAAAACCAATATAAAAAATTAAAAGGTGGGGTACAAACAATAAGCTCTGCTCCAACATTTAAAGGGGTTTTACAAAAATAAAATGCACTTAACCGGCTCCCAGTTCCAGTGTTGCAGCATTCTTTGTTTCCTGGCACCGTTGGCTGGGAATAAATGACACCATCAGGGCCCATGATTCCTGAAACATGCTACCAAACTGGGAGTGCCAGGAAAATAAGGGCTGTTGCAACTGTAAACTTTTCTGCTTACCCTTGTTTCGGTCCTCATATGGTCTTCCAGTTTTTCTATCAAAAAGTGAATCCCTGTAACTTGTGATACAGTATAGCAATGCCTTTAGGGCCACAGAACACACAACTCTTTTCTTGATTTTTTTTTTATAATTTTTACCATCTTTATTATGTGTTTTTCTGATGTTTTTCAGTTTCTATAAATAAGCCTATACAAAAATGGCATCCAATGGCATTAAATTAATAAGATGCAAATTCCAAGAACTGCACTGAATCAAAGAAAAAAAAAGAAAAAAAACCCTATATATATATATATATATATATATATATATATATAAAAAAGCTTCCTTGTATGTGATTCTGCTGACTGCAAATCTAAAAGCAATAAAACATTACAGACAACTGTAGCCTAAAAGTCCAAGTAATTGTAATGTCACTTGTATGTGTCACCAATGCTTAAGGGCTGACTGCCTTCAAAGCCATAAAACACAGAATGCTCAGCACAGGTATCATTGCTGCTGTAATCTATCAATTTCAATGACAATGGAGTAAGAAGCGTATGTTTGTGTTAATGTTATGGGAAGAGCTTGTAGTCTCCATGGGTGAGAACTTTCCAGCTAGCACCATTCCCAGGCAGACCCAACGAGAGGTGGGATTGTTGTGGATTATAACATTAGCACAGTAAACAATGTGAAAATGGTGATCAGTGATCGAAGTACAGATAAACTGTGAAGAGCAAGGACTTTTCTGATTAAAGTGTTAATCCAGCAAATCGTCGCCAAAACACTTATTTGTAGCAAAATCTTTGCATTTCTACACATTTCTTATATTTATGTGCATTGTGTGTCATGTCACTATGCTTATTACCTTTATACAACACATATCATTATGTAGCCTAAGGTCATTTTATGACTCATGTTTTTGAACAGAAAGCACATGCAAACCTTTTTTATAATATATCCGAGCATCTGTTCCCAAGAAATTGGGGAATTTTGGTCCTTTATTGGATTAGATGATCCTATTCAATTCTATGGGGGAATTCATTAATGTAAATTGTTGTGTTCCTGATACCCAAGAAAGTAGTAACATTTTACACCACAGATGAAAGTTAAATGGTCAAAATTCTCACCTTTTGAAGTTAATGCTCATATCATTGTAAGTGACATTTTTAATGATAATCTTAAGGGCTCATTCACATTGCCATGTGCTCACACGGACTGGATCCTGGGTGAGTACAGTGCCGGGAGGAGGGGGTGTGTGGCATGAGCTCCCTTCACCCTTCCATAGTCCATAGAGGCCACATCATAAATCTGGCAAAGTATAGCACAAGTCCTATACTTTGTGGCGCAGAAGCCATAGAAGTCTATGGGGGGCATGATAAGGTCACAAATCACGCGACCAGATCACTGCCCCCAGATTGGCCTTGTGAATGTACTCTAAAAGTGAAGATCAATGATCCTGTTATCATTTCAATGGTTATCTTCCTTGGTCCACTTTTGGTGAATCCTAACTCTAGCTTGCTCTGAACTTGACCAGTTTCCAAAATAATGCAAACCAAGCACGTTGCCCCATTTTTACAGTCTCAAATACTGACTGTTCTCCTTTAGATATCACACTGCATGATGGATGGCATAGTCACTAGATAAACAATGTTGATCAATACACCTAGTGTATAGTGTAAATGGTCAGACAGAAAGATAGTCGGGATATTAAATTATCAACATTATCCTCCCATCACCAGATCTACGAGTCTTCCTAGTAGGTAATAGAACTTATACTATTACCTACTAGGAGGTCTCGTAGATCTGGTGATGGGAGGATAATGGGAGCTATAAGTAGAAGTTGGCTACAATATTATATTTTTTGTCATTCTGAATTAAATAATAATAATATCAGATTACATAATTAAATAAATGGTGACAGCATACATGACGTGTTGCACTATTTTAATTCTGTAGTTTCTTGCACAAGTAGATGTCTGCTTATAAATGTGTCTGGCTGGGGAAAAGGCCATCCCATCTAGACTCACTGACTCTTCATGTCCAGCGCCACCTTCAATTCTTTCAAAATAGGCTCCTCTTGCTATGGAAAACAATTTTCAGGCATGCACTTCTCCTGTCATCCATGCTGTGCCCTCTGCCTATAATACATGTAAAAAGATAAGATCACAGAAATCATGAGTGCTCTACCCAAACACTGTAAGAATTCAAGATATTTTCAAGAAATACAATTGTCATAGTCATCACCATGAGTTGACAAAAGAAGAGTCCCATATGTATTTCAGTAGGTTTCAACCGTGTTCATAGTTTCCAACACAAAAATGCAAACACATACAATATGACACTTATCTGTGTTCATAGTATCACAGTTCACCCTTGTTGTTTGTAATTATTATGTTGTTGAAATTTGAGGTAGTTGCGGTTTTTATGTAGGCAAAAAATATGAACTCCCAGCCACGTTTCACACTTTTTGCCTTTAATTTTTTGCCAGGTAAAGTGTACAATGCCGACAGCAACATCCAACATTTGTAATTTGTGAGATGACATTATTCATAACATTAACATATGTAATAAGATGTTGCAAATGTTTTCTAAAGCAGTTGTGGCATAGTAGTATATTTTTGGAAGAATCTGCTTTGGTGCCAGTTTGAAACAAGGTGAAGGGGGGGGGGAACCCAAGAAGATTATTAAGATGACAGACAGGACAGGCAATTGGTGTTAATCTGGAGAGTTTTAATATGGTCTATGAGGATAATATTCTGAAAAAAATTAAGGCAATTGTTTGTTGTGTCAGTTTTCTCTATTGTAAGTTTGTTGTATATATGTATTTTTTGCGTACTGTTAATTTGTATTTTATATAAATTATTTGTATTGCTGTGGCTATATCAATTGGGATAAATAAAGTTTTCGATCTACTATCAATACGATCAATACGATCAATCTATCTATCTTTCTACCTATATTTAATCCATCATATTTGTAAAGATTTTTTAGTTTGTATCTGGCCTAGACTACATTTACCACAAGCACAAAATAGACAGACCAACATACAGTCATTCAGCAGTTCTTATTCTTGATGGAGTCAAATATTCAAAATTAAGGCAAAGGGGGAGTGCCTGTGTATGTTAAAACCACGCCACTCCTCCGCCACGGTGGATATATCGTGAGGCTTAGACCGACCTGATTTTCAGTAAAAATCAAACAACATTCACTAGTAAATGTTCGCTGATAATTAAAAATTGTGCAGGCATGGCAACGGAATGCCCTGTGCCCACCCCTCCATTGGCGGCTTCGCTCTTCCATGTGGCATGGAGGTGGTGTAGTCACAGGAATAATCACAAATTCTTGTAGTGTACAAAAATGCGATTATATCAGTGCTTCTTCGCCAGAAAACTGGCATAGGAGCACCGATAAATCTCCGCCAAATACTCCAGTTAAAAAGTGTGTTCACAGCAGATATGACTAGTTGCTATAGATGTAGACAGCAGTCAGCACTAGAGGGATCATGGGAAAACAGAGGGGAAGGGGATAGCATTAGTAGAATTGGAGGGATATCTCTGAAAAGAGAGGGAAATTAAAGGGATGGAGATGGAGGGGTGTGTAGTCACAGGATTGGCAAAATAAAAGAGGGTGGGAAGGGTGGAGAATAGGAGGGAGCTCCGGGAACAGTAAATGCCAATAGCATAAAAGAATGCAATGCCTTTGCATTTCCACTTTCATCAAAGATTTTCAGAGATCAGTATCTATTGCTATAAACCTTTCTTACATTTCCCACACTTCATTAGACAAGAGGACATGATTCCAGATAATAAGTACACTGACTGAGAGACACTTGACTGCAGAGATGAGCAGATCATGATAAAATAACCTGCACTGCACTACTAGATAATGACATGCCCTATGACCAGAAGATGACCCACAGATACCTGTCTTAGCTTAGATAATCAGCTAAAAAAATCACTATACATTGCAGCAATGTATAAATCATATACCATACATTTTACTTATTCTTCTCCCAAAAACAAAATATGAATCTTTCTTTACTTCATTTAGTTATGAATTATTGAACTAGTAAAATAATTTCTATTTAACAAATGTTACTAAATCAAAAGCTGCCAATAGAAAATATATTTTTCATTAAATATAATAATTGTATATTTTTCTTTACTTGATAACATGTTTTGAAATATAACAAACAGAGGATGGGGTAAATCACTAAAAAAAGTGAACACATCTAGTAAAATAGATGAAAATAATAAGAAGAAAAGCAGATGTATATATAAACAAATCTTTATTGAAAAAAGGCATAAGTTTATAAACAATTGCAAAACCCAAGCTGGGTATACAATTCAGCTTGGGTTTTTTTAATTGTTTTTAAACTTATGCCTTTTTTCAATAAAGATTTGTTTATATATACATCTGCTTTTCTTCTTCTTCTTTTCATGTTTTGAAATATAAGTAATATGCAAAATTTTGTAATCTATACAAAAGACCCCAAATTAGTGAAATTCATAATATATGACATGATCAGATGACCCAGCCTATTGAGGAAATGGTGACATTTGGTTTGAACAGATAGCCCAGTCTATTGTGAGTTTAGTCAGGCTTGGCATAAACCGATGGTCTAGTCTGCTGTGGGTCTGGTCATACATGACACGATCAGATGGCTCAATATGATGTAAGATAGGTCATACATGATGTGATCAGATGGCTCATGATGAAATTGGACAGTCTAGTGTACAAATGGTAACACATGGTTTAATCAGTTTTTACGTCTGGTGTGAGATTGGTCATGCTAGGTTTGATCAGATAGCCTAGTATATTGTAAGTTTAGACATGACCATAAGGCGGGGTCTACTATAAGTTTGGTCATACATGACGTGATCAGATGACCCAGTTTTGTTCTAAGATTGGTAAAACTTAGCCTAGTTAGATGTTGTCATTGAACTTGAGATTGTTAATAATTGGTTGAGCAGATGACCTAGTCTAAATGGAGAAGGTTATAGGTAGTATGATTAGCCCATTCTATTGTGAGGTGAGACTTGTCACTCCTCGAAATATCAACATTTTTATATTTGAAAATCTTTTTATGCTCATACTAGAACAAAACATTGGGCCACATGTATCATAGTTTTGTCTCTCTGACATTTGGCAGCTAGTTTTTGCACCTTATGTATGATTCTGTCTTTTTACTTGTGATAAATGTTCAGTTTTTCCTATCCGGCAGCCACAAATTTTGGCTTCTTTTTGAGACTTTTGTTGCAAATGTGACACGTGAGGGGGTTATATACAGGAGTGGACACTACTGTTAATTTGGTATTTAACATGTTTCATTTTGACTGCATTTTGAAACCTATTACAACAGCTGAGGAAAGGTAATTTGCCTTATTTCATTACTTTTAACATTTTAATTGACAAAACGCATAGTAAACGCAATGTTAACACATGCATTAACATGGCGTTTATATTGCGTTTTGTAAACAAAAATGTTAACAGTCATGAAATAAGGCAAATCACCTCTCCTCAGCTGTTGTAATTAGTTCCAAAATGCTGTAAAAAAGCAATTAAACCGCTACTTGTGACCTCACCCTTAGAAGTGACCAATAAAAAAAAATGCAAAAATTTAAGAATTTTGACAAAAGAGGTTACTGTGCAAAATGTTAAACAGTTAAAGCATGTGAAATAATTCCAATTTACATGTTAAAATCGGGTCCATGAAAAAAAAAAATTCCTGGACCAGGTGCAGATTTGCACCTAAAAAGTTGCAAAAAAGGTGAAAAGTCGCACGGAATATCTGGAACGTTAAGATACATGAGGCACACTGCAAAAGGTGCAGACCGAGATGCACTTGAAGAGCGCCAACAAAAGTCGCAAAAAAAGTTGCAAAAACAAGAAAAGTCGCAAGAAAAAGGCAATTTGCCTAGCTGAAACTAAGATACATGTGCCCCATTGTATTTTTCAAGTAAATGTTTTCCATGGGAATCTGAAGGATGACCAGAGGGTTTACAATTAAGCATGTAATAAGGACAATAAAAAGTAGGTCTAAAAGACCAGGACAAAAAAGGTACATGCATATATTTCTGTGCTTATTTAGTGGGTGATCTGAATTTTAGAGTGATTTGTGAAGGGCCATTAACTAGAATTGGTGCCTAATGACAGTTGCCATTGTAGATAGACTGTGCATCTTCAAACAGCCAGAGACCTCCCTCAGCTACACCCCAGGCTGTTAGTTACCATCACTAGCCATTATTATATCACAATAGCCCAGTCCAGAGTATGCAATTACTGTAATGATGACCCTCAGTGGCTACATGAAGAGGTATAGTTACATTTTTGATGTCTTAAAGTTGTATAATCTCCCTTATAATTATCCAAATCTAAAATTTCTGAAGACTATAGCCTATTATTATAAATATGGAAGTATTGTGTGGCTTGGGGCTTATTCTAAGCATCAGGCTCCATTTACACTATGGCGGTTATTTATCATTACTAAATTTGGAGCTCCACCATATATCAGATTAATTAAAGTGGCTTTGGCCCTTTAATAAATGTTCTTATGCTCTAATTACTATCAAAATATGGAAAAATGCATAAAAAGTCCCAGCACATACAGCAACAGGGGACTGGAGTGACTATTCAACTTTTTATGTAACTTTTTGCAAAAATCTGAAGTCATGCATCTGGCTTTGTACAGCGTTGCACTAGGAGTAGTTCTATGTTTATGCAACATTAATGAAGTGGCGGAAAAAGTCCTGTGTGACCTATTAGCAGTAATACCTCCCAAAAAAGCCCTGCAAAAATATATGAATCTTCATGCTTATGGATCATGTTTAGTAAGAAAAGATTTACTCCAGACATTGAAACTGTGAATGCATCTGCATATGAATAGAATCATTGAATAGATTAGCCATCGATTAGCTTAGTTTTTTTTCTGTATAAAGTTGTATTATAAAATGTAACTGAAGATGCTTCTCAGTCAATCTAAAATAATACATCTTTAGGCTACATTCACACTACCGTGAGCCCGCCCACGGCAGCGCGGGGAGAGGAGGAGGAGGTGGTGAGCGCAGCTCACCCCCGCCCCTCTCCACAGGAAGTAATGGCGCACGGCGCCATAATACGGGGAAAGATAGGACATGTCCTATCTTTTCCCGTGCTACGGAGCGGTACGGTGCCGCACATACATCCCCCGTACTGTAGTGTGAATGTAGCCTTATATTATTAATATATTATAGACTCATTCCCACCACTGGTCATTTATGCTGCTGCAGATTTCACTGCTGATGTTCAAGCATATATGCCAATAGTTTTCAGAACATAAATGTCAGTGTCACTAGGTCTCAGGGTCTCTGTATATAAACATCAAACTGTTTATAAGTAAACATGTATACACATCACATTGTCTGATGATAATTGTGTATACAAATCTTCCTGAGCAAAACATAAAAATATAATCTGAGGAAAAAGATCACAGAATAATCGGATGAACAATTAGGACAACAAACTCAAAGCAAGCCTGTGCTTGTGTGTCCCACAGAAACTTCTCCTGCCCAAGATAACCCATCTGTTAGCTGACTCACAGACTCTGCCCTGCTCCATTGCATCAAACACAGACCTGTGCTGCTGCTCTACACACTATGGGGAGGATTTATGAAAGCTGTCTAGAAAAGGATCATTGTCACTGATAGCAAACAATCACTAGATTTCATTATTAAAACCGAACACAAAATGAAAGCTTGGCTTTGATTGGTTGCTATGGGCAAACACTTCCATAAATTGTCCCCAAGGAGGTCCAAAGTCAAGAATATCGGCTGGTTTGAAATGATTGTGTTTTTTGTTGAAATGAAATTCAAAGGTGTCTTCCATTAGTTTGACAAATGCTCATGTGATTACCTGCTTTTAACCCAGCCTATAATCTCATCCACATGGTAGCATTATAAATAATTGCTAAGGACATGATCAAGAAGGAACAAAAATTTCTCAAAATATGTTCACAATAAGTTTCTCTATGAAATTTGTTCTGTTTGTAGCAAAGTACTGATCACACCGTTCAGAGGAATTTTTAAAGGACATCTACCATCAATTTGACTGATAAGAAATTTGTCCTTAGAAGAAGTTCCTGAGGAACGATATTCCTGAGGATTTCTTTTAATATAACTATATACGCCACATCCATTTGTAGCAATATAAAGTTATAAAAATTATTCTAATCCGGGTGCCTTGAGTGCCTTGTATTTAATTTATTCACTTCCTCCCTTTGCGCTAACAGTCCCACCTGCTCTATGCACTGTGGTGGGGTTCGGGACCGGGCCAGACTGCTAAGCGCCCACAGGGACTGAATAGATTAAAATATGAGGCGTGCTGGTGACGTAGCCGGAGTGCCTTTGCTAATTAGAATAATTTTTGCAACTCTATGTTGGCGCAATTGCGGCGTATATATTATAATATTAATAAAAGAAGTCCTGAGGAACATCGCTCCTTAGGAACTTCTTAGTAGGTCAAATTTATCATCAGTAAAACTTATATCAGTGACTGCATGGGAAAGCACTATACATTTCTATACCTCAATAAAATTTTGTGTAGGGAAAGGCAAAGCATTTGAGAACTTGCTGACTGCTTTTCCTGCCAAAACACACAATAAATTAATTATACATACTAGAATACAGCCCAACAATTGTAAAGTTTCTTATAATTTATGTATTACAATTTTACTACTTGATGGACAATTGTCTTTATACAGCAACCTTTTTAAGGGTTATTCTCAATGACATTCTATCACTTACAGATCAACATAGCTTGGCTGCTGCAACCTTACCCATTGCTAAAAATAAGGTATTATGTAACTGTTGATGTGCTACTTTTCCTTCCTGGCGGTTTCCTCCATCGAAATCCCAACAGTCACTACCGTGCCCAAATGGTCGGAAATGCCTCGTGCCACATTGTGGCACTTTTATAAAAACTTGGATAAAGGGGTGTGGCTTTAAAGAAAAAAAGTCTGTTTACCAAAAAATAATGCAACTGTGCCAAAATTTGGGCATAGTTTGCAACAACTAATGGTTGGTCTAAAATACGACTCTACAGTCTTACACTATGTCAGATTTATCATCTGCACTGGTCTGGTCTGCCACACATTGATCTCCCCAAATAACTTGAATCAGACTATGTTGCAGTATTCTGGTTAGGAGTAATACTTGAACAGGTTTCTGTGATCTGGATTTCTGATGTCCAAGAGGTTGGGTTTATATTAGGCACTTGATATGAATATAAATAGTGCAGGCACTGCTTAACTGGTGGAAAAACTAAGACTAAAACTGTATTTATTTCTTGTCAACATTAGCTATGGGAGGCTATTGGTCAGGCACAAATCAATAAGATTTAAGACCACAAATTAACAACAATAGTAAGCCTATTGCCAACTTACAGAACTTTATTCATTTAACCACAACCCAGAATTGTGGTTGTACACCAATACATAGAGAGAAAACTGATTCTTAATATTTTATTTTTGATAATAAACTCCACAATCACCATGTAAAATGAGGAGGAGTAGATTTATACTTAATTAAAGTTAGATTACATCATAGACGTTTTGTGTGACTGGAACTGATACAGCTACTGAATTCAAGGAAAAAATACATGAACATGTCATCCTCCCCTGCAATGACCACTTATGATCCACATCCCAAATAAAGTCGACTAAACATAAGTAATAATTTAAATATCAGTCTAAGATTTACTGGACTTGATACTCGTTATATGATACATTATGACATGTTATATTGTTATAGTGACACATTATGGATGTTTAGGGAAAATTGACCTTTCACAGTAAGCAGGGAATGTGAAGATATAAACACTTGAACACACTAATGAGTAAACAGGTCAAATATATTACATTATACATGGTATTAAAGATTAAAGGGTTAAAAAGCAATATATACAGTTCAGCGCCATCTGCATGTTCCAATTTTATGGACTAATAGACAATTTTATGGATAAAGGGAACAAATTTGTAAGGTTTAATGGAATCATGCTGGGCAATGAGATCAGCTTAATTATGTTGACACAGCTAATTTACTTACAGGGCTCACTTTAGACCTTACAATACTCTACAATATATAAAGTGTTCTAAAAAATTTTTTTAAAAAGTAGTCAAACAGCCAAGTATGTAGTGTTTTGACCATGGAGTTTACCCATGTTTTATATGCATATTTCAAAAATACCCAAATATTCCCCAAATGGATACAATAAAAATAAAAACATTTTATTTACCAGTACCTATTACAAAGACACAAATTAATACTATAAAAATAATATGGTGTAAATAGACATGAAGCTGGGTAATTCAGTTATAGTTCATTTTCATTTATTATGTTTTAGTTGTTTGGGATTTCTTTGCTTTGTATAGTTTTCATTTATTTGTTTGAAATAGCCAAATCTTTAAATTTTTTACCAATTCTGGAAAAGGGACTGCCTATTTTCATTTCTAAAATATCCACCATAATCACTTTGTTATATATTGATTTATCATAGTCTGAAAGCATAAGAAACTTACTGTGATGGACCATCTGAATCACTAAAGATTGGGATCTATGAATACTATGTAACATGTGTTTATGATTTTTATATACAGGTATCATGGGAAAGAAATTAAACACCAATATCACTGTAATTGTACCAAGTTCAGAATTTCATTCCGTATTATTTAGACACATGTGTTCGCACAGGGATATAGAATGAATCTGTAGCTGTTATTTCATAGCATGTGTTCATAGACCTCTAAATCAGAGAGTGAGAATTAAGCTATTGCTAAATCTTTTTATTATTCAAGCACAAGCCTACAGCAAGCAAAGACATGTCTGCAGTTTTGGTTAAGTTTCGCCTGAAGTCTGAGTTTCTTTAAGATTTTTTTTCTACCTGTCTTGGGGGAGGTGTTTGCTTAGCTATGGTTCATTCATATGTGTATCCTCGCTTACAGAGAGTCAAGTACTGCACCTGCTGAGGTGTGCCTCTCTTAAGACACCTGTTTCATTAGCCAATGAGATTCCCTCATTGTACAAGAGCCCACCTGTCAGAGAAAATACCTGTACACAAATCCTTCAGCATAAATCCAACACCTCATTCTTCAGGGGATGTCTGAGCTTTACCACAATTAGGAGAGAAACAAGAAGTCACTGGAAGTGTAGAATCATAGTAACCGCTGAACCTTGGGAGACAATGTCTAATGAACTTGAGTAAGTATTAACTGCTTAGCTTTACTAAACAAATATCTAAATATATATATATATATATATATATATATATTTACATATATATATATATATATATATATATATATATATATATATATATATATATATATATATTACTCTGGTTATATATTGTGCTTCATTGTTTCAAATTTCTAAGTTATAGACTTTTTTGTGCAGTGTGAGGTTTATATGCTTTTGTTTTTTTTCGGTTTTGGCCTGTGTCTGTCCTGTAATAATATGGTATATTGAATGAGTGTCTGTGGATTCATGATTTTATAGAAGATATCAGTGATAATGTTTTACCTATGTTTACAATATGTTTTTATTACAACATGAAATGACTGATTTTATACATTTAAATATATATTTATGTTGAACAGTATGTTAATGTATACTATACATAGGTATATATGTGTATAATAAGTGTTCGAACAGTTATTTGGATATATAGCTACAGCAAATAGACACTGTCATACATTCATTTATTGTCATAGCACAAGCAGGGCAGTGCTATACAACACAATGTCAAATCAGCACTGCTGTATCTGAAACTATGCTTATAGTAAAGTGTTTTGCTGTGTCACCTGGGAATGGTTGGAGCTAGAGATATCACAACTACAGGGGAGGCAGGGAAGCATTGGTGAAGCTATGTGTATGGTGATAACATGGATTGCTCAAGGGATGACCTGGGTTATAAAGAATTTTTATGTGGACTTACTTGTACTCAACTGGAAATTTATTTGAATTCCAGCAATAAAAAGAAATCCTAATAAAATAAAGACTGCATAATCCGTCTAATTGGAGCCTCTTAAAAAGATGCATGCAACAATTAAACTCTTTGGCGTGGCACTTTTAGAGGGGTATTAACTTGTGTTTTTCAAATATATTCTGAGGTTCAACTGACACAAAAAGTATTCTAGTGAATAAGTGTGTGTGTGTCCTTAGGACAAAAGCTTGAGACAAGCTGGCACCAGGAATACAAAAGTTTGGGTGTCTCTACTGTAAGTTTCAGTCTTGTACTGAAGTTTCGCTCCAAACATCTCACAGAATCTTCTACTTTCATATTCATTGCTATAGAAGTTGTGTCTATTTGCATAGACTGCAGTGAAGACAAAGCAGTCTTGTGTCAATATGCTAATATAACTGCTTTACAAGTCTGGAACTCCCTTTAAGGGGCTTTAATGTGCTATGCATATAATTATCCTTTAGTTGCTGTAATTGGTTTTATTGTAATGTGACACAAATCCTCTATTAGATTAATGTGGCATCAAAGAACCATAACTAAATCTCCAAAGAAAGCTCTAACATGGCCACAAACAACCCTTTAATTTGCTGCTTATTGGGCCAGTTTGTGTAAAACCATGTGTTTTTTATGTGTTAATCTGTCTTTAAGATATAAATGGTCCGTCATAAACAGATCATCCATTTTTTTTGCTGAGTTACATATAATTTTTGGTTGCCCTTATTTAGATATGTCTTATATAAGACCTTCCCAGATTGGGGTAACTAAACTCTAATAGGGTTTCCCAACTCTATTCCTATAGTACCTTCAACAGGTCATGATTTGAGATATGCTACAGGAAGAGAACCTGTTCACCCTACAATTTTAACTGTATTACCTGAGTTATACTTGACATGTTAAGGACCTAAGAGGTGGTAGTGAATAATAGTTATATACATACTGGAGGTTCTACAAACTTTCTGATGTGGACATGGAAATGCTCAGTTCGCATCTATAAGTAGTCAGCTAAATAAAATATTTTATTTACATATATAGAATAACAAATATAATCTACAAATATATTTCTCTACAAATATAAAATACATGCTTGTTAAAAAAGAAACTAAAATAATCAAGGCTATATACAGTATGTGTCATCATACACTAAGGCAAGAACTATTAAATCAATGTTTAGAAATATGTGTGGACTATTGACAAGATCCTCATAATATTTGTCCCAAAGCCTTTTATGAAACACATCCTTAATGCATTGAGATGAGATGGATTGCTTTAGCTATAAGGTTACAATCAGTACAGGTAGTTGGTGTTAGTCTGTATCAGTCTAAGTAGGTGAAAAATCATGCACATAGGTATACAGACTGAGACATAGCGTCAGTGAATTTGCCATTTCATGAACGGTCATGCGGGTTGTACACACATAATCCAAGTGAAGCCTGTTCTGTCAAATCCTGTTGTGTTTATACCTGCACTACACATCCCTGTATTCTTGAGTGTCACCATAATCTCAATACTAATATTTGGATAGTGTACCATGAGATAACACCTGATAAGGAGGATATCTGGACATGATTTTCCCCAAGTAACAGATAACTAGGATGAATCAATGATACCAGCAGACTACAATGTCTCTTTAAAAGTTCTTGCTTGATTCTTTTATCACGTGTCACCACCCAGTAGATTTACCTATCAAGTTTTATGTTATGAATACTTATACGTGACTCATCAAATGATATGATACTACAAGGACTATGTAGTATGAACACCAGCATAAATAATAGAGTTTAATGGGTTGGTGATGGTCAATAAGATAGTGGAGGACTTTCTGACCTGAGACTTGTTCAGAACCTAAATATGTTTACCAGTTCTACAGAAGCTTAAGATTGACACTAAGCACTATAAGCCAAGAATAGATTGCCTCTTCAGCAAGATACACCCAACAGTGCATAAAATTCAAGTAGCTTAGCCCACCTACACAGTGTTCTTGAGGTAGCACACACCCTCATCTTCCAGCCTACACCTTCAGTTAGTCCATCAAATACTTAGTGCCTTCTTTGCTTACCTTTGTTGACACCAGACACAAGGGTGATTGTTAATGCTTTCTGAGAGTATGTGATATTGGTCCCAATGGCTTTCAAGTCTGAAGAATTGGTCACATTATTTTTTAATTTGAAATCATGGGCATATACCAAAAAACCACATCATAGTGTTCTCACATCTGACTAAGTACTTGTTATGTGAACTCTGGGAATTTTACTAAACTGCCTTATACTCCAATCCATTGAGCAATGTGAGGCCATATAGTAAAGCTTATCACGATTTCCAAGTTGGGTTAACAATGGGCATGTGTAAAGAGTACATATTTGTCCATTTCATTATGCTGGAGGGACTGAAAATAGTGTTTTCCTGGATAACAAAGGGAGCAAGTTAGGAGTGGCAATAAGTACAGAAATGACAGGCGAGAACAATCTATAGAGTACATATGAATAGAAGAATGATTGAAGATAGATATGCATTAAAATAACACAGGCAGGTGCCTTTCCACTTGACTGAACCTGTAACCTCCCTAAGCAGAGCTGGCAGCCCAGAGCAACCCATGTTTGCTTTACCATAAAGGTTTAGCTTGTGGTCTCATAGGAGGAGAATTAGTAACAATACAAGCTTGTCACCCTCATCAGCAACTGTCTGAATTAAGAGTTTGTGGCAACCACTCTTCAAGAACATATAAGCCAGGCATCCACAATGATAGAGAGATGTTAATTAATACCATGCAATAAAAGAAAAAACTAAAAAATAAACATTATATTTAAATCTTATTATTATTTTACAATATACTTTTCTATTGTCCTCAGTTACCGGCCAGTCATGCTTCTACAGAATGACAACATAAACCTTCAGAAGTATCCCTACTCTGGTGAAGATGAAGCTTGGTCCAAGTATTTGGACAATCCTATGACAGCTGCTACCAAAGCAATGATGAGAGCAAATGGGGATGATGACGGAGTTGCTGCGCTGAGTCTTCTCTATGATTACTATAGGGTAATTTGCTTCATTGTTTATATCTTTTCGAAAATGACAATATGTGTTATTCTTTGCTAGACTGGAAAGACATCCACAAGTGACATAACATTTTTGGTGAATGGCTTTCTATTTGTGTCTCAGACACATCTAATCCATCTATTGTCTGTTGTCTTAAAGATGCGTTATCATAGTTTTTATTTTAAATCTAAACCATATAAATGTCACGTAATGATCAATATTCATGGGCAGTTTAGATTGCATGTAATGACCAATATTCATGGGTGGTGTAAATTATAGTATTTTGAAAGTAAAAGTTGTCTTTAATAATGTTTCTTGTGTTTTTAACTTGCTCTGAATAAACAATATTCTCAAAAACAGATATTGATATTGTAGACTAATTATTACTTTATTTCTTAGGTACCAAGAGAGAAAAGAATAATTTCACCCACATCCTCAGATCGTTGTGAACAAGTAAAAAGGTGAGGCTCTAGAATTGGCATGAGAATAACAACATTTGCATATATTTATGTAAATTATCAGCATTTCTTTGTCTGTATCTGAATCACTTAGCAGTCATCACGAACTGTTCCAGGGGAAAACAACAAAATCATAATAATACATATTTCTTAGTTATAGTGTATGTAGAATAGTAATGTACAGTAGAATAGTAGTATACAGTACGTATTTAGATGCATTCAGTATATGTAACTAAAATATGTCTTTATTTTATTCTATATAGGAACAGCATCGAATATGATTCAGACATTTCATCTTTTGAAAATTCTTCCCAACTTCTGAAATTTCTAACAGATAGTTCCTCCTCAGCTCAAGACTACACCGAAAATCACAAAAAGAACAGTTATCTAACATTAGACTGTCTTATAAACCCTAACAAACTGAGTTTACCAGCAAGTAGCAGCAAACTAACCAGTGAAACCCATGAAGATTTCATGACTTCACCATGTGATGTGTATGAAAAGAACCAACTAAATACTCTGTTTGAGCCACTACATGTGCCACAACCTCAACAAAGATGGCAGCCAGACAGTACATTCAAAGAGGACCCACCAGAGGTAGAAAGAATTATGCCATTTTTTAGCTTTATTTATACAGTCTGCCAGTCTGCATTTCCCCTATATCAATTATTTTATTCTTTTGTAGCCCCTTATATTCAGTGACATACTTAGGGGCCAAGCAGAGTCCACTTGCCCTGAAGACTTTCTACCTGGGGAAGCAAATCAGTAAGTCTATTTCAAGGTGTTTTTTATGTTCTTAACTCTTTATATGGTATAATTTAACTGAGACAACTGTTTTTCTGACTAAACCTTAAAAAATGAAGCCTTACACAAATGAGCCACACTGAGCTCCCAAAGAATTCCTTAGTCCAAATGGAATAGCCACCACCCATATGTGTAAATAAAATGTATACTTTGTTTACTGAACTGACTTTCTGTGTACAAACTATTTCCTCATAATGGGTAAGAAATGGACACCATGATTGAAATTATGAATGTCTTTGTTATTTCTGCAGTGACTTTGAGTACACACTGGAATCCCCCAAAGCTATTCATGTGAAGTCTGGAGATTCTCCAATGGCATATCTCAACAAAGGTCAATTTTACCCTGTCAATCTGAGGATGTCAGACACAAGAAAATGTTTGCAGTTGACGTCTAATAAAGTCAAGGTATGGCTAAAGCTTCGATTTGATCCTTTGGCTGTTATAAATATAACATTAACTGAATGATACACATATCAAAGCTACACACTGCTTATAGCAACTTTTGTGAACATGGAAACATAAAGGACAGTAGGCTATGCTTCGTAACAGTTAAAATTACAGAAACATAGCGGACATTGACAAATAGGACCACACAATAAACAAACTGAGGGACAAAAAGACATTATGGAATAGAACAAATGCATCTATTTCTGAAAGTCTAGTAAAATGACATGAGTCATTGAGAATACAAGCTCCATTTTCTAAGGCAAACAGAATGAGTCCACAATTGGCGTTTACATACGGTGATGTGTCTCCCCTGACAAACTACCGGCTTTTCAACCTTTGTAAAACCCCCTTTTAGATGTTAAAACAATCTATAAAGAAAGACTAATGAATATCAATCGCTACTCATGTGTACTGAGCAAACTATGTATGTTGCCCTAGTGGGATATAACTATGCATTCAGTATTTTAACACACGATAAACCTAGTCTCCCATAAAATGCCTTTTTTTAACCCATTCCCCATAGAAGGCAAAAACTAGATTGTAGGAGACTTTTTGAGCATTTAAAAATGTAAGAAGCACTCAAGTATTACTCAGCTTACACACACTTTACATATCTAGCATAAACATAACACAAAATGCATAGCAAATAAACTAAGACTACAACGCACAGTAAATTAGTCATGATATATTATAGGTTACTCAGTTACTCAAGTTACTCAGTTGAATAACTTGATTTCTTTAGATTTCATGGTTCATTTTGTATCTAACAACATATTAATTTCTTTAGAGCGTTGTAATGGTAGTTTTTGACAATGAGAAGAACCCAGAAGAACAGCTGAAACGTTGGAAGCATTGGCATTCTAGGCAGCCGACAGCTAAGCAAAGAGTCATAGATGTTGGTAAGTTGATCTCTCTGTAACAATATATCTAATTTTTATACTCATGTATTGAATTGGTATGTAATTGCTTATTTATGTGTATTAATGCTATTCCTTTTAGCTGACTACAAAGAAAACTGCAACACCGTTGAAAGTATTGAAGAAGTAGCTTACAATGCATTGTCCTTTGTGTGGAACATTAATGAAGAGGCTAAGGTATAGTCTTGCTTATGCTTTTAATCCATATCTGATCAGTGAAGGCTTGCTAAAAGCCTACCTAAGAATCATCAATGCCTCATATTTATCAGATCATGTTACAGCTCATAGGGATATAGAGTTTCATGTGATTTAGAAAGATGTCATTTATTATTTTCTGTTATAAACATCTATAGTGACATTTTCAAGATAGATCCAGTAATTGTATATTACTGGTTTGCCACTTTGAAAACCAAATGTCTCTTAGATGAAGGGGAGAGACAATTATTTGGCAATGAAAAAAAAAATCTGAAAAAAAAAAAGTTTTGATACAATCTTTGTTCCCACGGTGAGAAGAGGTACTGTATGGGTGGGTTTGGTGCCCCAGGCAAAATGAATTGTTAGGATTTGCAAGGATTATCTCTAAGGGAGGAAACAGTTGGAAACATTGGCATCAGGACAGGTGAACTGACTGTGTTTAAGGTTCAGCTTTACTTGGCAACAACGTAGAAGTAATGTCTAAGCTATAAAGCTGGGAATGATAAGGCAGCACTAAATATAGGGATACCAAAGATCTAGGAAGAAAAAAAATGATGATGATAATAATAATCAAATATAAATAATTATTACATTGAATCAACATGTTAATTCATGCTTGCTTTCAGATATTCATTGGAATCAATTGTCTGAGCACAGATTTCTCATCTCAGAAGGGAGTCAAGGGTGTGCCTCTAAACCTCCAGATTGACACTTATGACTATGACACTGGAGTGAAGAGACTCATTCACCGGGCCGTCTGCCAGATAAAAATATTCTGTGATAAGGTATGACTAGCCACAAATAAAGTATGTAATAGTGATTATGTTCAAAAGAATTGCATACACATAGACTTACTAGAATGATTTATCTACAAGAACTACCAATCTTTTTTGGTAGACTAGTCATCCCCAATCTATCGCAACATCATTTAGCCTGAAATAGCCATTATGTTAAATAATGACTGGGGGGAAATCCCTTACGGCAGCTATACTTTAATCTTGTTGGGTTTGATGAGTCCATTTAAACATTCCCCAGTAAACTTTATAAAGGACATAGCTCATCAAGTGACAGCTCATCAACAGTAAATAATGAACTTTTTTGCCTCATTGGGGAAATGTATGATCAGTGAAAAATCCAAACTGACATCTTCATTAAACTTACGGAAGTCAGGTTCTTTATATGAAATTTTTGAATGATGGGGAGTTCTGAGATGATTAGGTCAGGGATATCATACACATAGCCTGACTAGTATGATGAGTGATTTACCAAAACCAGTAATCTTCTTTCGTAATGTCTACAAGGTGAAATATTTTTATTTCATGATTCTATAGGGTGCTGAACGTAAGATGCGGGATGAAGAGCGGAAGCAGTTTAGAAGGAAAGGAAAGGGAGCAGATGCAAACAAAGGTACAGTACATAAGTTTATAATTTAGCAATAATTCCACATATTAAAAAGTGTTAAAACTATAAATTATTATTTCTAATACAGTAACGACCAGTGAGGATGTGTGAGAACACAATTTTGAGTCATAAATATAAATGTTGATGCAACACGCTATCTACACTGCACTATTAAATGACTACAGAAAACTCGAACAAAATGACTTAATGATATTGCTGATAATTCACATTTATTTCATTATATCTACCTAAATGAACTAAAAAACTAATATCTAGATGCACTTGATAAAATAAGTATCATACTAGTCTATGCTTTTATTTCACAGATATAAAAACAAGTGTGCTCCCAGGATACAGAGGAACTGATATCACTTATTTCAGACCAGTGACAGATATGGAAAGTCAACCAGTCTTGTTCATCCCAAATATTCACTTTTCTAATCTTCAAAGATGTGGTGTTGTAAGTATCTCTTTCCATAAAAAACATATGTAATTGCTGTTTTATATTGACTAGGTCCATAGCAACAGAGGCTGGCACTTGTATGAGGCCTACAATGTATCATAGTAGTATTATAAATAATAGTGTAGGTGTTGGGCATGGTATTTATTTAGTATAGGGTCACAGTAGCTTCATGTTATAACTCTCATATGGATTATATATTATTTTAACTGTACAAACATACATAATATCTGTGTAAATGTTCCTAGTGTCATATGTGTAGCCAGAAGTCAGAAGCCTTTGTTATATCCGTCAGTACCAGTCAGTCCTTCTATGTTGTCTTTAGAATGTCGACCACTTGTGTCAAACCATCTTCTGAGTCAATAACAGCCACAAGAATTTAACAAGACAAACATATATCTTTCAACATAGGATTTAACTAGGAGAGTTATGGACCAAATACAATGCCTGCCCTTTCAAACACAGACAGCATGGAAACACTAGAGAATGTGTTATAAATCTCAAATTATTTCATCATTTCCGTGACTGTGACTTATTTTTCTTTATTATTGGTTGCAGGTACTTCCCGCTGTTACAGATAGTAATGACAGGTAATCAATTATTTTTGTTTTGTCCTGTACCCTTAATTTATAACACATCTAGTAGAAGTTACAAAGTTTACTCATGAATTTGCGGCAAGGTCACAGCATTTAATTTGCATTGTTTTAATGTTGCAGGTTGGCACTGAAGAGAAATTGTCCATCATTTACAGATGCTTTTGATGGGCCACCGTCAAAGCAACAGGCAACGGAAGACTCTCAAAGAGGTACATATTTTTTTAGATCTAAAAAGTAAACTGTATAAATAGATGCAGAGTTAGTAATTTTTAATAACTTACCTATCTTAAGGATAGTCCATCAATCATCAGTTGAGATCTATCTTGTGATTTCCCAATAGTCAGCACAATGAAAATGGCAACCACATCAGTATTTACCTATTTGTGCTTGATACAATAGCCCCTTTATTCTCCTCATGGGTTGTGTATTCTCAAATTTAAATTATCATGAGATGGATAGAATCACAATAACAGATTTCAAGGAACTTTCACTCCTATTAAAAAGGAAGAATATGTATGATCTGCAAAATACACAATTCAATTACCATAAAATTTATGGAAAGCAGGATCTTTATATAAAATGTTAATATGTTGAAAAGTTCCAAGATGGTTAGGTCTGAAATGTAATTTACTGTATTAGTTTTTAATGTTTATTCCTTAGTGTATTTTTTTATAATTTACCATAATCTTGTGTTATCTTTATTCGTAGTGCTTTTGTATGTACGAAGGGAAACAGAAGAAGTTTTTGATGCCCTTATGCTGAAGACACCAGATCTTCCAGGTTTAAGAAAAGCGGTAAGCACGATTCTTTGCTGGCTATCAACAATGATCTACAAGCTTTGATCCTGAAGGTCACATTACTCAGTGGCGTAACTAGAAGCTGATGGGCCCCAGTGCAAAGTCTGTGCCAGGCCCCCAACTATAATGTATGGTTATTAGTAATAGTCTTCTCATATAGGAAAGTGACACCATAAGGGCACTCTAAACCTCTTGGGCCCGGGTGCGATCGCAACCTCTGCACCCCCTATAGTTACGCCCATGACATTACTGTTGCTGTCACTCTATTACACAAATAAATACAGCTACTTCACCCTACAATATTAAAAGCTCAATGTACTGACTGAAAGGTAACATGATAATTTTAAGCTGTAATCTAAAATATTGAACCTTTTTTATAGATCTCAGAAAAGTATGGAGTACCAGAAGAAAGGATCTGCAGAGTCTATAAGAAATGTAAACGAGGGTAAGTGCTTCTACTTTCATTACATTTGTCTTATTTGTAACTTGTACAGACATATAGGTTTCCTCCTAGAAAGCTTTAAATTTCTCATTGGACCTACTCTTTCATCAGCCTAGACTTTCCCAACAGATAAGGGCAGGTAGAAACAAGCAAACTTTAATAAGGTAACTTTATATAAACTGAAATACTGTATTGCCAGGGTTTTTGGCAGATGAGATATGAGTGTTTGAAAATCAAAGGTTATGTTTGAGTTGGAGGTTTAAGAATGTTTAACCCATAAAAAGCCCATATCATGCTGGCAAATATAGTACTCTTTCTGGGAACGTCATTCCCTTTGCAATATATTAACTTAGTGGCTTCTTGTAAATGTGCACTGAAAGGGGATCCATACATTTATCTGTGCAGTTATTATATATGTAGCAAACAAATAAAATATAATATGATCATATGAAATATTAACAGAAACCAAAGTAGTTTCTTATGCCACAAACAAAGATGTAAAGGAATAATAACATCCAGGAAATCAAAGGTTAACTACCAAAACTGCGACACCAGGAAGTAGAGAATTCTAAAAATCTGAACGTTTGTTGAAGAGAGAAAGATATAATCAGGTTGCAAGCCCCGCTGACTTTGTTAGAACAGCTAAGGCAATGTTTTTACTGGCCACCAGCCAAAGATCTGCTTCCCAATAGTACGAAACTAAAGAATAAAATGTGTAGTTGGCTCCTTATGTTACACAATTGTCTTCACAAGTAAAGTCACGCATTCTAAATACAGCTTGAAAACATGAAATTCTCATGTAACTTGACAACGAAAGGAGTGATATTAACGTACAACCCACTAACATACAACCTCTTTGAGCTCGATGACTCTTTTTGGTTTACAATGATCTAGGGCAAAGTGTCTATTGTGTTTTGTTTCTTACTTCACTTTCTTTTGGTATATTACACTCTATTTTAAGACCATGATTAGAATGATTATATATTTATCTAATGTATTGCATATCTTTCTGTTTTAGGATCCTGGTCAACATGGACAATAACATCATCCAGCATTATAGCAACCATATGGCTTTCCAGTTTCACTTGACAGATATTGATGGGAATATTCAAGTTACACTAAAAGAATTATAACATTACTTTTGGACAATCATAAAAGACTCACAAGCCAAGGGATGAGACCCCAGCGTAAACGACCTCAAAACAGCTCGGTGCTTGCACTTGATCCAAGTGAGCTGAGCATCATACCACCAAGTATTGTGAAGCCAGTGCTTCTTGGAGAATGTGACATGGGACTTCAGTGTCACAAAAGACTGTTGTATGAAAGAGACTTTGTAAAATATGGAATTATTATTTTATGGTATCCATAACTCTGGTGGGTTCAAGGCTCGGAAGACAACCAATGGACATAAGCCACACATACATCTTCAGTATGAATGCTTATACATGGTTAGGTTGAAGCGCCAAGAAAAAAAGAGTTTAAGTGACCACCAAATCAACCGTACTGTTGCAGTGTGGCCTTGAACATCTTTACGACATTGCACTGCTTATGTAGAAATACCAAGTCTCTAACAACTATATGTTGCTGTAAATTTAAAAAAAAAACACATGTCCAAACTTTATGCATATTCAATGCTGTTCAAAGAGTGGCATTCCTGCAGGGGATCATATACCAATACAGTGTACTACACAAACACTGCTTATGTCAATACAAAAACCCGGAAGCTCATTACATTATGTTACATTAGTATTCACTTTGCCTTGCTGCTGATATTAATATTATTACAATTTTACACTTTTATATGCTAAACAGCTGCCAGTTTTGCCTTGGATGCCCTTCTGATTTAAAAAGTAATACTGTTTTATACATTTCTCATTGCTGGTTTGTATTGTTTATACAAGAAAATATGTATATATTTGCTGTTCTATGTTATTTGTATTTTACATGCAGAAATGCATTTTTGCCATTTCAACAACACGTCTTTTGACATTTCTCTGTCTTTGTATATTTTGTTCTACTTATTTTATAACTTAGATTTAGAAAAAAGGGCAAATAAATATGCCTTGAAAGTATAAGTGTCCCATGTTAAAGTGTTTCCTATGCCAGTGAACCAAGCCTGCAAGACACATCTAAAGGTTTTTGGGGGTAAGGTGTTGGCGTTTATTCTATTTGATAAAAGTACATTGGGTCATGGGTAGTCAAGACATTGTGCCCTGCCAAATTTTACATTCTTTTCTCTTCAATAGATAAAAGCAATCCCACCTCCGTGGTAGAGAACATTTTAGATTCAAGTGAATGACACCCCCACATGCTCCAACATACTGTATAATTTAGTTTACAAAATCAGGCCCTACATATCTGGTATAAATGACTAGTATAGTTACCTATTATACTGTATATACTTAAATTTGTTAACTTCTTAGGCATATCTCCTTATGGGAGTTATTCCACTTTTTAAATGAATTCTGTGTCAAAAAGATGGATCATACCACTGGGACACCCAGAAATGGATAGTATATAAGTAAAGCTTCTCAAAAAAGTATTTTAATTTTATTATTTTTATTGAGATCAGTGTTAGTAGAGGACAAACTTTTATTCTTCTTATCTGGGGCCCAGGAGAGAGAAGTATCTTGCAATAGTTGATCCCATCTTATTTTTTGTCAACCAGCGAAAATCCATGCAGATAGTCCGTCTAGTCTCTCTGCTGGCACTGTAGTATTTTGGTTGGCTTTTTATGTGCTTGGCTTTCCTAGAATGATCAGATAAACGGTGGAGATCAGAATATAATAGCACCATTTTCTGGCAGTTACAAGTTGCAATTGACTTTGACACAAGTACTAAGCTTTGAATTAAATTAACTTTCCCATTGAGCCTAATTTAAGAAGTTCTTATATTGCAGTGCACTTAGGCTCTGTCAGATGACTTTTGTTGTTGGGAGCATAGTGGCTTTATTCTGATAAGGTAGACTATATCAGGAGAATTCATTAATGTGGATGTGGATCAATTTGGCAAGCTCTGTGTAGCGCTGCGTAATCTGTGAGCGCTATATAAATAAAGGAATTATTATTAATTATTAATATATCACAGGCTCCAACAATCCAGAGCTCGACAGCACTAGTTTATTGTGATGATGAATTTTGGTTCGGTTTAAGACTGGCGGGTTCTATTTTAGACAAAAGCAGATGAAAGCTGTCAATAAATAGGATGGATATTTATTGAAAACACAGCTTCTAAATTTGCTCGTTGGGTATGTTGAAGATTACTGTTGGGGTTTTCGTATTTAGATTATATGCAATAGGAGTGGTGGTAGACGCCCTTTGTGTGTTAAAATTATAAAAGAAGAGTCCTTTAGAAATGTTGATGTGTGGTTACACAGGAAGACAGGGATTTATTTGGTCCTATAGTTTTTAAGAATGGTAAAATTATTTTGAGGAGTTTAACAATGTTTCAAGGTTAATGAGTAGACACCTTTTAAATATCACCATATGGTACATGTTTTAAATGTAAACAGTAAGAATTATTGGAGGATAAGCATATGAGCAATAAAAATGGCAGGGGAAATCAGACTCTTGGAGTAAGAGCAGTGAAGTTGAATATGTAACAATATGAGGTTTGTGTTATTTTGGATGAATCAGAGATGAGGGAATTCAATTCTACAGGCTATATTACACTTTCAAATATTGAATAGAATAAAAGCAAAAGATAATTCAAATAATTATAGATGTTATTTGCCAATGTATTGGTGTCAAATGAGATGGATGTGGTTGTGACACAGTGGTTGCCATTCTTGGTTGCACCTAGGATTTTATTGGAGGGAGTGGGCAATTTTATCTATAAAGCACTATGGTATGTTGTTAAGCATCTTAACAGTTTTCAGACCATGCTTCTTTAAAGGGGTTATCCGGGATTAATAAATAAGTGATGGGCTGGGATGGGATTTTTAAAAATAATAAACGTGTACTCATTCCTCCGGCGCTGCTGATGTCCCGCACCGCAGTCCGTCTGATCTGTGCCCCAGTTTGTTTACAGGGGCACACATAGAGCTTCTGGATGTCTGGAAGCTACCATGCAACACCATCTCCCAGCACCCTACAATGCTGAGAGATACGGACGGATGGGACTGGCCGGCCACCTCGCTGGCCAGAATATCCCTGTGTGCGGCTTCTGTGATCCTGTTTGTTTACAGGGGCACACATAGAGCTTCTGGCTGGCTGGAAGCTATCATGCGACACCATCTCCGAGCGTCCTACAATGCTGAGAGATGGGGATGAATGGGAGGGGCCGGCCACCTCGCCGGTCGGAAGCTCCCTGTGTGCGGCTTCTGTGCCCCTGTAAACGCTGGCGGAGGAGTACACGTTTATTATTTTTTAAAAGCCCGCCACAACCTTACACTAATTTATTTATTAATCCCGGATAACCCTTTTAATGGTGCAGTGTATTGGGATCACCTTAAAAATCTATTTTTAAGTGATATGTAAATCTGTTGAAAACCATCACAGGGGTTTGGAGTTCAACAATGAAGTTAAGCTCCCCCTAGCATGAAAACCACCTGTGCTGTAATGGACGGCCCTGCATGAAGGGACATTGTTAAAGGGCTCTACTAAAGTCTGGTGCATCATGGTAATCACAATAGAGCGGTTGTTCTGAGACACGGAAAGCTTGACTTTAGTGCTTAGCTATCCATCTCTTTGACTTTATACTACCAATTAACATCTCACTTCAAAGTTGATTTTTAGGGTGATTCCAACACACTTGGGCACATTTACTTACCCAGTCCTGTTGCGATCCCACGGTGCATTGTGCGCCCGAGTTCCTGCATTTGTCGCTTCTGCCCTGAGGTCACCTGCTTCTTTCTGGTGCATGTGAGTGCTTGATCTTGCGACACAAATCCTTTTTTTTCCGCGGTTTGTCCGAATCCGTCGGGTTGTCCGACGACCCGCCCCCCCATTTTCTGTCGCGTGCAAGCCGGCAACAATCACGTGCGCCAAAATCCTGGGGCAATTCAGCGCAAAGCAGAAATCGTTAGAAAACCCAACAAAAATGCGTCCGGCAGTCCCATAGTAAATGAGCCCCACTGGGTCATGACAGAAACATGATCATGAAGGTGTTAAGCTTCTTTACAACATATTGCATTTAATGCCTGTTGTTAAGGTGTACTATTAGAACTTCATATGTTTAGGTGTTGCCGTATGTTACTGAAATATGTTACAAAGTCTGGTATTCCTAAGCATGTTTCTTGAGATCCACCTGCAATAAAAAAAACACATTAACATTAGATGGGGAATTCAGAGCATTTTCCTTGCAGCAAAAAAATAGAAATTCAGGTGTCTTACTTAATGATAAACTAAGATACCACAAGATAAAGAATAGAAGGAAACAGCTACAATTTCTCAGCAGTATATTGGAGGTCACTCTATGTTCTAACAATATAGACTTGTACTGAAAAACTCAACATGGAATCTGAAGTTAACCTGTATCAAAAATCTAAAGCTAAAATGCAGATTATATACTGTATAACCAAAGGTCAGTATGTAGATTTTAATATTCGTGCTTGTTTTCTAGAACATATGAATGGGGTACAAAAAGCCCACACGTGCATTAAATGCAATATCTGAGAGAATTTATGTTTATCAAACAAAGGATCAGTAGATGCATGCCTTATGCATTTATTTTCTTTTGTGAATATTGTAAAGATTTGTAGATTGCGGAAAGATTTGAGAAAAATGTTTTTCTGTCACCACACATATTGACCACAAACCCCAAACAGTACCTTTGGGTTTACTTTATATGTCCTGCATTGATGCCTTTATATGGTGCATTGCGATCACCATTTATGTAAAAATGCCTTTTATTCCTCCTCTTGTGTCCAAAAAATAGTCAAAAAGGTGGGTGAGCTGGCCAGGGATGATCTTCACAGCTTATCCTTGATCAGACCCTCGTCTACCATGGAGACTGATTGGCAGGGGTAAACATGTAAGCATGTTGGAAGGGATAATCAGGGTAGACAAATTTGAAAAACACTGCTGCTGGCTTGAAGACATGGCTTATCTACCTCTATGACTTCAAGAGACAAACCAGAAGCCTCCTTAAATAGATTATCAATAAACTCCACTTGAGATGACTTGTCTCCATACCAACTGGGTGTTTGCTGCAACACCCATCATGAGCACCTCATGGCAAAGTCGCCAATATCAGTCAAAAGCTCGTGGCACATGGCATTGGTCACCATATAGGCTTTGATCATCACTCCCCGTGACATCATCGAGGAGCAACAACGAGTTGTCAAGGCAGCCTAAAGACATCAGGACCTGTCATTCCTGAAGATCTGTAACACTAGAATACTTTTATAATGTATCAAATACATTTTTCCCCTTATTTTCTTCCTTGTTTTAGCACCTGTGTAATTCAGCTTCTGGTCCTGTACACCACTGACAGCTGAGTAAAGGAACCTGACAATGTTTCTAATAATGGTGTGAATGACCCAAAACTTCTGATCACATAACACCACATCACAGCAGATTTTGAGGTGGGGTATTTTGTGACTTACTGTAAAATGCTTATCTTATGGAACTTTGCACAAAAGCAGCTGTCAAGAAGGGGACATTGAACAGAACCAATCATTTTGATACATTTTGAGGAGCATTTAAATTAATAAATGGACTATTTATTTTTTGACATGATAAATGTTTTGTCAGTGATTCTAATAAAATTCTCAGTAGGCAGCCCTTATCTCTGCTGCACTGTACTAAATACAAGAACATAATGATCTCACACACTGTCAAGCTTGAACATTATTTATAAGGTGAAGCGTGATTTATGCAGTAGAAGCATAAAATTAATATGAGGTTTAATCCTCGCCCTTGTTAATCAACCAGGTATGAACAAGCATGAATATAATGACTTAAGAAGGGTTTTTAGATCTTCTATAAATCGTTAATACAAAATCTGGGATTACAGTGGGCATGTACAGTAATGCCCCATACAAAAATAGAAAAAGTCTGCATAAAGAATCATAACGGCATGTTTGAGTTTTATTCTGGTAAAATAATGGAGACCATTGTGGAAACCCAAAAACAACATTATCTTTAATAGGATTCACCCGATACTGTTGGGATTCTGTCCTGGAATTTAGCTCTGGCATTATTTTCATTCTTCTGTTCTACTTGTAGTGTTGTGTAGATGTGACCCTAAGTTCAAAAGAGTTGACACATGACAATATGTTTGTCATAAGATGTCTTTTTTTGTGGAATGTGATGACGTTTTCATTGCTACTACTATGGGGACTGTACCATCTTTTGATCACTTTTATTAGGGGTCTCATAATCCATATACTGCAAAACTACAGAATTTGAGGCAAGACAGGGGAAAGAAAAAACAACAGGCGCTGCCTAGTGCAAATAAAAGTGATTTCTTTTGAGTGTATATGAATTCATATGTGTATTCCGCTCACCTAGTGGTTGTGCAATCAGGCACAACACTATCAGATCACGTTTTTGGGTGCTGCCCTGTCCTTGCCCGTGGGTGATTTGCTCTCCTCGGGTAGTAGAAAATGCATAGGTGGATCCAAAAGATGTGGAGTGTAATTTCCTCAATGGATACCAGATAAAAAATAGGGACTTCTTCTGGTGCAGCCCAAGGAATCACGGCTATACGTAAAGCTCATTCGTGACTCAATTTAATATTATAATCAGGATAAAATACATACAAATAAAATTGGATAAATCTGATTTAATCTGTATGTATTTTATCCTGATTATAATATTAAATAGAGTCACGATTGAGCTTTACGTATAGATGTGATTCCTTGGGCTGCGCCAGAAGAAGTCCCTATTTTTTATCTGGTATCCATTGAGGAAATTACACTCCACATCTTTTGGATCCACCTATGCATATACTACAGAATTTCTATGGATCTATAACAGTGTGCTTCTGGCACATTGTTATAGATCATTCCAAATGACGGGTCCTGGAGTCTCATACAGACATGAAAATGGATCATCGATTTTCAATGATGTCACTATGATGACCTGATCCAAGATGGCAGCACCAAGCTGCCGACATTTACCAGCAGCCAGTTGCAGGTAAATGGTTAACACTCGCGATGGATGGTTTTCTGCATATTGCTGTCATAATGCATGGAGGGGATAATCAGCTTTTAATGTTATAAGCAGTTTATTAAATGGTATCATGTAAAAGGATGGTATATTGGGTTACAGATCACATGTAGGGGCAAATTCACTCAAGTCACCTCCTGACTTAAGAAATACTAAAGAATTAGTTGCACAAAATGTTTTACTTTTTTCGACTTTTCGCCAAATATGTGCAAATCCTACGCAGACATTAACATCTGGTATTCCACATTTATCAAGCTTTTTAACCCACTATGATAAATCTGCAAAACATTTCCATTTAATTAAAACTCATATTTCAGTAAAGTGGAGAAATTACATATTTGCTCATTCTATTTTTACAACAAAATATCTATGAATTGTCCAGTCACAAACCAAAAACTTTTACATAATGGGGATCGATTGTTTATGTTCAAGATTAGAATGAGCAAAGGGGTTAAAAAATGATGTGACTTTTCAGCACTGATAAAAATGTCATATCTTTATGAATCTGGAAATCCTATGCAAGAACTCCCTTGTAGCACACTACAAATAAGCAATATATGTAATAGAAGCTAATCATATGTTCTCCCAGCTGTCTCCTACCCACTAACAGCAAAAGGGAGTGGAAAGAAGAAATTGAGTACCATTGCAGCATCTGAACTACCAGGATTAGCTTGTAGTCAATTAACATCAAACTCAATATTTTTTTCAATTTGATTTTAAAAGTTACTTATACATCATCAAAGTTCAAAATAGCTGCCTCACATCCTTAACCTAACTTCAGATACATTAGTAAGTACTTAAGTTTTATTACCATAGAGTTTTATTTAATGTAAATTATCTCTATCCTGAAAAACCCCTTAAAAATAAAAGGGGGGGTCTTTTTCATCTTTTATGTTTTTATCTGAAACTGAATTACTGCCAGGTAAACTATGCAAAGAAAAGAATGCAATACTTTATTTTCAGAGTGGAAATAAATCTTTATGCTGCATATGTGACAGTACACTATCCATTCATTTTTCAAAGCTGCCGGAGTCTGTGTAGATTGGGTCTGTCCAGTATTTTATATTGATGGTCCCATTCTTCATGTAGAGGCCAGTAGCTGGAGGCAGGGTTGGTTTTAGGCAAAGTCCTGGGCTAAATTTAAAGTGGGGCCCCAAATGTTTAAATACTGTACCAACAACACATTTAAATTTAGCAGTATGGCTGATGCTTTGCGCGTTTTGTTGGGTGGCTATAAGAAAAAAAAAATAGGTACAAATACCACAAGCTACGCTTCCTGCCACCTACACAGCTTTCAGATACCACTATACAAAAGCCTGCACTAATTACTTACAGTGATCAAATATCAACTACATACTGTAAAAGAAAATTTACATTGATAAAAAAAACAATATTACCAATGAAAACAACATAAAAGGCACATAATACCATCATGATCATTGCTGTTACCACAAAATACCACCACAGCATCACCACTGCTATTACATCACAATACCCTACATCATGACCACTGCTATTATCACATAATACCCCACAACATGACCGCTGCTATTATCACATAACACCACCACATCATGACCAATGTTATTACAACATAATATCCCACACCATAATCATTGCTATTACCACATACTACCACACTATGATGATTGTAATTACCACTTAATACCACCACACCATAACGACTGCTATGATCACATAATACCCCACACCATGGCCACTGATATTGCCACAAAATACCACCAAACTATGACCACTGCTATTACCATATAATACCACCACACCATAACCACTGCTGTTACCATATAATACTCCATACCATGACCATTGCTATTACCACATAATACCACCACAGCATGATCACTGTTATTACCACATAAAACCCCACAGCAAAGCCACTGCCCCCCATAAATTTTATATACTGGGCTCCCCAATAACTATACAAAGTGCCCCCTTCATTAATTTACATACCCCCCCCCCTTTGAATTTTATATACTGGGCCCCCCCAATTAATTATACATAGTGCCCCCTTTATTAATTTACATACTTCCCCCTTTCAATGTTATATGCTGGACGGAGCCCTTAATAAATCATAAACACTGCCAAATTCATAAATTTACATACTGTCTTCCCATACTGTGCCCTTCTCTCTGTTACATAAGCAAAAAAAAAGGACTTACCTCATCCTGTCTTCTTGGTTCTGCAGCTGGTGTCACCATTGTGGAAGGGGTGCCTGGCTGCGTGATTACGTCATGACATGGCCACACATCCAAGGTCAGAGTGCGTTGTGTGCTGGGAAGGCTCACAGGGTGTCAGCTGTAGCCTGTAGTGTGACGGTTCTCGAGTGGCCGGTTCCAGCCACATAAAGTACTATTACAGCCTCTGGCAGGGGGCTCCTTTGTGCGGACAGGGGCCCCTTCCATAGCGCCATGCATAACTCAGATGGCCAGAGTTCCCTCTTGGGATTGGGGACCCTGGCCATTTGCCCACTTTACCATGGCATAACGCTGACCTGGATGTAGGTTGTAGTGCTGCAGAAATTCTTTGCTTTGCCACATTTCTTTTTCTGAGCTGCATGAGCAGTTCCTTAGACCTCATAATTCTCATGTGCTCTGACATGCACTGTGAGTTGTGAGGTCTTATATAGACAGGTGTGTGCCATTCGTAATCAAGTCCAATCACTTTAATTAAACACAGCTGGACTTCAATGAAGGAGTAAAACCATCTCAAGGAGGATCCGAAGGAAATGGACAGCATGTGAGTTAAATATAAGTGTCACATCAAAGGATCTGAATACTTATAAGCATGTCATATTTCAGTTTTTTTGTTTAATAAAATGGCAAAAATATCTACATTTCTGTTTTTTTCATTCAAGATAAGTTACAGAGTGTACGTTAATAAGCAAAAAAAAAACTTTTGGGGCTGCAGTGAAACAAAGAGTGAAAAATGTAAAGGGGTCTGAATACTTTCTGTACCCACTGTATATCCTTACCTTCAATTATAAGGGCACATTGGGAATGCACCCAATATACTTAAAATGGATGGTTACAATGTCATATGAATATAGTCTTGCTAGTAAAAACAGCTATGTTTCCAATTTTTATGGCATACATTTCCTGTCTTACACTTACCATTAACACTTTAAAAGCCCTGATAGATTTACTTGAACCACAGAACCTATTTAGGAAACCTGCTCAAAGAGGTAAGGTCTCCTGATAAAATTAGAAAGAAGCTGATGCACATCTCTATATGGTTATCTCTCATTGCTTGGTACTACTTTCCTCATCCTCTACTAATCATGTGTATGGTATCCTAATTTTCTGTATACCAAGAAATTACATGAAAATACCTGTGAACATGCTTTCTTCATACACCGGCGTCTTCCTCAACCACAGGACTATCTTGGAATGATAAAAGATTGCTCTCAATATTTGGTAAGCATACAAAAGACACATATACAAAGAGAAGAGTGGGGATAAGTCAATTCCTTGTTTGGAGCTGCAGTTTTTGGTATGATGACTCAGCCACCAATATCATTTGTTTCATTAAATTAAAACTTCCACATAGTGGCTGATTTTTGCTACAATCGCTTGTATTATTATTTCACATATATAGGTTATTTATCATTGACTTTTTGCAATAGAAAAGTGGGGAAAAAAACTAAAAGGGTTTTTTTTTCCAATATTTTGGGGTAAGAAAAAATCACAAGGGCCTTTTACAGCCACTCAGAAATAGTGGCTTAAACATAGAAATACAGCATGTGAAACCAGATTTATGACTTGTGAATTTGAAAAATTATCACAAAACAATCACAAGGTCACTCCACTCCCCCCTGGTGTATGTGCTGTGGTGATTATTCATGATTTCTGGCTCACGTTCTTCATGAATTTTGTGCTCTCTGTACAGCTGCGAACAGAGTGCACCACTTTTTTTTCTGCACCTTTAACAAAGGGCATGCGACACACTTCTGTCGGACTTACGCACAATATATGTGGCAAACGGCCTGACTGAGCCCATTTCAGTGTAGAAATTTGTGGTGCATGAAGAATAGTGCAACCACACCACAAACAGTTTTGTTTTGGCACAAATTTGGCATGAACACAAGTTAAATACCTGTGAAACAGTTTGCACCTAAAAGAAAGTGCAAAGTCCACCAGTAAAATGGCACAAGCACATTAGTACATGTGCCCCAAAGAGATGATACAGTGAAATAGTCCAGTCATTTATACACTGATGATAATATAAGTATATTGCCTACTCTTATCTTTCAATAATCAATTTATTAACACATAAAACAGAGAACTACCCAGAGAAACTGCAAAAAAAACTTGAAGATCCAGAGGAACTAGAAAAGCCAGTATTAAGACTAAGGCTCCTACACCATTCAATCAGCACCTAAGGAGCAACAGCACTGGAGGGCTTCTTGTCCCTCATTAGCTGTACCTCCAGGAAATCTCTTGTTGACTGTCTGTCTCCAAAGTCCCCTAAGGGGGCGGTTTGACATTAGTCACCTCTGCTAGTTTTTGACATATTTATTGTTCCTTTGAGAGGCAGGAATGTGGTTTTATTGTAACTCATTTTCAGAGATTGAATGCATGACCCTGATAATTTACTGAAGCACCTGTATAATCTAGGTACACTTTAAAAATCCCTGAGTATGTTTGTAGTAGCCATAATTCCTATCGGTAACAGATCTGAAGAAGACGCCAGTAGCTAAAACATATGTCTTATGTAGAGCCAAAAAGGTTCTGCTGGATTAAAGGAATGCGATGGTAACTGTAACAATAGACATCAAAGAATTGAATATATGAAAGTCTGAACACCCCAGCAGAGTCAGGTGTTTCATCTGAAGTACAAGATGTGAAACCTTAATAAGGGCTGGGTTCACATCAAGTTTTTTGCATCTGTCTGACGTATGCTGAAAACGGATGCATTTTTTGTCATCCATCTACCGTATGTTTATTTGACGCATACGCCATATACATCACATCCGTTTGCATCAGTTTTTGTACTTTAAAAATGTTTACGTTTTTTTCCACTTCCGCTTCCTGCACCTTCTGAAGCCAATCTCCTGTGTCCTTACCAAGATAGAGAATTTTAAGTTCTATATTTGATTAGATTGTGAGCCCCATTGGGGACAGGGACAAATTCGACAATCTCTGTGCAGCGCTGCATAATCTCTTTAGTACACTATCAGAATACTTTTGCTGAATCATACTTCATACATCACAAGGTTTATGCTGACACATGTTTAAATGAGTAGACCTGTAGGGGTTCAAGTTTTCTGGTTGAAATATGAACTATAAATTCATGTATGTTTTGGCTATGTGAATCCAGCGTATGCATAAAAGCATTACTCTGTTTATGGTTTAACGGCAGTCATATCTCTGCAATGCAGCTCAGTGTTATGCTACAAATATGAGCTACAGTGCCTACAAGTAGTATTCAACCCCCTGCAGATTTATCAGGTTTGATAAGAAGCAAATAAGTTAGAGCCTTCAAACTTCAAACAAGAGCAGGATTTATTAACAGATGCATAAATCTTACAAACCAAAAAGTTATGTTGCTTAGTTATATTTTAATAAATTTTAAAAATAAAAGTGTGGGTCAATTATTATTCAACCCCTAGGTTTAATATTTTGTGGAATAACCCTTGTTTGCAATTACAGCTAATAATCGTCTTTTATAAGACCTGATCAGGCCGGCACAGGTTTAGGGAGTTATCTTGGCCCACTCCTTCATGCAGATCTTCTCCAAGTTATCTAGGTTCTTTGGGTGTCTCATGTGGACTTTAATCTTGAGCTCCTTCCACGAGTTTTCAATTGGGTTAAGGTCAGGAGACTGACTAGGCCACTGCAACACCTTGATTTTTTCCCTCTTGAACCAGGCCTTGGTTTTCTTGGCTGTGTGCTTTGGGTCGTTGTCTTGTTGGAAGATGAAATGACGATGCATCTTAAGGTCCTTGATGGATGAGCGGAGGTTCTCCAAGTAGGCCGTGCTATCCATCTTCCCATGGATGCAGACCAGATGGCCAGGCCCCTTGGCTGAGAAGCAGCCCCACAGCATGATGCTGCCACCACCATGCTTGACTATAGGGATGGTATTCTTGGGGTTGTATGCAGTGCCATCCAGTCTCCAAATGTCACGTGTGGTTGGCACCAAAGATCTCGATCTTGGTCTCATCAGACCAGAGAACCTTGAACCAGTCTGTCTCAGAGTCCTCCAAGTGATCATGAGCAAACTGTAAACGAGCCTTGACATGACGCTTTGAAAGTAAAAGTACCTTACATGCTCGTCTGGAACGGAGACCATTGCTGTGGAGTGCGTTACTAATGGTATTGACTGAAACCAATGTCCCCACTGCCATGAGATCTTCCCGGAGCTCCTTCCTTGTTGTCCTTGGTTTAGCCTTGACTCTTCGGACAAGCCTGGCCTCGGCACGGGAGGAAACTTTCAAAGGCTGTCCAGGCCGTGGAAGGCTAACAGTAGTTCTATAAGCCTTCCACTTCCGGATGATGCTCCCAACAGTGGAGACAGGTAGGCCCAACTCCTTGGAAAGGGTTTTGTACCCCTTGCCAGCCTTGTGACCCTCCACTATCTTGTCTCTAATGGCCTTGGAATGCTCCTTTGTCTTTCCCATGTTGACCATGTATGAGTGCTGTTCACAAGTTTGTGGAGGGTCTTAAATAGTCAGAAAAGGCTGGAAAACCAAATAATTAATCCACACATGTGAAGCTCATTGTTCTTTGTGCCTGAACTACTTCTTAATACTTTAGGGGAACCAAGCAGAATGCTGGTGGTTTGAGGGGTTGAATAATAATTGACCCATACTTTTATATTTAAAATTTATTAAAATTAAACTGAGCAACATAACTTTTTGGTTTGTAAGATTTATGCATCTGTTAATAAATCCTATTCTTGTTTGAAGTTTGAAGGCTCTAACTTATTTGCTTCTTATCAAACCTGCTAAATCTGCAGGGGGTTGAATACTACTTGTAGGCACTGTATATATTACAAAGGGCCATACAAATAAAATCATGGGAAACATATCATCTGAGCTGTCTAAGAAAATACAGTTCTCAGTGGAATGTAGAATATTTCCCCACAGCAGTTCTGTGGTCTTGTTATTTAACGCAGTTCTCTTCAAGGGTATTGAATTGAAAAATCTAAAGGGAAATTTGCAAACACTATGCAGGGGTATTACCATGATATGCTCCTGGATCATTGCACTGTGTGCATTATGGTGGTTGCATAAGTAAAAAACTCATAGGATGAGTCATAAGTGTTGGGTTCCCACTGCTAAAATCCCTACTGATCATGAGAATTGGAATCCATTGACGCTCTGTTCACATCTGACAGATAGAAAAGTAATGAGCTTGTCTATCTTCCTACATATATGATGATTACTTCCATCAAAAGGGAAAGGCGAGTGCATTCATTCTTGTAATTGGTGTAGGCCCCAGCAATTGGAATCCGTCACAGTAATTATTTTTCCATAATGTTTTATTGAGGTTTTAAAGCAAGCCGAGAACAATGGTGCAATCGCAGCAGTAACATCACACAAGCAAATTGACAAAAGACTAAAAAAAATAATAATAAAAGGGAGGATGGGGTAACGAGGGAGGAAAAAACTCTCACAGTTACTTGTTGATGGGATGACAAAATTATGTTTTATTCTTTGCAGTGATTTTAAATTATGTTTTGTGTTTTAATCTGGGTAACTTCACAGTGAGCTGCCTCATACAAATGATTGGCAATCATAGAGTCATTGTCATAGCTATAACCATATAGTGGCAACATCAAAAATGATATTTTTTTACATTACACCTGTAACACTGTTGTTAGTGTCATCCTGTGGTTCTTCATTAGTTAACTTGTTGTGATTGACAGCATCTCACTTTACTCATTTGCTCCCTGTGTAGTTTGGATCTCTGAGTTCTGTCCCAATCACTAGTGAGGCTAGGCAGCATCTTCTCAAGGCTATACAAGTTGGACATTTCCTACAAGTCCTACGCATAGCAGTGTGGACAATGACTTTGACTCACAATCATTGGATCTCATAATTTCAGAATAGGGGAGACCCTAAAACAGTGATGGCTAACCTATGGCACTGGTGCCAGAGGTGGCACTCAGAGCCCTCTCCAGAGATGACTCCAGGTATCTTCCTGCAGTCCCAGACAGCCCAGGACTTGCTGTGCAGAGGTATTTTAAAGTGACAGCGCTGCCTGGGACTATTTTCTGCTTTATTGGTGTCCTCAGAGCACTGGTATCAATGAAAGCTGTGACAGAGAAGGGAGTATAAATCACAAATTACATTTCTGTGTTGGCACTTTGCGATAAATAAGCGGGTCTTTGTTGTAGTTTGGGCACTCGGCCTCTAAAAGGTTTGCCATCACTGCCCTAAAAGAACAATTGCAAGGGCACATACCAGAGTTTTGCGCAAAAAGTAAAATGGTGGACACAAAACCTTGACTAATCACCACATTCAATAACTAGTGGGGGTGACATTTACAATATTTTACTTAGCAACTAGGAAATTGACGCATACTAAGCCACAACATCAGATGATGACCAGATGGGAAAGAAATCGACATCTTGGTAAATACTTTCAAAAACCAATGAAATCCTTGGTCCAGGGTGTACATCTCTTGGGCATCTCCATGTGGCAGTTGAACCATGTGTACATTCATATCCCCAACCTGGGTTTTGGTGAACCCACTGAACAATAACGTAAGACCATAAATGTGGTATATATTATTACCTGTCCTTGGCAGAAGATATACATTGGTCAAACAGCCCAAGAGTTACAGAAATTGATCTAGAAGCATTTTTTCACAATCATCACAGTAGCAATAGATAACAGAAAGGTAAGACTCTATTTTCGGGGCCTATCATTTTGTAGAGGTGCATCATGGTAACTCACATGGAATAAGAGTCTTCAGGATGGAGAGAGTTGTCCAAAACATCAGAGGTGAAGATGTGATGCCACCATTATTAAGTTGCAAATCAAATATTAATCTTCAGAATGGACATCTAGGGGGATATTTATCATATGCCAGTGGATAGCCCCACCGCAGCTTCCTGTACAGCGTTTGTTTCTATGTCAGATATATCTAGTTTCTGGTTATATATATGCCAACAAGTGTGGGAGGAAACCAGAGGACCCAGAGGAAACCCACACAAACACAGAGAGAACATACAAACTCTTTGCAGATGTTAACCCTGGGCAGGTGCCCAGTGCTGCAAGGCTGTAATGCCAACCACTAAACCACCATGCTGCCCTGATCATGCTGTGTGTTTGTGTACGCTAGATACTTACTCTTAGAAATGTAGATATTTACTTGGTGCTAAATTGAGTAAACTGTTATACTTTGTCATCTTTATATTGTGGTACACTAGTGTCATTCACATATCTATGGCCCACGCCTGAGCTTTTCAACCATCTTTACGTACCTTTTGCTTTGCCTGTGTTGATTTTGATGTGTGCCACAAATTTATTTTTAGTCTTTACTAAATACCTCTACATAGGAATATAAAAGATATATAAAATGTCAACGTTCCAATATAGGAGGTTTTCCTCACAATTGTCACATTCTTGAAATATCTACAATTATTAAATATACAGAAAAACAGTGAGAAGGAAACCTGAAGGACTGTAAATAAGCCACAAGAACCACCATATGCCTCACTGTCTTACAATTAATCATCAGTGACATCCAGTAACATTAGCTTTCAATCTAAAGCTTTATGACTAAGACATATATCAGAATGAAAAAGTATTTCAACTATTTGCCTCAATATATATAACTCACCAACCCCAAAAGGAATACACAAAAGTACAAACATTGCCTTGTCCGTAAAATATGATATAACATTATCTACTGAGAACTATGCCTGTTAGCCATAACTTTAAAATTGCTGCATTGTTCTTCTGCTTGATAGGTCCTGATGGTGAGGTATACTGTATATCACCTTACAAAAGATAATTGACTACCTACATACTGTAGCCAGTGAAGTAGAAGTAAAGGTTACTGAAGTCACAACTAGAAGGCCCTGATACATCTCCCATCTTAGTATCTGTCTTCTTCCTCAGTATTATGGCCATATAAGATAACCTAATTGCTGCTTGGCAACATGTTCATGAAAAATTTCTCATAACAGACACATTTAAAATGTAATAATTAAGATGCTTCCATAGAAGACCTTCTTTCACAGGTATAAATCTTCAATGAATTCTTGAAATTTAGTTTACAAACATGAATCTATAACCGACCACATAAAAGTGCCCGAGAGAACTTTAACCTTATTAGACTATTGCTTTTTAGCTAAATAGATTTACCCAGCACATTAAAGGGAATAGAGTATGCAGTCAAATTCATACAGGAGACCCAGGGTGGCATTGGTGGACCCAATCCTAGAAGGAGTTTTGATGCTGCAGTCATTATCAACCAAAGCATCCAGTGGGTTAAATGCTTCTTCACACACAATAGGTGTGAACACCAAACCAGATGGTTTGTGTAAAGTTGTCTTTTGGTGGAAAAGGCATGTATTAGACCTCATCCCTACCGGTTTTAACGGTTTTCCACTCTGCATGTCAGTTTGGGCGTGACGGAGAACTGGGTGAGAGTGAAAAAACAAAATCCCCACCAGGTAAAACATGGTCTAAACAGGCGCATCCTGGCAGAGATCGCTCCTGGGTCTACTATATTATAATGTATATAGGAGTCTTATTAAACTCCCCTATTGTCTGGTTTCTTGTGCTACTTATGGAGACTTTTTGGCACCGCTGAGACATAAAAATGTCAACTGAGACAGAAAAGTATCCAGAAGGTAGTTCAAGAAACCAGACAAAGTGGTGATAAATCCTCCCTATGAATCTCCAAGATAACTAAAAGGTTATCCTCAAATACCTGGTGCTGGAGAATGGAGTTATTAAAATATTACACGGTCAGATAATATTTCCAATTGATGATTTAGGATCAAAGATTTCAAATCTCAATGTGAGCAAACAATAACATACAGCAACTGATAACCTGACGGTCATTATTCAAAAGGAGAAATTGTAGTGAACGGTCTCTGGTAGGAAAAGGAGAAACCAAAGATTTTTAAAACATATATTTGGCATTCATATAAATGGAACGTAACACATTTAAACACTTTAAGAGATCACTTCCATTTTCAAAATCTTATTTACTTGACAGATGAATAAAGACCTCTGAGCTCACTTCATACATCCTTAAAGGGGTATTCCAGGAATCAGCATAATTCATATACAAGTGGGCACTCAAAATATAATCTAATGTGCAATTAGTTGTTATTTAAAAAATTGCTCCCCTTGGCAGAAAATGCTGGTGACATAGACTGTAATGAAGAATTAAAATGCTACCGGCCCTTTAATCAGTCCGTTAATTTCCTCCGCGCGGTCCGTCGCAGAAAAGAAGATGGCCGCTGGTCACATGTCCACATCACATGTCCTGTACCTGCCTGGGCAGGGTCATGTGATCACCTCTACGTTTGGCTGTAGTCGGTTGGTTGCAGTGCATCCAGTATGGCCAGTGTTGTGGTGATGGCAGTTACACATCATTACTATGGTAACAGAGCAAGAAAACCTGTTAGATCATTACTGGGAGCAGAGCATAAGTGGTAGGAGGAGTTACTGAGAACTAAAGGATCATGGAACTTGTAGTTTCCAGTGGCGGCCATCTTAGTGATAACTCCACCTACTTTAGAGAGGCCATAAATGTTGTAAATCATAAAATCAAATTATTTTAGCTCCGTTTTGTGACTAATGACATTGAGTATTGTTGTATTCATTTATTTATATCATCATGGGTTTTTGTGTCAGACGTTCTTATTCCCGGAATACCCCTTTAACCACTTCAGGACGTAACCACTTCAGTTTAAAACTTAAGGCTCAGCCCAATTTTTTTCTATTCTGACTTGGGTTGCTTTATATGGTTAGAACTTTTGAACACTTGTACTTATCAAAACGATCTTAATATTTTTTTTTTTCAGCGGTTGTTGTACATTTTAGTGGTAAATTTACTCTTATAGGTTTATAGAAAAAATATAAAAATTACCAAATTTGCCATTTTCAAAATTCAAAATTATCAAGTTTTCAGGCAGATAGTTTTACCACTTAAATGAGTTGCCAAGTAACATTTCCCATATGTCTGCTTTACATAAAAGTATATCAGGAACAGCTTTTAGGAAGGTTGTTAACCCCTTGAGATCTTCATTGTAATTACAACAAAACGGAGGGGAAATTTAGAATGGTCTGATTTTTTCGGTTATATGTTCAATTAGCCCTTAAAATTACACATTCACAAAAGAGTAAAAAAAAAAAAAAAAAAAAAAAGAAAACCCATCTTAAAATTTGTTATGCATTTTCTCCCAAATACGTTACTTGTGTAGGGGCATACAGCAAGATGCAAAAGGGAAAGTGGGCCTGCATCAGCCTCTTTTTTTTTTTTGGTGTTTACCATATACCCTAAGTCACATGTTTATTCAACGAGTCAGTACAATTACCACAATATCAAATTTCTATTTTTGCTAACATTTTACTAATTTTATACAATAAAACTTAAATGTGGTTAAAAACTATAACTTTTGCATCATTATTTTTCAAGTGGCATAACTCTTGTAATTTTTGGTTTATATTGCTTGATTTTTACAGGACAGTACAATTTTTGTAATGATATATGATATCACTTTTTATTGCATTTGGGACTAAATAATTAAAAATGAAAAATTTTGGTGTTTTTTTTAAATAATTTTTAACAGTGTTCATTGTGCAGGTTTAAGGACAATTTTGTTTTATTGTACGGGTCATTACAAATGCGGCAATACTACATATGTGGGGTTTGTATGGCGATTAACACTTTTTTTATTTTATATGTAAGTGTAATATGTAACTTTGGGGGCCTTTTTATTAATTAATTAGTTTATTTTTATTTTAAAACTTTTAAAAACTTTTTTACTAGTCCCACTATGGGACATGAACAAGTAATCATTTGATTGAATGTTCATTATATATTAGGGGTATTAGCACTTTCAGCCTACGATGATGCATAGGCTTACACCCTGCCTGTAAGTCCCTTCTGTGACAGGACCTTAAAGGCATTTACTATTAAGCCCTGGGGTCTTAGCTCAGAACCCAGGGATGCTATAGCAGCAATCGTCAGCCCCGAAGACACTGCAGGGGGTCGCCGATCACACAGGGAATGCCTCGGTCGCACTGAGCATTTAAAAGGGTTAACATCCCCCATCGAAGCTTTCTCCAATCGTGGGTGTTACACGGGGATGTCAGTGGTAGATTACTGCTGGCACCCCAAGCCTCACAATGCCGGTTCAGCTCTGAACCATGCAGGAGCTCCTTTCAGTACTATTACAGCGTGGAGTGCTATTAGCCGGACTCAATGCAGCAAGAGGTCACAAACATATGACGAACAGATACGTTATGTCATTAAGGTGTTAACATAGGTCAATAGCAATCTCGTTGATTCAGCTTCAATCCAAGTCAGGCGTTGTTTTCAGATAAAAACTTTCTTTATTGAAGTCATATAAAAATGATTGGACATAGCAATTTCCAACGCGTTTCAGGCGCCAGTTACTTTGGTGGATTGAAGCTGAATCAACGAGATTGCTACTGACCAGGCTCAAGTGGAGTGAGGTTCTGTGCTCTCCACACAATTTGGCGGTTCATATATGTGGTAAGAGCTGATACCAAGTTTTTACAGTTAACATAGGTCAAGGCTGGGTCTTCCAGCATAACAATTGCCCAAATCACACAACCAGTGCAGACCTGAAAATAATCAATGATCTTTGAAGGGACCTGAAATGCAATGTTGCCCAGCAACAATCCTAAAACCTGAACAGTCTGAAGAAGATCAGTATAGAGTAGTGGTATAATAGTGGTATAATATACTTGTTTTATGCAAATATAAAATACTAATTATTTAAAAAATTATATATCAATGTGTTTTTTTTACATTGTACCTGATTTATGAATGGTGGCGTCACGTTCTTCATGAATCTGGTGCCCCCTGCACTGGTCGGGAGGTGTGCACAATTTTTTGGTGCACTTTGTTTTTGCTGCAGAATTGTGGCACAGACTGAATTGTGGAGCATCTCAGTAATTAAGTGGCGCACGTTCCGACTATGTGCTAACACACCCCTTTAGGTTTACATTTTTTCTGTCTGGTCAGACACAGTGCAGCCGTGACACAAAACTGGCACAGACACTTTATAAATACATGCGCAAGCAGTTTGCATGTTCTTGCTAGTGCAGAGTTAGACAGAAAACTGGCACAAACACATATAAATGTGGGCCTCTGTCTCTCACTGTTGAAGTGTACCTAAAATAAAAATTACAGACTTCTCCATTCTTTGTAGTCAAGAAAACTTGTAAACGTTACAGCAATGTATCAAAAAGTTATTTTCCCCACTGTATATTATACATGTCACATACAGACCAGATTTATATAACACTATATGCAATGTTCAAAAATAAATGTAGAAATGTATAATGTAAATAAAAGTCTTTTTGTTGTAGCATATAATGAGAGTATGCTACATTGACATGTTATCTGAACCAGATTAAGTATCTTTAACATGGTTCGACAAGATCATGATGGAACAGATGAGTAAACAAACTACTGGCCTATTGTTCACAGCCTAACATCAGACCGTAAGCTTAATATACAATGCATGTGAGTGGACGTTTACAATGTGGTCTGTCTATATTTATGTAGCATTTATAAAAGCTTAGACATGAAATGACAATATCTCATAGCATAAAAATGTACCAAACCTTCAGGGATGGGAAGAGTGTCTGTCAGATAACTTTAAAAACAAGATAAAGACGAGGGAATGAGGAAGAAGACGTGAGACAGATAATCGCATTATAAGAGTCTCTTTATTTTCTGGAGGTGTTTGGTTACACATGGATGAAACATATGCATGATCTGCTGCCACTACGCTGTATGTTCCTGTATGCATGAGGGCTACCTGTAAATAAATAGTTTCAGCAGCCAGGGAAAGAGTAAAGGTCATCAGCACAAAGTTTATATGCCTGAATGTAGAAAAGATAAATACACTGGATAGCAAAACACTTTGAGGGTGCAGAAACGCTTTGAAACGCATTGCAAACTGAATGGGGAGGGGCTTGTGCTGATCGCATCCGCGTTTCAGGGGAAATGCATGCAATCTGTAACACTACGTAGCACTATGTAGCACTACCTTTTGTATTGATTATATGTAAAACACATGGCGAAAGTTACCAATCGCATGCATTTCCTCTGAAACACTTTCAAAACGCATTGCGAATAGAGTGTCCACACCCTTAGATGTCTGCAGGTTATTGGTGTTAATCGGGCACATAGTGCTAAGTTCCTTCATTACCTGACAAATGCTACTTAATGGGAAGCCTAACTTTCATTGGTTGTTCAGAGGAAGGCCAAATGGGTGACTCTACCAGTCATAGAGAAATAGTCATTCCAAGTGATTTCTAGAATACAGCATCTATACAAAATCACAAACTCATTCATGTCCCCAAGAAGGCTTGTTCGCCCTCGAAAGACTAACACAAGAGAAGACTGGAGAATGTAGAGAATCTAAAAGGGTAATTGTTTCAACACTTGATTGGTTTGCCAGCATTGAACAACTGATGTGGAACATCTTTGTCAAACTGGGGATTAAAGACTGAACCCAATGGTTTAGGTAAATTATTGTGTCTGCACCAGTATGTTTGTCTATATTTACATGGAAAACTTGTCTTTGTAGTTTAAACATGTATTTATTCTGTTTTTGGTCCACAGTTGTGTTGCAATAGCTTTTTGTTCAAGAGACTGGAAGATGTGTGGACCAATATCACTCCAGAGCAGTGTGAGACCCTTGTGACGTTGTGTGGCTGCAGATGTGCTGATGCCATTTAAAGGAAACCTACCAGTTAGAATGGTAGGGGTAAACTGTAAGTACCAATCACCAGCTCAGGGTGAGCTGGTGCCGGTACTTACTTTCGTTAGTGTTATTAACCGCTGTATCGCCGAAGCAGCTTCTGCTATAAAGTTTAAAAAGCGGTTAATAACACTAACGAAAGTAAGTACCGGCACCATCTCACCCTGAGCTGGTGCTCGGTACTTACTGCTTACCCCTACCATTCTAACTGGTAGGTTTCCTTTAAAGGAAAAGTCTGTTTATTGCCTACTGTTTGGTGACTGTTGTAACCTTCAAAAATAAAGTTATAATCTTTCTCTGTCTTACATTCATTGTTGTTCCCGAATTATGATAATGTCTTTTGTAAAATAAAGATTTTATGTTGATACACTTTGTAATTTTGTAATACACTGTTCTAGTGGAATGGTGTACCCCTTACAAAAAATCCAGCAAATGTTTTTTCAATGGAGATTACATTATTTCTGAAAAAAATCAAGGGATCATACTTTCTTCTCTAATTTTGATCTCCAGTGTACAGTATATATAATAACATATATGTTTCTCAAAACTAATATAACATATTTTGAACAAAGGTTGCTATTTTTATTATTACCTATGACCAATGGAGTTCCCAATCTAATTTTCTTCTATCTCACACACATACATAAGGGGAAGTACTGTATGTATTTGTTAAACACAAAAACCACACACAAACACAGGGATATATTATTGCCATAAACTATCCTTTAATATTGTACATTGGTTCCTTAAACATGTTCCATCCTTTTACTTATTGATTTCCCATCATGCCTTTACTACATAAATGTAATTCTATTCATAGCGGTCTCTTTTTCTTGAACCAGTAAAGTCCTTTCTAACTTTTCTGTTTTGCTCCAAATATACTAATATCCAAAAATAAGTGACACAAGATAACTTGTTTTAAGAACAAACTTTTGCATTACTGGCAACACCCTACAAAAACACAAAAGTATTTTCTTTGCCCAAGTCATTCTGTAGCAGACTATTTTGCTCTATGTGTCATATCAAGAAGAAAGGACAGGAAGGACACATCCACAGGTTTTTTGCTTACTGTCTACCTATGAACCACACCAAAGTGATTCCTATTTTTATAATTGCTCATAAGGACTGGTTTGTTTTCCAGTATTGTTCTTCCCATTTTACAACTGTGCCTTACAGGTCAGAGCTTGAAAAAGAATAGCAAAAGGTATTGTGTTTTAAATAGATGCATATATGTATTTCTAGATGAACATCATAAAAAGTCTGAGAAAAAATGGCCCACGTTTACTTAAAACAGTACAAACTGCATAATGTGTAGTTTTCCTGTGTAGTGTGCAGGGAGTGCCAGATTCAGGATTTGTGGTGCATGTTCTGCATGGTTCCTACAGAGTGTACCATTTTTTTTGGGGGGTACCTTTAACATGGGGTGTGCGACACACTTCTGTCAGACTTTGCATGTTAAATGTGGCACACGGACCGACTGAGCACCGGAATGCCCATTTCAGTGCAGAATTTTGTGTTGGGAATAGTGCAGCTACAACACAAAAGTGTCACATGCGCCACAATTGTGTCCCGGACACTTCTTAAATACATGTGCAAGCAGTTTGCACTGCTTATCTTATCTGGCGCCCAGGAATCGAGACAGGAGCCTCACCATGGAAGTCCTGCAGGAGCCGCGCTGGTCGGAAGGCTAGGCACAACATCCAGGCTCGCCCCCGGACCACATGGCGCCGTCTGCACTACGTAGCGGGAAGGGAGAAACATCAGAGGATGATCTGCAGGAATAAGATGCTCCAGCAAGGGGTGAGGCAGCCTATTAATTACAAAAAACTTGCTAAAGAGGTGGCTAAAAAGATTACCCCAGGCCTTTAGGAGGCAGTTTCCAATGCTATAGAGGAGACGCTGCAGACATTACAGGCAGAGTTGCACCAACATACTTCTCAGCTCTCTTCTCTGCTTTTAGCTCCCTTTGTTCTGAACTTTTCCAGAGGCGCTGGAAGTTCCAATTGTTATACCCAGCCTTGTTAAAGGTAAGCCACCCGGATGGCACCTCTTGCAACTTTACTAATCCAGTGATCGCAGAAAACACAACCCAAGCCTTACAAGCCTGGCGCGAGCACCCGTGACAGTGACAAAGCTCACCACCGTTGTATTCTTCTCCGCGACAATCACTACCACAAAAGTAGTATCTGGATTTGTGAAAGGGAGAGCGGCAGTCATTAACATCCGCCAGGTGCTGGCGGTGCTGGATATGGTGCCACACCAGTCACTGTCGGCAGGCAAACGAGCATTACTGGCCCTAGATGCAGAAAAAGCGTTACTGGAAAAATATGGCTTCTTGGGCCATTACTGAACCTTTATCTCAAGCTTATATGCCAACCCTAGAGCGGGGATACTGTTGGCAGGCTGCAGATCCAGAGTAATAAACCAAAACAGAGGAACGTGGCAGGGGTGTCCTTTTTCTCCCCTTCTATTTGATTTGGCACTGGAGCCACTGCCAAAGACCCTCCGCTCGCCAGCAATTAATGGGAGGATCAGAGTGGGCAACAGTAGTGTAAACTCCACTTTGTTTGCGGATGACATATTGATATTTCTAACGAACTCAGTGCGCACGATGCCCTGGATACTGACACATATTGAAAAATTTGGGGAGACAGCGGGGTTTAAGATAAATCTGGCCAAATGTGATCTTTTGCCACTTGACCCACTACTGTTTGGCGAAACAGCACGCTATAACAGTGTAAGGGATAGGGCTGGCCTCCAAGAGCATAAAATATTTAGCAATCTATGTAGGGAAAACATCTTCTTCCCTCTATACTCTAAATTATCCGCCACTGGTACAGAAAATAAAAGAAAAGCTTCTGTGCTGGGAGTCTCTCCTGCTAAATATCTCTGGCAGAATACAACTCATAAAAGCTTTGCATGTCTGCTCTTACCCCTACAGAGTCTGCCCCTGCTGATGAAAACAGCGGACATAAGAGAGCTGAATAAAGAGTTTACCAGATTTATATGGCAGGGCAAAAAGCAAAGGATATCCCTAAAATGCCTAACCTGCACTAATCCCTCTGGAGGGATGAACTTCACAGACGTAAGGCGATACAACCATGCCTCTTTGCTGCAGCACCCAATCAATTGGGTACATGGCACAAGTCAATTTTCCAATATAGAATTATAACAGGGACTTCTTCAAGAGTGTGGTTTAGTGGTGGCACTACACTTACTTTATGCAAAACTGCCAAAGTTAGCGAAACAGTCAACACTATTGCGGGACACCATAGCAACATGGAAGGTATTGCGCAAACAATTCGGAAGGTTGTATCAAATGTCAAAATATCTCACACTGTGGAACAATCCAGAATTTCCGGCAGGAGGGGCTAGCAGATTATTTGGACCATTGAAAATAAAAGGAATCAATCCGATGCGACATTTGATCCACGACACAGAGCCAAGACTTAAATCCCTGACAGAACTGACTGCAGAATATGCATTACCAGACAGACAAGATTTCCCCTACATTCAGCTAGTGACATTTTGTAACTCAAAGACTCAAAATCTAGCAAGCGATGACTATAAATACATTCGCTGAAGTAATTGGGGAAGCGGGCTGGAGAAGATTTATATCGATACTATATTCCATGCTGGGAAGGAAGGGGGAGACAGTAGAGCAGCCACTCAACTTCCCATATTAGGCAAAAAGGTTATGTGTATATCATGTCTCCTCATGCATCTTACAGGGTTGTGCTGAGGTACGCAGACATATCCTTAGTGAGCGCTGGCGGGAAGCCTTCTACAAACTTATACATGCAGCCATATATACGCTTTTATCATTCCAGCAACAGAATCGCGCCTGGACAAGATCACTAAATGTCCAAAATGTGAGGGACCACTAGCTTCATCCAAAATGTGAGGGACCACTTCATCACGCCATATGGACGTGCCCCAATCTACAACCTTACTGGACGGAAGTCCGAGACCAAATTTCCAGATCCTATTCAGTTACACTCCCACTTACTGCCTGAAGGGGTAGATGAAGAAGTAGGGGACCCCTTGCCACCGATCGTACACATCACACTGTTGTTTGCTTGAGGTGCCTGTCTCAAGGTCTACCTTGAGGTAGACAGGGTGGAAACAGAGCGGCTGGGTAATAAATGTACAAAGTCTTTCTTTCATAAATGGCGAAAATTTATCACCACTTACCTTACGACAGATGAGATTAGGAGACTCATGGAAAAGCTATGTCACACTACATGGTACCACACTGAGAACCTGAAAGGGACCCTGGAACGCTTGCAAATAGATACTATTTGTCACGGATGCTCCAGCAACCCATCTCCCAGGTCGCGGATGCACCCGTGCTCCTCCCCGCAGCTCCAGCCCCGGCGAGTCCCTTACCTTGCCGCGTTCCAACGAGCGAGTCCGGCATTGCGGCACGCGCATACCTTCTTCAGTAAATTTAAAGAGCCAGCGTGCCTCTAATTGGCGCTGGTTATTTTCAGGAAATTACTTAAGCCTGCCTCTCCCTACACTCCCTGACGGATCTTTGTGCCTCACAGCCTGAGAGAAAGCTCTACTGCAATTTTCCTGCGTTCCAGTGTCTCCTGCGTTCCTGAGTCTACTCGAGTCCCTTCGTGTTCCTGTGTACCAGTGTTCCTCCGTGCTGCTTTCCTGTGGGCTGTGTTCCCGTACCCGTCTGCTTGGACCTCCTGTTGCTGACCCCGGATAGGACTCTGACGTTGCATCTCTGCCGCCTGCCCTGACCCAGTGCTCGGACCTGACCACGAGATTGTCTGCCGTTCCTGTACCTCAACCTTGGCCGTCACTGCAGACAAGTCACACCTGAGGAACGACCTGGTGGTACCACGCCGCAGCTTGTCTAACCCACTCTGCGGCGGGCTCTGGTGAAAACCGGGTACCACTTAGACTCCGGTCCCAGTAGTCCAGAGAATCCACAACCCTCAAGCCTGACACTAATACCTGAGGAGGGGGGGATAATTTTCATACAAGCTAACCCAACTGCATCCTACAATAGTAAACAAAATGTGAATTAATACTTACGTACAAAGTTTTTATGTCTCCTGCGGTTTAAACAATTACACCATAGATGTAATGGCAACCACGCTTGTAAGTATTCGTCCAACTGACACACCGTCATGGAATGACCAAGGCAGACGCTAAGTCACAAGGGCGTTAGTTGCGCCCAGTCATGTTATAAGTTTGAGACTCAGACTTTGTAATAGAACTGAGGTTGAAAATACATAAGAAATCAATGTTTCTTTATTAATATCGGTATCACTGATGTACATATTAAAAATGTATGCATGTATGTTCTTTTTAATTGACCAAATAAAGCTTTGGGAAAAAAAAAAGGTGAGTATGTAAGTTTATTTTTTTTATACACCGCGGGCTGCAGGGCATTTCATTAATAGTTGGGTGCTGAGCATTCAATACTAGGGGGGCTGCAGAGCATTTCATTAATGGGGGACTGCATGGCATTTCATTAATGGGGGACTGCAGGGCATTTTATTATTTAGGGGCTGCAGGGCATTTCATTAATAGGGGTTCTGCAGGGCATTTCAATAAGGGGGCTTCATGGGGCATTACATTACTGGGGGAGTCTGCTGGGCACTACATTACTTGGGAAGGCTGTGACCAATGCATTCTCCTCCTTAGGCTTATACTCAAGTCAGTAAGTTTTCCCAGTTATTTGTAGGCCTTGGATTATGCTTGGGTCGACTTATACTCAAGTACATACGGTAACTATAATATTCTCAAACCTGATAGTTATCTAGACTAAAATAATAATAGCAAATTGTGTTTCATTTCCCCACAGCGCCACAATGGGGGAAATCCATAACTAATAGATGCCTATTGCAATCAATAACCAAAATATCTCTTTATTTAAATATAGAGGTGAATCAAATGGCACAGAATAACATCAATGAAAACTATAGAAAATTAGAATCAAGAGAAACATGACCTCGGGCTTTAATGGGTTGCATGGAATTATAACTGACGGCCTATCCGGACACCAATATCTGATTTGTGGAGGCGGTAGACAATTGGCCCACAGCAATCAGATGGCACATCACATGCACAGTGCATGGAGTTAAAAAAAATTGGCTCCATGCCCCCTGTAATGGTTGGAAGTAACTACAGATGCAAGGAGCACTGAAGTGAATCTGAGCCAGAGCTGTATTTACTATTTTTAGCTGCTACATAATATACAGCTCAACTGCTTCAGGTTCTGTGCCCAAATTTTATGACGAACCAAACAACTGAACGGCGTGGAGGCCAGGTGCTCACCCCCAGTGATCAGAAATCGATGGTCTATCCTGCCAAAAGGCCATTAATTATAATTCCCATTTGAGCTAAACTGGGTTCTCTAAGCAATGGCCTCATTTTTCATGAACACTAGATATAAGAAATTAAAGCTGTGAGCAATGTGTAAAAAAAAACACTTATGGCCCAACAATTTGTTCTAATTATACCAATGAGACACTTTTTACAATAATGTCTTTACGTCTGGTGTTTTAAAGGATTCTGTTGACTTGACTTATAATGGATTGATAAGTTTTCTGTTTTATCTATATTTTATTCAAACATAGAAAGATGCAGAAGAACAGGCACTACCCAAGGCTCTCCAGTCGCTGGTGTCCACAAGGTAACAGCCTGTTTCGCGCGAAACAGGCTGTTACCTTGTGGACCCCGGCGTCCTCAGATGTCTGATGTTTTAATGCTTGTACAAAGGAATCGTGGATTGAGAAAAGTGAGTGCCGTTCTGTTCTTGAACGTTATCTATATATTATATTTATAACTTGATGCAACAGAAGTGTTAACAATCCTATAGATACAGGCCTATAACAAGGGTTCAATCAAAGCAGTTACAGTTTCAGCAACAATTTTAGATAACAGAGATACTAAGGAGAAGGATAAAGTGTACTCTTTATTTTGTTTTATTAGTGGTTAGAGATGACAGAGGAGTCCATTTAAGTCATGTCTGTAGATGTGCTTCTTTCACTGCAGGTAATTTCAGCTGGGCTCTGTGTGTGGCCTATGCTGGAACCCACTTCTTGTCACTGTTGTAAAGGAAAGACTGTTTTCCCGGGACTTCAGGACGATAAGCACCTGTTGTTGACACAAGAGAATAGAAAAACATGGATGATGATTAAATGTTGTAAGATTTAGGGCTTTTTTATATGATGAGATTTTTCAAGCAGTTATAAGACCAAAAACAAGAGGGGATTGATAAAAAATGCCTTCCTTTATAAACCACTTTTGGTTTTGGTTTTAAAATCTGAATCAGAAAAAAGTGAAATGGTGCTTGGAGGGGGCATGTTCATGGAGGGATACATTGTTAGGAGACAAGTAATTTTACATATCTAATTTTCAAGCAAGATGATTAACTAAAACATAACATTTAAAAAATGGGGAATGGCACCCCTATTACAGCGTATCTAAAATCACATTTACATAAAAAAAACCCCACTAAAACCAATAAAATCAATGCACCATATCAAAGCATCACTTGGATGTTGCAAATTAAACTCTAACATACAAGTTAAGGCCTCATGCCAACGAACATATGGGGGGTAGTGATACAGCTGCATCATGACCCCTATAGATGTCTATAGCACCCAGTCACAGTGCAGCCGCTCAGCTTTCAATGGAGAGGGTAGTGCTCACCCCTCCTCCCTCCTGCAACTAGTTGCATATGTTTTTTGTGACTTACTGAATGCCCGCACTCATTTGGACATATGTATCATAAGTCTGGCTTCGTCAGTCTGTTTTTTGAGACTTTACTTGGCTTTGCTACTGGTCAGATGTATCTTAGTGATTTTTCCTTATTGATACATGTGGTTTTTGGCCTTTATGTGTGACTTTTTAAAACAAAAGTCGCATAAAGTCTCCATATTCACAATGAGTTGTAAGCTAATTTCTATGCCTGGTCAGAGGAAGCTGGAGATTTGCATCAATATTTGCAACTTTTTTAGAAAGTCACAACTTTTGCATCTGGATTCAGGTGATAACTTGGGGGAACACTGCTGAAAACTAGACGTTGGCAAACTTCAAAGGGAGACTGTCTTAGGCACAAAAAAGTTGCAAATGAGCACAAGCATCAAGAAAAGTCTCAAATATTAAAGAAAATAGCAAGCCAAAAGTTTGATACATGTGGACCAGTCAGTCCCAAGTACTGCAATATTAATGCTATACTTAATAGAGGCGTCAAACTCATTTTCACCAGGGGCTTTGTGATTGGCTTAGCGTATAAGTGTATCTACTCTTTAACAGTTACAAAAGAAAGTACAGGACCATAGCAAAATATAAATCTGGAAGTTACTCAGTGACACAGATGAACCTTATTTTTATTTCTTACTAGACCAGACTCAAAAAAGTCAATGAGGGGGATATATCACTATTCTGTCTGGTCTTGCAACTTTTCACATATGCACTCCAGTTTTTGGATGCAAGTGCAACTTGTTAGAGGAAAAAAACAAGGCAGGTACAGCGTGTTCAGAAGTCACAGGGAAATAGCTTGCAGATTCAGGCCTCTTCCACACTAGCATTGCGTTTCACGTCAGGGTGCAATGCGTGAAAAACTGACGTTTTTGGCTGCGTTTTTGTTCCATTTTTCCTTGGAGTAATTAGCGTTTTTGCGTTTTTCACGCGCGTGTTGTTAGCGTTTTTTTGCGTTTTTGGCGCATTTTTCACGCGCGAGTCAATGGGAGAATCGAGCATTTTTCAAAGGGACCATGGTTTGGGATTAAAATGGGTTATTTAATTAAAAAATAATGTCTTCTGATAAGTAGCAAACATCTGCGATCTATTCTTCACTGTTCCCCGTGTATATTATCTCCCGACAAGTTAGCAGATGTGAAGAACAGTGAAGAATAGAATAAAACCAGTGAATACAGTGAAAACAGTGACCACAGGATCATTTAAGAGAAAAACACAGTGCAGAACACAGTGCAGAATAGATTACAGATGTTCGGCACATCTGCTTACTTGTCGGGAGATACGCGCGGAACGGTGCGGCCAAAATAGCATGTGAAGAACAATATATATGTGTGTGAAGAACAAATTGCAGATGTTTAAATACATCTGCAATGTGTTCTTCACACATATATATTGTGTGCAATGTGTTCTTGATGCATCTCCATAGACTTGAATGGGGCGTGAAAATTGCGCGTGACTCGCAAAAATAGAGCAAGCTGCGATTTTGACGTGCGTGCAAACGAACGCAAGCACGCGCGTCAAAAACAACGCTAATGGAGAAAGAGCCATTGAATACAATGGGACAGAGTGCAATGCAAGTTCTGCGCGTCAAATGCACGCGCAGAACTCGCACGTGAAAAACGCCAGTGTAGAAGGGGCTTCAAAGTTACTTCGAGTTCATCTGAAAAGTTGCACATCGCTGGCTTACACCTGAAAAGTCACTGAAAACAGCCAACAAGCCAGACTGTGTAATGGGAAACTTTACATATACTGTACATATATTTCATATATGGGATAATTTTTCAGAATTTTTCATACTTTACTGTGTGACATGTACTTAAAATTGGCCTGGCGGCTAAGTTTTGCTTCTTATCTAAATGCAAGCAGTTATACACCGTGGCAAAATTGTCCATAGACAAACTGCAATTGGGTAAGTGGTTTGGACACAGTAAATATAGGGCTGAGCAAGCTATAATATCTGAAGGAACTATATTCTGACCACGAAGGAGAGAGCTGTCAAAGTATCACAAAGTCAATTTTAAACCTTTTGAGGTTGTTCTGGGTGTAGCCAATTTGTAAGTTAAGGCTTGGCCTTTTTTTTTTTGTAATCTGGCATGTGTCGCATTATATAGTTATAACTTTTGAATACTTTAACTTACCAAAATGACTTTGAGATTGATTTTTTGTAACACAGTGGGGGACATGTATCATAGTTTTGTCTTTCTATGGTGACATTTGGCGGCTCTTTTTTGCGCCTTATGCATGATCATGTCTTTTTACTAGTGATACATGTTCAGTTTTTCCTATCCTGGCAGGCGCAAATATTGGTTTCTTTTTGAGACTTTTTGTTGCAAATGTCTCAAATCCATGTGGAGACAAGACACGTGATTGGGTTATATGCAGGAGTGGACACAACTGTTAATTTAGGATTTGAGGCTGTGCCCTGCATTTTTAAGCACTGCAGTCAGACCCCCGGGACATGATGGCATATTAGGCTGCGGTCACCCGTGGTGTTAAGGGTGCGGTCACACGTTGCGTTTTGAAGCCTATTACAAAAGCTGAGGAGAGGTGATTTACCTAATTACATTACTGTTAACATTTGCAAAAAACTTAGTAAACGCGATATGAACACATGCATTAACAGCGTGTTAACGCAAGTGATAACAGCTGTTTAATTAGGCAAATCTCAGCTGTTGCAATGCGTTTTTAAACGCAAGCGTTAAACGTGACGTGTGATTGCACCCAATAAGTAAAAAAAAAAAAATGTAAATGCAAAAATTTCTGAAAATCCTTCCTTTGCATCCGCGCTGGACCAGGTGCAGATTTGCGCTTGAAAAGTCGCAAAAATAAGCAAAAAAAGTGATACTTAAGTGTAAAGTCGCACGGAACATTTGGGAAACTAAGATACATAAGGTACACTGCACAAGGTGCAGACCAAATCGTACTTGAAAAACGACTGAGTAAAAAGTCGCAAAAAAGTCGCAAAAACAACAAAAAAATTTGACTAGCAGAAATAATGATACATGTCCCCCAATGGGGCCTTTTTACTAAAGGTCGCAGATCGCACTTTAGTCAGACTTTGCACCGTTTTTTTGGATTTGCATGGCTTTGACAAATATTTAACAGGTGCCTGCACTGGGATTGTGTCACACGCGATCGGATTTTGGTGCAGCTGCACTGGCTTCCATGCGACACAAAATGGGGGGGTGCTGTCAGACAATGCGACTGATCACGCGATCAGACAGCACAATGGGGGGTGTGCTGTCAGACAATACGACTGATCACACGATCGGATTTTGGCGCAGCTGCACTGGCTTCCATGCGACACAAAAGGGGGGGGGGTGCTGTCAGACAATACGACTGATTCGAACTGAGCGTGGGATTTAACTTTCAAATTGTGTCGCAAGACAATGCACTTACATGCACCAGGAAGAAGAAGGTGAATTCTGTCGGACTTGAGCGGGGAAGCAACACATGCAGGATATCGGGCGCACAATCTTAGTGAATCGCGGCACAGTGCACTCCGCGGACCGGATAAGTAAAAGTGCCCCAATGTACTTCATGTTATGTGATAAATTTTGGTTTATATGTTTTGCGCTTATACATAAAAAAAATGTCATTTTCAAAATTTGAAAATTTCTGCTTTTGAGACTGATAGTTTTACCACCCAAATGAGTTACTATAGTAGTATCTTTATGTTTTCATCACTTTTAAAAAGTCCTTTATTATAATATGACTTTAGACAGCTTACAAATCAAACAGAGATTTTAATTTCCTGGGATTTCCAAATTGAAATTTTTGGGATCATTTTTTTTTAAAATGAGTTTGAAATATAAATTATAAGAATCCACTCATTTTCAAAAGTACATCCCTCAAACTATTAAAAACTGCCTTTAAGAAGATTTTTAACTCTTTGAGTGCTGCATATTAAAAAACAATGGAGGTGAAATTTAGAATGGTGCAATTTTGTTGGTAATACATTCATTTAGCCCTAAAATCTATACATTTCAAAAAGATAAAAGGAGAAAACACATTTTTAAATTTTGTATGCAATTTTTCCCAACAAGTGGGCGCACAGCAAGGCACATCATCATCAGTTTTGGTGGGTTTTTAACATTTTTTTACACCGTTTATCACGTTGATATAGTAATGATAAAAATGATTAATGATTTATTTTTATTCTACGGGTTGTTACAGAAGCTTTGTATATACTATATATGTGGGGTTTGTGTTATGATTTTGACTTTTTTCACATTATAGGTCATTTTATATGTGTGGCTTCTGAACATTTTTATTCATTTATTTTTTATTTAACCGCTTTACCAGTTGGCTCTAATTTGTTTTGTAGTTTACATTTTATGTTCGCCACCTTAAAAAATCTATACATTTTGTATTTTTCCATGTACAGAGCTGGGTGAGGGCATGTTTTCTGCATAACAATCATATCAGTGCCAGCACGACCTCGGCTGTTACCGATGTTTGCAAATATCCTCCTGTTATGGAGCCCGTGTTTACCGAAGCACTGGTTATGAGTTGAAGTGGCTTCACCTCAACGGAGGATATATCTCTCACTGAGCGTCAATCAGCAGAGCTCAGTGACAGACATATGCGCCGTAGAGTGTGAAGAGGATAAAGAATCATTGCAAGGTTTATATATTAGAATAATTTTTTATTCTGATTTCTATCAAAGCAGGTATTCCAAGGACAAGAATGTGGCATTACCAAACATGACCTCCACGCTCGAGAGCAATATGTAAAGCGCTTTGGGATATAATGGGGCTATATAAATAAAGATTATTATCATTATTATTCACTACTAGGGGAGTTTCAAATTATGGTCACCTTTCTACTCACCATGGTTGTGGGAGACAGGAGCATCTATATGATGTGTGAAAGTGAGATAAGAATATCACCATTTGCTGAGTAGTCAGTATGATATGCCATAATGCCTGAAATGAGGATATTCTAGTTGCTCAGTAGTCAGTTGTAATGAATCTTCACATTTCATCTTTGTTGAAAAGATACTAGTTGCTAACTGGATCCAGCAATTCTGGTACCATCCACTCCTCAGAGTTCTTTCCTGTATTTCAATGGTTCGAGCATTTTTAGAATGATTGTAGAAAGTTTCTTAATATCTCTAAAGTATCAAACATGAAGGCTACATAGGCTATAAGTACACAAAATCTCCGTTGGGATTTTTCCACAAGAGTAAGGATACTACTCTCAGCATTTTTTAGACGAGGAGGAGTATGAAAATTGTAGTCATACAAACAAATACCTTTTCATATATAATGCTATTAGTTGGCTATTTAGGCAATTAAAGTGCCCAACCTTTCTTCAACTACCCAGAAACTACAGCCTACAGACCAGGTAATAAATACCTATGAATCAGAGCACCAAAATACTTCTGCAAAAACCTATCAACCTATGAGAATATACTACCTATATGTAGGAACATGCACTTGTAAACCAAACACTCAAAACAATCTTTGAGGGTACAAAAACAACAATATTTTTTATTCAATTCTTAAACTAAAAAATCACAGACTACACAGGGACAGTTTAAAATCATTTAAAAAACATACATACACAAAATCTTAAACAGGTGGACATGTGGCCGAGGGAATCAAAATAAGTATAGCACACAAATGGTCAATCTGTGTGTGAAGTGTGAAAAGCCTAATATTGTATAATCACAGCTAGCAAAACAACGTATTGTAACTTAATAGTACAAATGTGTAAACATCATTTGTAAACATCATTTGTAAACATCACTTGTAAACATCACTTGTAAACATCACTTGTAAACATCACTTGTAAACATCACTTGTAAACATCATTTGTAAACATCTACACAGGATACCAGCTAGCAAAGCATATATTACAACTTAGTATTATCAAAGAGTAAACAAAACTATATAGGCATACACACCCGGCTGCATCATGGAACCAAGTCAACGGCAGCCTCCAGATAAGGATGTTAATTAGTATATCCCGGTCCACATGGCCACCAAAACCCCTATGTATGCCTATATAGTTTTGTTTACTCTTTGATAATACTAAGTTGTAATATATGCTTTGCTAGCTGGTATCCTGTGTAGATGTTTACAAATGATGTTTACAAGTGATGTTTACAAGTGATGTTTACAAGTGATGTTTACAAGTGATGTTTACAAGTGATGTTTACAAGTGATGTTTACAAGTGATGTTTACACATTTGTACTATTAAGTTACAATACGCTGTTTTGCTAGCTGTGATTATACAATATTAGGCTTTTCACACTTCACACACAGATTGACCATTTGTGTGCTATACTTATTTTGATTCCCTCGGCCACATGTCCACCTGTTTAAGATTTTGTGTATGTATGTTTTTTAAATGACTTTAAACTGTCCCTGTGTAGTCTGTGATTTTTTAGTTTAAGAATTGAATAAAAAATATTGTTGTTTTTGTACCCTCAAAGATTGTTTTGAGTGTTTGGTTTACAAGTACATTTTCCTACATATAGGTAGTATATACAGACCAGGTAATGCCTGATGCCACTAACCCCCTAGCCCAAAACTAGAATATGGTTGCTCACCTCCACAGAAGAGACTATGGCTGAAACGACAAACCCCCAGACCAGACTATGGCTGACATGACATAGTCACATGACCTTCCATTGGGTCGCATCTGCAGCAGTAAAATGAAGAGGCTGCAGCTTGTAATTATAAGAGTTTTTTTGCTGAGTAAAGCTGTCTTCGCAAGCGTCTATGCCTGTGTTTAGCAGTTTCTGTTACACTCTCCATTTCAGGAGAGTATGAAGAAAACTAAAAACAAAAGCTGTGAGGAAGTTTTTCTATAGACTCCAATAGACCTTTGATTATCCTGAATGGACATTCCGTTACACTTCTGTTATTAAAAGCAGGGTAAAAAAATAATTGCATTTACAGCCAGAAAAGTAGCAATCCTAGGCCATTGTAAAACAGTTGTGTTTGTAAAAAGATTATTATTACATCTATAGGAAGCTTTATGACTGATCCATACCTAGCATAAATCTCTCAAATGACAACAGCAGAATGTGACATGTACATGTGCAGAGTTTAAAACACTGTTCATTTTCAGAAGGATAAAAAAAACATTAGGATATCAAAAAATATGGAATTAGTCTTACCGGTAATTCGGTTTCCACTAGTGACCATGATGGCCCCCACCTGGAGGATGCTCCTTATAACCTGTAGGGACAGGAGGTTGCATGAGATTAAAAGCTCCTCCCTAGCACCCAACACCCGTGTCTACCAAAGTACCACCTGGAAGGATGCAAGTGCAATAGAAAAAAATTTACATAGAACCATCTCCAAGAAGGAAGGAAGGGAGGGAAATAATGGGGGGCCGTCATGGTCACTAGTGGAAACCGAATTACCGTAAGATTAATTCCACATTTCCACCACGTTCCATGACGGCCCCCACCTGGAGACTTACCAGATTACACCATTATTTGGGAGGGACCACCGCCTGTAGGATTTTCCTGCCGAACGCCAGGTCTTCCTGGGAGGCAATATCCAAGCAGTAATGCTTTGCAAAGGTCGAGGAACTTTACCATGTTGCTGCCCAGCAGATCTGATCCAGAGATGCACCCCTTTTCTCGGCCCACGAGGCTGCCATGGCCCTGGTGGAATGGGCCCTGATGTCCCCCGGAAGGGAGGCGTTTGTGGTTTTGTAGCAGAGAGAGATTGTGGATTTTATCCATCTGGATAAAAAAGGTCGCTTTTGAGGCTTTCAACCCTTTATTCTTTCCCCCAAAGTTGATTAATAAAATTGAATCTTTACACCACTCTTTTGTGGCTTCTAAGTAAAAGAGAATGCTTCTCCTAACATCTAGGGTCTGCCCCTTTTTTTCACATTCTGTATTAGGATTTGAACAAAAAGAGGGAAGAATAATTTCCTGTCTACGGTGGAAGTCAGACACGACTTTGGGGAGGAAGAGGGGATCTAATTTGAGAACTATCTTGTCGTCTAAAATTCTTAGAAAGGGTTCCCTGCGTGAAAAGGCCTGAATTTCACCCAACCTGCGTGCTTTGGTAATGGCAATTAGCCATTTCTTATTCCCAGAGTCTAGAGGCTCGAAGGGGGGCTCTGTGAGGAGATTTAGGACCAGGGAGAGATGCCAAGAAGGGACTGGGTTTTGTATGTGAGGTTTAAATTTGGACTTTGAGAGTACTAGGTTTAAGGCCAAGAGAAAACCCTAAGAAATCTAAAATTTGACCTAAGTTTGGATTGTCCGGAGAAGGGGGGTAGTCCCCACACCAAGTAGAAAATTTCTTCCAGATTTTTGAATAAATAGCATTAGTCACTAGTTTCCTTCTTGCTTGAATAGTGTTGATCACCTCGGTAGAAAGACCTTTGGTCATTAAGAATGCCCTCTCAGGATCCAGGCCGTGAGTTTTAGATGTCATACGTCCTGATGATACAGAGGACCCTGCAGAAGAGGATCCCGACGATAAGGTAGATGAACAGGATTATCTATAGCTAGTTCCTGAATGACCAGGAACCAACTTCTTTTTGGCCAGTATGGAGCAATAAGAATCATTAATACCTGCTCAGTCCTCAATCTCTGTAAGACCCTGGGAATCTGGGGTATGGGAGGAAAAGCATAGACTAACCCTGTTCCCCATGAGTGGCTGAAGGCATCTAGTCCTGTAGGAGAGCCCATGGGGTCTAGGGAGAAGTATTGAGAGGACTTATTGTTTAGGTGGGTCGCAAAAAGGTCTAATGTTGGATGTCTAATATAACAGATTTCCCTGAAGGTTTCTGGATTTAGCGACCATTCGTTCGGATCTAATGTAACCCGGCTTAAGAAGTCTGCTTTTACATTTTCCGTACCTTTGAGATGGATAGCTGAGAGGGAAAGAAGATAAGTTTCCGCCCACCTGAAAATCTGTTGGGATAAATCTGTCAGACTTTTTGATTTTGTGCCCCCTTGTCTGCGAAGATAAGCTACTGTAGTCGTGTTGTCGGGAAGGACTCTTACATGTTGATTTTTTATATGTAAGTGGATTTGTTTGAATGTTTCTAAGACTGCCTTTAATTCTCGGAAAGTTGAGGACCTGGAGCGAGTCTGGCTGTCCCACTGACCCTGAAGATAGTGGCCTGCTAATACTTCCCCCCAACCCTCCAGGCTTGCATCTGTTTGTATTATCAAGACCGGGGTTGGATTCCACCAAACTCCTTTCCCTAGGTTTAGGGGATTCTTCCACCATGATAAGGAATGTTTGACTAAGAGAGGAATTTTTACCTTGTAGTATGGATGTAGAGGGTTTTTGTCCCAGACACGGATCATTCAAGCCTGCATAGTCCTTGTGTGGTTTTGAGCCCATGCCACGCACGGGATACAGGACATCAGAAGACCTAGAAGACTCTGCAAGAATCCTTTCTCTAAAAGAGACTCACATTTTGTCTTATTTTTTGGACTTTTTCTTTTGGTAGGAACTCTGATTCACCGAATCTAGTTTTACCCCTAGAATTTTTTTTATTTTCTCTGGTTTTAGTTCAGATTTTTTCCAGTTTATGACCCAACCTTCTCCTGGAGAAGACCTATGGCTACCTGAAGGTGAGTCTTTAATTCTAATTCTGTTTTGGCAACTAGTAGGAGGTCGTCTAAGTAAGGTACTATTACTATACCTCTCATCCTTAGCTGGGCCACCACCTCAACCAGGATTTTGGTGAAAATACGAGGGGCTGAAGAGATCCCAAATGGTAAAGCCTTGAATTGGTATTTTTCCCCCCGGGGAATGAACTGCAAACCTGAGATATTTTTGGTGATCTTGACAGATAGGGACGTGATAATACTCGTCTTTTAGATCTATTGTACATAAAAAGTAGTTTTGACCTATTAGAGGTGTTGCTGACTTTATCGACTCCATCTTGAAGTGTTTGTATTTGATAAACCTGTTTAATTTCTTCTTCTTTTATAATTAGTCGGTAATACCCATTGGGTTTTTTTTACTAGAGGGGAATAAAATCATTCCGCTTTCTCTGCCTCCTGAACTGGAACAATCACATCCATTTGACGTAGCTGCTGGATGTTGGTCCAGAGTTGGAGAGTTTGGTTTTTTGAAAGTTTTTGGGGGATTTGAAAATGATGTGGGGGAATATGGAGAAATTCTATCCTGTAACCTGGATGGTCTGTAGTATCCAAGGGTTTGGGAAGATTTTTTCCCATTCGGTCACGAAATAGGAAAGTCTCCCCCCCACCTGCAAGTCATTGTTTTCTCTGTTTGTGGTCGGGGTTAGAGAAGAACCCGCGACCTGCCCCTCCTTTTGAATAACTCCATCTCCCCGTTTTTCCTTTGCCTCTAAATGGAGTTTTTTCTTCTCTGGCAGTACGAAAGGAGGGTTTTTTTTAGGGGGAGGTTTATTTACCGGAAACCCCTTCTTCCTGTCTGCAGCTTTTTCTAGAACAGAATCTAGTTCACTGCCAAACACAAAATCGCCCTGGAAGGGTATACCACAGAGCATAGATTTAGATTTTACATCACTCTCCCACTGTTTTTACCAGAGGGATCTCCGGACAGAATTGGTTAAGGCCGCCTCTTTGGCCGAAAACCTCAGGGCCTCCGCCGAAGCATCAGCAAGAAATGCTGTGGCGGATTTGAGGAGGGGTAAGGATTCTATAATGGATTCCCTTGAAGTTTTATTTACAAGGTGGGATTCTAATTCCGATAGCCAGAAAAATAGAGTCCTGGCAACAGAAGTGGAGGCGATATTGGTTTTAATATTTAATGAAGATGTCTCCCATGCCCTTTTTAACAAGGCATCAGATTTATGATCAAGGGGGTCTTTCAGTTGGGCACTGTCTTCAAATGGGAGATCCGTTTTTTTAACTACCTTTGTGACCTGGATGTCAACTTTAGGTATTGCGTCCCATAACACATTATCTTCAAATTGTAACGTGTTATGGAATTCTTTAGGGACCGAAATCCTTCTCTCTGGTTCCTTCCACTCTCCTAACACTAAGTCTCTTAACGTGTCAACTACTGGAAAGAAACGTTTCTTTCTATACTTTAGTCCCCCCAAAAGATCATTCTGAACCGAAGTGGGCTCTGTAATGTCTTCTATTTCTAATGTGTTTCTTAGGGCTTTTAATAGATTGTCTAGGTCTTCAGCCGCAAATAAATATTTAGTGTGCCCCTGATCTTTGGAATGTACTTCTTCCAAATCTTCCTCCGCCTTTCCCTTATAGAACCAGAAGGGAAGTCTGAATCCTGGTCAGAGGAGGATGACTGAATATACCTAGCTTTTTTCCTAGGTGGTTCGGGTAAGTGGGCGGTAATAGAGGAGGACACTTCCTCCTTTATTGCAGATCTAATTTCATCCATTAAGGACGATCTTTCCTCTTTTAGTATTTTAAATAAACAGTCTGGACATAGACTTTTCTTATAATCCTCAGACAATTTTGAATTACATAGGGCACATCTTTTAGAGGGTTTTTAAAGGGGTTTATCTCTCTCTCTCTTTGTTCCTTCTCCTTAGATTCTTTTTGCTCTTTCCCCTAAGAAAAGCATACATGATAACAGTCAATAAGACAGGTATGAAATGTATGTATGAGCGAGAGAGAGAAGCGGTCAGCCCAGGGCTTGTACTTACGGGTACCAGGACCTGGAACAGGTTGGATGCATCATCAGCCATGTTGCTGGAAGCACCAGAGCCACTATATATGAGTTTGGCGTGCCTGGAGAGGCTCTTCCCTCCTCCCCCTTCCAGTCTGACAGGAAGTGATCGGGCTCCCGGACCCCACTCGGGTCCTCCGGAGCCGGGATCTATCGGCCGCCATTGATGACGTGCCCGATGCCCTGATGACGTGGTCCGGCTTCCGGCACGTGGCTACCTGAACCGCGTACCTGAGCCTTGTGCGCCACTCCGAGACGGCGTCCTGCCTCCCCGCCAGGATCCTCCACCGGCCGAGGACTGACACCCGGTAGCCGAACGCCAGTCCCCAAACAGAGAATGCCCCAGCCGGCAGGTACCGCTGTTTCTTCCTCTCAGCTGTGGAGGCGGAACTCAGAAGTAGAAAATAAAAGTAAAAAGTAAAAAATGTAAAAATTTAAATTTCTTGTATCTCCCTAAGGAGACTCTCTTGCATCCTATATCCCATAGGGACAGGAAGACACTGGTGTTGGGTGCTAGGGAGGAGCTTTTAATCTCTTGCAACTTCCTGTCCCTACAGGATATAAGGATATAAGGATTTACCTTTGTGACTGATTTTCCAACTCATTGGAAGTGTTGCAGCACGATCCATAATACTACTATTTTAATTGCAAGATCGAAGATCTCATACCATCTGTTTTGGATTTTTATCTTAGAAAACCACATGACACATCAAAATGTTATTTTAAATTAAATAAAACAATAGTATTTCCTCTTCTAGAATGCTTTATGGCTAAGTCAAAACCGTCTGTCTACCAGATGAGTCAAGTCTTAAAGTGACTAGTAAATCATGACCTCACGTAATAGTTGATAAACGCAGGTACCAACCCTTGATCTATGATTTTGAAATAGCTTCTTGGAAGGCAAAATGATCACAATGATATTCAAATACATTTTAATAAAATAGAAAGAAGTTGTTTTTTACCAGAAAGAAATGTACACTGCATGGTGACTCCCTATGCTTCTGTAGGGCAACCTAATTTTGTCCCACCCACTTAAAACAAACTAATAATTTGTAATTTAGACTGTAAAGCCCAATATGAGCATGTGAGTTATCACAATCTCTGTCAGGTCCACCATCAGGGTAGCACATGTTGTACTCCAGGGGCCCAATGCTAGGTTCCCTCTCTTTAGTGCATTAAAATAAGATTAAGATACAATGGTTTTGGAGACTGGCAGAACATGGCCAATGTGGCTGCATGCACTGGCTCCATGAGGGAGTGCTGTCAGGTTAGTAATTTTATCATTTTTTCAAGAGGACTGGGGGGGGGCACTTTATATAAAGAAAAAAAAAATGTGGTCCTGGTAGAAATTAAGGAACAAGTTAATTAGATTGAAATCATAGCACTGTACATAAATCAATTAGACCGGGAGATATTTAGAAATTAATTAATATGTGGCAATGTATACAGTAAAAATAAATAAGGTTGAGGGCTATGCAGGAATTTATTTATATCGGGACACTGGATGGAAGTTAATTGGGCTGGATCCATGAAAGGAATTCATTAATAGGAATTGTGCACTTTTTTTTTTAGACCTGCTTGGAAAATGAATGGTCATGATAAAGCATATCTTTGTTATGGAAGTCCATTGACCCATTATAGAAGTTTTGTCTTTAGACCAAAAAGACTCTAAAGCTACGTAAGCAATATTGTGTAGGATGGTAAATAGTAATATATGCCAGAACAGGGGACCATGTTAGGGACCATGATGTCAGTCCTGATCTGAATATGCAAATAACATCTGTTTCACTGTATCTTGAAAATGTCTTTAAAAGAAAGCTAGCAAATTCAACTATCAAACAAAACCCCTAGATAGAAGCACCCTGATAGCTAATATGCTTATTTTCTGGCTACCCATTGGAGCCATGTTAAGATGTCTGACTGATCGGTCCGCTCTGGCAGCAGACTCTCTTTATAATTGACTTTATTTCATGGCTTTTATATGGGTCAGGCGCATAAAAGGCCAGTAACAACAATGTGACCTATCCCCAACGATTTCTCGCTCATAACATGGTCATAACTTCATTCATAGTAACAACATCACATATGGTGTTCTGTTATATTAGGCTCCAAATTGTGCTACCGAGGTCCTAATCTACTTTATCTGGCACAGTGCCTTTTACCCACAAAAAAAAAAATTATTGTAGACAAGACTTAAGGGGTCATTTATTTTTAGGCTGGAAATTTGTGCCTTTTTTGTTTTGACTGGGCTTTGGAATTTTTTCAATCATCCTAGGTTCATCCTAGATACCTAGATATGGTAATATAACTGGCATGTGAGTATGTGAGGTTTTTGTGACTTCTTTTCTAAAAAGTTGCAGAAACATTGGAAATTCTTTTGCAACCCCTTCTAAATGTTTGTTTAGGACTGGAGTTTATCAGCGCCAAAGTTGCAATTTGTTTGCTGTAATTTGGGCTCAAATTGTGACTTTTTTCATACGTCCACATCTGGATTCCAAAGATATATTAGATGCAATACTGAAAAACACTGAAAAACTAAGCGAGTCGTAAAGTTGCTGAACTGGCAGCATGAATAGGGCTATTCAAGACATTTGTGACTCCTAAACGGGAACGCATTCTCTGGAATAAACAGAAGCAGTTTTTATGTCTTCTTTTTGTGTATGGTAAGCTATCACGCTGTCTTTCTATATTTATTTGTACTTGTTAGCACAACAGGAAGCAGAGGCACAGAGCATTGGGTGTGCTTGTTATTTTGCCAAAGGAGTTGTCTTTCCTCCTCACAACATGAATGTACAGAAAGGAATCCTAATAATTAATTATGCAAACCTTTAGATCTGCCTTGGACATTTAAGTGGGTCACAGTGTAACACCTTGTTTTGTCAGCTGTAAAATCCTCATGGATTACAATGATAAATAAAAGCATACATGAGATTCATTCCAACAATTCTCTCAGTTCTGCCACAGAGGTTTACATATGGTATGTTCACAATACTGTCAAAATGTTAATCGGTTATCATAGCATTAAATATATTAATCTATTGGAAAACTCCAGAAAAAGCTTCTATAATTACGATAGTAATTAACATCTGGGTTAGATTTGACTGGGGTTCCTTGAACCATCTATTAGCTCTATGCTGGTCCTTCTGCTGCGACACATGACCACACTCAGGCTAAGATTTTGAGATGCACAATGATTTATATTTTAGCACTGTATGATTTGGAGAGTGACAGTGTGGGTCACATGGTACATCTGAATGACCAGAATAGAATTGATCGATAAAGGAGATAACAAAGCAACTCAAACTCTATTCACCATATGTAAATTGACATAATGATAAAAAGTAATTACACTGCATTTTATTAATTTAAATGAAGGGCAGTGCTCATTAATATTTTACTGGAGATGTGGAGAAGAGGAAGGATCCTTCCTCCATGTGTTCTGGTCTTGTCGGGTCCTTGCCCCATTTTGGCAAAGCTTGCGACACCACATTTCCTTGATCTGTGGAGACTCTGTGGGCTGGACCCTCCTCTCCTACTTCTCCATCATTGTGATGTTTCAGTGCAAACATACAAGAAATCAATATTGCGCTTCCTAATAATGGCTGCCCGTTCTTGCATTCCAGCACTATGGAAGCAAACCAATCCTCCAACACTGACCATGTGGGTTAACAAAGTAAATGATATCATGCGTATGGAAGACCTTACGTCTTCCTTGCACGGCACCCATGCGAAATTTAGCAAAACCTGGCAACCATGGATCCTCTTTCAGCATTCGGCTGAGTACAGACAACTCTTATAAAGATCTGAGGTGGTCCCCCTTTCCAGACTGCTTCAGTTGTCCCCCTGCCACCCGGCCTGGGTGCCTCCTTCTATCCTCTTGCTCGCCTACTTGACTACCCCTTTAGCCCTATCCCCTTCCCTTACTCCCCTTATCCTATTACTCTCTATTGCTCCCCTCCCTATGTTTCTTTGGGGAGTTCCTTATGGGCACTTAATTGAGTCCAAGGTCTCCCTAGTGGTTTTTGTTTTTGTTATCTAAAATTACATAAATATGGTGAGAGTGTGGAGGGAGCTGGGGTGTATACACGAAGAAGTACACCAAGAGTTGCATACTGGTATATTTTGTCATTTATTACGGTTTATGTTTGACTGTATGTACTCAATGTTACAAGGACTGCGCTCCTGCTCTTTATTTGTACTCTTACTGCCAATAAAAAAACAAATTTAAAAAAAGAGTCATATTTTACTAAATCTAAATTACAGCTTCAAGACCTGAACCTCTCGCAGTTCAAGGAACTAAGGTCACTGCTGTAGCTGCCCCGTATGTTGGAAGGAATAATCGGTTCATTTGTTTGTTTCATATTGATTGTATTATGCTTTGATTGCTTCAAATTTATCACAGGTGCTAAAAAATGCATCTGTAGTCATTCTTATGTAGCTTTCTACAACTTAATTTTTGGCATTTTTAGCACACTTTTTACACACAAAAGATGGCAGCATGTGGTTTATATTAAAGGGGTTGTCCACTTTTAGCAGATAAATGTTATTGTCTGACTTTTCCAATATGCTTTCTGTATCAATTCCTGTTTTCACGATCTCTGCTTTCTGTAGAAAGCTTCTATGTTTGCCTCTAGTGGAAAGAAATCTGTCCATGATCATGTGATGTGATTGGAAGAAAACAATGAAGCTTCTTATATAACAGCAAGCAGAGATCTAAAAAAAAACATGGAGGAACTGATACAAAAAAGTATATCTGAAAATTGGAAAAAAAAAATCGGAAAATAACTATTCATTATATAAGGACCTTTCAATACCTCCACCAACTCCATTATACATTTATTATTGTGATTTCACTAATTCAAAAGCAGTAGTATATTTTTCTAGCATCCCAAAGCAATCAGTGGCTTAAGTTTCAGCATCCAATATGCTAATTCGACTCTTTACTGTCAGGTGGATGTTCATGGTCTGGCGCAGATACTCAAAGGCAGAGTCCAAAACTTAAGTGCTATTGCTTGGAAGTGGTAGGAACTAGAGTAAAGAATCCACCTGCTTCTGAATCAGTAGAGAGATATCTATTAATGGCTGAGAAAATAAAACCAAATTAGTGTTCCCAGGGTTCTCAAACACATTTTTTCCCAGGAAAATTTACTCTGTATGCAAGGCAGCAATTCCCCTTTTAGCTAGTAGTATAAAAATAGCAGCAACAGTGACATCTGCAGGTAGGAAGGTAACACTTTTTAATGTACCAATGTAATTGTAAGTTAATTTGAAAAAAAAAATAAATAAAAAGAACATATGAGAAAAATTGCTAAATATTTAATATATAGCATAAATTTCCCATTTCCCATGAAGTTAGAAGAAAAGAAAACAATCAGTGGTGAAATGGTTAAATTTACTAAAGAACATTACGTGCTCAAACCGCATTCCTTCAGAGAATAAGCCATGCATTCTGGAAAGTGCTATCTTACACTGACATCTTCACACATTCAAGCCTTTAGGCAGTGACAAGATCCAACGTTGTGGAATGTGAACTTAGAGGAACTTCTGATTGATAATAAAAATCAAAAAGCTTTGATGGAACTGGTTTAAAAAAAATAAAATGCCAATGATGATATGTCTAGAGTGTTCCATTCTTAGATGTAACATTTAGTACACAAATCCTGTGATGCTGATTCAGCAAATTGATCAGGATAATGTGCCCTGCAGAAGCCACAGAAGTAAATGGATGACTGCAGAATCTTGTGGCCGCTCTTTGCTCTTGTTAATGTCGGCAAGCACTAGACATTACTGTTTGAGACTAATGTACCATAAGAGAGCATTGTGATAGAGAAAGCAACATAATTATATTGCTGTTCACATCTCTGTGTTGATTTTCTTTGTAGAATCTTTATAGTTTTTATTATTATTCATAATAATTCATTAAAATGGTAATTCTTAAAGGAAACCTACCACTTAAAAGTGGTAGTTTTTACACACATATACATGGCACCAGCTCTCCGGCACACGCGCCTACGCAACTTAGCACAGGGAAAAAGGGTGTGCTAAGTTGTGCAGGCGCGCATGTGCCGGAGAGCTCAGTGACGTCACCGGCTCTCCAGCATTTCAGAATCCGGTGCACGCACGGGCGCGCGCATGGTGCGCCGTTCCCTAGTGCGGTCGCCGAGATATAAGTTAATATAACTTATAAATCGGCGATAGGGGCTTTATGCTACTAATAAAAATATGCTCCGGCACCAGCTCACCCTGTAATAATAATACTGTATATTCCGGCGTATAAGACGACCTGGTGTATAAGACGACCCCCCCTACTTTTCTGTTTAAAATATAGAGTTTAAGATATATTCGCCGTATAAGACTACCCCTTTTCCAACGCATACAAAACACCGGTAAAATTTTTTAAAAAAACAGATTTGAATTTAACATGATCCTTTTTTTAAATTTAAAATCTTATGACATGCAGGTATATAGCAGGAAAACTGTCGCTCATAAACATAAGGCATACAACAACAACAACATTACCATCGTCCATTTTACTGTAAATGTTACCATACTGTACCTTAAATTTTTATTTTATTAAATATTCCATGCCATGTACTCAGAAGCGGGAAAAAAAATTCCAAATGCAATGAAAATGGTGAAAAAACGCATTTGCGCCATTTTCTTGTGGGCTTGGATATTACGTCTTTCACTGAGCGCCCCAAATGACATGTCTACTTTATTCTTTGGGTCGGTACGATTAAGGGGATACCAAATTTGTATAGGTTTTATAATGTTTTCATACATTTACAAAAATGAAAACCTCCTGTACAAAAATTATTTTTTTGATTTTGCCAACTTCTGGCGCTAATAACTTTTTTATACTTTGGTGTACGGAGCTGTGGGTGGTGTCATTTTTTGTAAAATTTTATAATATTTTCAATGATATCATTTTTAGGACTGTACAACCTTTTGATCACTTTTTATAGATTTTTTTATATTTTTCAAAATGGCAAAAAAAGTGCCATTTTCGACTTTGGGTGCTATTTTCCGTTACGGGGTTAAACGCATTGAAAAAAACGTTATCATATTTTGATAGATCGGGCATTTTCGGACGCGTCGATATCTGATGTGTTTATGATTTTTACTGTTTATTTATATTTATGTCAGTTCTAGGGAAAGGGGGGTGATTTGAAATTTTAGGTTTTTTATTATTATTATTTTTTTTAACTTTTTTAAATTTTTATTTATACTATTTTTCAGACTCCCTAGGGTACTTTAACCCTAGGTTGTCTGATCGATCCTACCATACACTGCCATACTACAGTATGGCAGTATATGGGGATTTTCCTCATTCATTACAATGTGCTATCAGCACATTGTAATGAAGGGGTTAAAACGAAATAGCCTCGGGTCTTCGGAAGACCCGAGGCAACCATGGAGACGGATCGCCGCCCCAGATGACGTCACGGGGAGCGGCGATCCCAGGTAAGATGGCGGCGCCCATGCGCCGCTATCTTTTTGAGTCTGCCGGCAGCTTTGCCGGCAGCCCACGCTGTGAAAACACCCGCGATCGGTGCTAGCACCGATCGCGGGTGTTACCGGTAAGCCTTTGCTGCAATATGCAGCAAAGACTTACCGGCTATGGAGAGGGCTCAGCCCGTGAGCCCTCTCCATGCACCGGGACCCGACCGCCGCGGTGAATACACGTCGGGCGGGCGGGATTACCGGCTTATAAGACGACCCCAGAGAAGACAGAAGATTTTTCTGTCTTCAAAAGTCGTCTTATACGCCGGAATATACAGTAATCTTTATTTATATAGCGCCATCAAATTCCGTAGCGCTTTACAACTCATAGGGGACATATACAACTATATTACATTACAAAGAACAAACAGTCATATGGAACAATAGGAGTGAGGGCCCTGTTCACAAGAGCTTACAGTCTATGAGGATGAGGGTGTTGATACAAGAGGTTGTATAATGGTCCAGCCATTTTTTATAAGGGAACAATATAAAATAATGTAATAAATAATTTAATAAATAAAAATTTTGCTTGAACCAGCCATCAGCCGCCATCTTATTTACAGGGTCCTAGGTGAAAAAGACTAAAGGAAGTATAAATACAGCATGCTGAATCTAGAGGATTGTCCAATTGCATGTATGAAAAGATTAAATGGGTTATCCCTGTTCAGTCCTGTTCAGAATCAAATCAAGAGTTCACAATCCTGACATTAAGTGTCCTCCTTTATCATACAGTCACACTCAAATACAGTATATTATAATTCACCACCTGCTTGATCATAGGTATCTGTTGTTATATTGCATTATTAATCACTACCTCCTCAGATTTTTGATAGAATTTCACTCGGTTTGACATGCAGATGAGACACCGGCGGTGTTCTAGGCAAGAGCCTAAACACAACAGTTCCACTGGCTAACTGTTGTGTTTAGGCTCTTGCAGTTAGCATCGTAAACCTTTCACCATGCTGGATGAAATTGCTTGGTGGAATTTTATGGTTGTAAAATCTTGTGATATATTCCCGTCAATGATTCTTTATGGGCAGGGTCTTAAACACATTTAAAAAGGTTTGAAAAGCCCAATCCAGGAGTATCTCAGTGATAATAACCTTTTGACTGAGCATCAGCATCAGTTCATGAAAAGTTGGGTCCGTCAGACTAATCTGGTCAGCTTCTATGAGGAAGAATTTGTAGACGGGGCATGAGAGAGGCTGCGGGGCATGAGAGAGGATGTTCAGTAACTAGACTTTTCCAAAGGATTTTAGATGATCACATAAAAGGTTGGTACATTAACCCCTTAAGGACGGAGGGTTTTCCGGCTCATTTCTCGCTCTCCAACTTAAAAAATCCATAACTTTTTAATTTTTCCGTGTACAGACCTGTGTGAGGGCTTATTTTGTGCGTAACAAATTTTACTTTCCCGTAATGTTATTTATTTTAACATGCCGTGTACTGCGAAGCTGAAAAAAAATTCCAAATGTGGAAAAATTGAAAAAAAACCGCACGTGCGTCACGTTCTTGTGGGCTCAGTTTTTACAACTTTCACTCTTCGCTCCAAATAATACGCCTACTTTATTCTTTGGTTCGGTGCGATCGCGGTGATACCAAATTTATATAGGTTTTATTGTGTTTTAATACATTTTAAAAAATTAAACGAATGTGTACAAAAAAGAAAAAATTTTTTTTGCCATCTTCTGACGCTAATAACTTTTTCATACTTTGGCGCACGGAGCTGGGGGAGGGGTCATTTTTTGCGAAATGAGGCGACGTTTTCATTGCTACCATTTTGAGGTCTGTGCGACATTTTGATCATTTTTTATTTCATTTTTTATGTTATGTAAAAAGGTGTAAAAGTCGCATTTCGGACATTTGGGCGCCATTTCCCGCCTCGGAGGTCACCGCCGGCCGTAACCGTTTTTATATTTTGATAGATCGGGCATTTTGGGACGCGGTGATACCTAATATGTTTGTGATTTTTACTGTTTATTATGTTTTATATCCGTTCTAGGGAAAGGGGGGTGATTTGAACTTTTAATATTTTATTAATTTTTTTTATTTTTTAAACTTTTTTTTTTATTTTTTTTTTCACTATCTTTTAGACCATCTAGGGTACATTAACCCTAGATAGTCAGATCGCTCCTACCATATACTGCAATACTTCTGTATTGCAATATATGGCATTTTTGCAGCACATTCATTACAATGAGCCACTGGCTCATTGTAACGAATCTGCAGCTGCCAGATAGCCTCGTGTCAAAAGAAGACACGAGGCTACCATAGCAACCGATCGCCGCCCCCCGATGACGTTCGGGGGCGTGGCGATCGAAAAAAAGATGGCGGCGCCCACGCGCCGCCGTCTTTTAAACGCCGCCCGCGACTTTGCGGGCGGCGTTTAGAGGGTTAATAGCCGCGATCGGTGCAAGCACCGACCGCGGTTATTAGCGGTGGGGGTTTTGTGCAATATGCAAAAACCCCCACCTCTGTATGAAGAGGACTCAGCCCGTGAGCCCTCTTCATACATCCCTTATACCTCTGCGCCGTAGAGCTACGGCGCAGAGCGTTAAGGGGTTAAATAAAAAATGGCAAATGTGCATAACTAAGTCATCTATATTCTGTGTTTTTCCTTTGTAGATGTACATTCTTGTTTAATTATGTAAGATAATAAAAATACCATGTTTTTAACTTTTTATCTGAGAGCTGGAGATGTTTACACAATTGTATCAAGATTACTATTGCTGACACAGGATATTTCCTTATCCTTCTCCCCATCTCTGTGCATCAAACAGATGTGCTATCGACAGAATGGTGAGCTGACTTTTTATGCCACTAATGGTACAGTATAAGGCTGGATCACATTTACTGGTCAGGTGCCACAGTTGTCTCTTCTGTTTTATATTTTTATTCTTGATCTCATTTACATAGAAAAATCTATATATTTGCAGATCATAAAAAGCTCTGTAATTAACACAGAAGAGGATAGTATGACATAAAAGAGTGGAAAGGGAACTTAAGTGGTAGGTATCTAATACCTTTAGCATCAGTATGGAGCATGTTCTAAGGCTGGCATAAAATTCTTTTTCAATAATGAGCATTTACTACTTAATTGAAATAAACAGCTATATATATTCACACAGACATACATTTCTTCAACTAGATGTTATGGCTGTCTTTGGCTACGACCATCCCCTCACTCAACATCTAATTGAAGAATTGTATGTATATGGCGGATGATTATAGAAGATAAATCTATATATTTATAGACTTATGATTAATACTAACCTGGTCCGGGAACTTCTGTTGTAGAAATGTCTCCTGACCAACGACTTGTATTTGACACAAATACAGCACTCGAAATATAATGCTTGGGTGGTCCTTCATAATTGACAAGATCATAGTGTCCTGGGCCGGGAACAACCAGTGTCTTGGGCACTGGGACGGCAGGAGCTGAGAAACATAGATAATGCTTCTTCCTAAAAGTTAAAAATATCTTACATTACAGTACAATCTATTCCAAATACAAAACACGAAGAGGCAGATATGTATATAAATAGCCAATTTGGTGCTCCAATTTAATGTATACATATTTTCAGACACATATAGCATGGAACGAATGATGCGATGTATATTCATAAATAAGCATAAATAGATAGATAGATATGTAGATATGATAAATATATATTAATAATGAATACAAATTCAACTTGAGGTATGCTGTAAAAAAAAACTTATTTTTATTATCATTATATTAATCCAAAAACCATATGTGTCTCAATTAAAAGTATGGCTAAATGTGCAAAAAAACAGGCCCTTAAGTAGCTCCATTAATGAAAGAAAAATAAAATGCAAAAATGATTTTTGTGTGTTTGCTGTACTGTTTATTATTAAGATTTTAAGAAACAACTGATGCGCAAAATAATACAACCTTGTTATTTAAAGTATACAGAAACAGTACTAAATTTAAGAATAAAATGCCAAAAAAACCCCAGAAAGGGTTAATAACATTAAGTCAATACTTGATAATCAGCCCTCAGGACACCATCAAGTCATCTTGCAGAAAATTGAAATGACAGCTTTTTAGAATAACCTAAGTGCCACATATTCTTCACTCTAAATAGATCATACTTGACAAAGGTTGTGATGACCGAAACGCTGTGTGCTACTTTTTTAATTTGTCATGTAAAGTCATATAAAGGTGAAGGCTAAGATGTTGTGAAAAAATCTTTTCATTGCAAAATAAAATTAAATAAAAGAAAATTCAAGCAAATCTTCAAGTGTGTGCGCCAAAGAATCTGTCTTCAATTGGACTGAGAACCCTATTCTTTGAGCACCATATCATTATTGAGAGTGCGGTACCTTTGCTATATACACAGCTTTTTAGAATAAAGGAATTAAAAAAAAAACAAAAACACCTATCTCCAGTCATGAAGAAGAAAATCAAGCATTTTTGCATTCCTTTAACCCCTTAACGACTTGGCCTTTTTTAGTTTTTTCACTTCCATTTTTCACTCCCCACCTTCAAAAATCTATAACTTTTTTATTTTTCCACATAAAGAGCTCTGTTATGGCTTATTTTCTGCGTAAAAAAAATTGCACTTCGAAGTGACGGTATTTAATATTCCATGGCGCGTACTGGGAAGCGGGGAAAAAATTCCAAATGTAGTGAAAATGGTGAAAAAACACATTTGCAACGTTTTCTTGTGGGCTTGGATTTTACAGCTTTCACTGTGTGCCCCAAATGACAGGTCTACTTTATTCTTTGGGTTGCTACGATCACAGGGATACCACATTTGTACAGGTTTTATAATGTTTTCATACATTTAAAAAAATTAAAACCTCCTGTACAAACATTTTTTTTTTGATTTTGCCATCTTCTGGCGCTAATAACTTTTTCATACTTTGGTGTACAGAGCTGTGGGTGGTGTCATTTTTTGCGACTTTTGATGGCGTTTTCATTGCTATCATTGATAGGACTGTGCTACCTTTTGATCACTTTTTATTAATTTTTTTATATTTTCCAAAATGGCAAAAAAATGTCATTTTTGACTTTGGACGCTATTTTCCGTTACGGGGTTAATCGCAGTGAAAAAACCGTTATTATATTTTGATAGATCGGACATTTTCGGACGCGGCGATACCTAATGTGTTTATGATTTTTACTGTTTATTAATATTAATATCAGTTCTAGGGAAAGGGGGATGATTTGAATTTTTAGGTTTTTTTAATATAATTTTTTTTTTTTTAACTTTTTTTTACTTTTACTTTAACTATTTTTCAGACTCCCTAGGGTACTTTAACCCTAGGTTGTCTGATCGATCCTACCATATACTGCCATACTGCAATATGGCAGTATATGTGGATTTTACTCCTCATTCATTACAATGTGCTGATAGCACATTGTAATGAATGGGTTAAAACGAGACAGCTTCGGGCCTTCGTGAGACCCGATGCTGTCATGGCAACGGATCACCGCTCCCCGTGACGTCATCGGGGAGCGAAGATCCGCGGCAAGATCTTTTTGAAGCCTCCGGCAGCATTGCCGGCGGCGATCGCCGTGAAAGCACCCGCGATCGGTGCTAGCACTGATCGCGGGTGTTACCGGTAAGCCTTTGCTGCAATATGCAGCAAAGACTTACCGGCTATGGAGAGGGCTCGGCCCGCGAGCCCTCTCCATGCACCGGGATCCGGCGCGCTGTACTAGTACGGAGCGTGTCGGGAAGGGGTTAATCTAAGGACAAGTTCACATCTCCATTTAGTCTTCAGTTATTGTGACCGAAAACCAGGAATGGTTGAACACAAAGAGTAGGTGCAAGCCTTTCCATTATACTTTATCTGTGTGTAGTCACTGGGAAGACTTGCATCTTGCATATTCTGTTTGTTTCACAAAAAAAAAAAAAAAAGAAACTATTCCCCGTTCCATCAAAAGGGTTCAAATATTGCAATGTATTTGAAACTTGTGAAAGAGACTGAATAGGAAATTGATAAACAGAGTTTGGAAACAGAGATGAATTGTTATTTAAAGAATGAAGTATGGTTAGTTACTTGAGAAAACAGAAGTGCAAATTAAAAGAAGAAAAGCCTAAGGTAATAAATAGTTAAGCCCAAGATGTAGAAAACTGCCAAAAGATATCACAAATACTGTCCTCTAGGTCACTTGGTGTATTGTTTAATTAAATAGTTATTTCCAAACTGAAAATTGTAAAGAATAATAATGTATTTGCGTGAGGGTTCTTTATATGATTCAGATAAAAAAAAAGATTTAATAATGAACTTTAAGGAGTTTGACAATCTTAGGTACCGTATTTTTCGGCCTATAAGGCGCACCGGACTATAAGGCGCACCTCTGATAAATGCCTGCTAAGACATCTAGGTTCATATATATAAGGCGCACTGGAGTATAAGGCGCAGGATCAAATGCAGTACCTAAAAATGACCAGCAGGTGGCAGACCTGTGCACAGTTCAAGCCAGCTACACTTTCCCGGGAAACTTGTCTTCAGCGTGTCAGAGAGCTCCGATCTCAGAGGTATGGGCTGCTGGGGCTTAATACAGGGTGATGCAGCAGGGGTTAAGGGTCTCCCTCTGCCCCCTCTCCTTCCCTCCTCAGCCAGGGTGTTATTCCTGTGGGGTTCCCTGTGGCTCCTTCTCTTTCCCCTGTTACAGGGCTGGCAGGTATGGGGGATTGGTTAGTGATGATGATGATTGCCTCGTGGTCGGCACTATGGCAGCTCCGGTCTAGCTCCGTTCTAGGGGAGGGCAGGATGGGCACAATGTTAGTTGTGGTGCCAGGGCACTACAGGAGCTAGGGACCCTGTATACTGTGTGGGAAGATGCAGGACATTTCTGGGGATGGAGCTATTAAACACTGGTAAATGTACAGTACATCTTGTCTGTAGTACATTTCTGTATAAGTTCATATATAAGGCGCACTGGCCTATAAGGCGCACCTTTGATTTCTGAGAAAATAAAAGGATTTTTCGTGCGCCTTGTAGGCTGAAAAATACGGTAAATACTGTATGGCAGATCATCTTAGGGACCATTGCCCCTTTTCCCTAGAGATGCCCTCTGTGAGCATGAATTGTATTAGTATCAGTATCTTTGTAGAGGCTGAAACACAGCAACCATTTGGGTTACTCATATCTTACTGACTCTTTTTGGAAAGGATGAAAACACTAACGCTCCATTCACAAAACCATGTTAGGGGCTGTGAACTGATCGTGCAATATGCGTCTAGATCATGGCCCACCATAGAGGTTTATTACAACTAGTCAGGGTTCCAAGGGATAGGGCAGGTCCTATTTCTCTCTGGATTGATGGCTTGGCCGCTCAGCTTCCTATGGAGAGGGGAGGGATAAGCAGGACTTGGGTTCTAGACCAAACAGTCTTGTGAATGGAGCCTAAGTCAGGCATTTTATTAAATAAAATTGTGCTGTTCACTGTATTGCATGTACTGTAGTGTAATAACATGTTTACTTTATTCAGCTTTTTTGAGATAAGTTAACCAAAAAAGAAAAAGATGTTTTTTTTTAAAAAAAATATATATATATATATATATATATATATATTTTACAGGTTTTTATAGTGCTCACTGAGCGGGATTACAAATGGTAAATAATTATACTTGTAGTCATTTAGGTTTTGATTATGCCAATATGGTGTGGTTTTAATTTATTTTTATGATCATTCAGTTTTATTTAATTGTTGTAGTTTGGGGGCATTATTCTTATTTAATGTCTTTTACCTTTTATCCCAGGAGGAGATATTGAAGTGGGGTCATTTCAATCTATTGCTATGGCATCGCTGGCATTAAAACACAATAAAACCTAGATATATTTGATTGAATCACCATTTAATCTTCATGATTTGTCATTTGAAATGCACAGTAAAAGACATAAAAACAGGTAGTTCTAAAGGGGTTGGCCCCAGGAAATGATGCTAGGGATGGAACCTAGCCATCCCAGTTCGACACTACCATCTCCATCCATCTTCGTAACCATCTCCAATAACTGAATGTTGAGTTAACCAATTGTGAATTAGAAATTCTTTAGATGAAACAAGTGGATTTGGCAAATGCTGTTGTTTGGTCCGATTAAATGCAGCAGTAGATTTTTTTTCATGTGGGACATTTGACTAAAATATAAAGAGGCCCTTTGTATATAGAAACGCTAGAATGTTTAATGAGTCAAGTAAGTTGATTTTTCTGAAACTTTTTAAGACATCTTTGAAACCTCTGGCGAAGAAGGCAAATGAGAAAAATTGGATTCGGCAAGACAGCCACATTAGAGTTATGTGTAGCTTAAACTATTTTTGAATTCTGAATATACCTTGTTTTGAAAGAAGCACCTAGCATTGCAATACGTTGCTTTCTTTGGGGGAATCAGGTGTTACAAGCCAGGCTATACAGTCCAGAGCATGTAGTTTTATCAGGGATTAGAAAATGCTGTTGGTTTTGATATACAGGCAGTCCCCGGGTTACATACAATATAGGGTCTGTAGGTTTGTTCTTAAGTTGAGTTTGTATGTAAGTCAGAACTGTATATTTTATAATTGTAATCCCAGACAGAACTTTTTTGGTGTCTGTGACAATTGGATTTTAAAAATGTTGGGTTGTCATAAGAACCAGGATTAACACTAAAGCTTCATTACAGACACCTTTGATAACTGTTGGAGCTGTTTATTGTAGCCCAGGACTAAAGTACAATAAATTACCAATATCCAGAGGTCCGTTTGAAACTAGGGGTCGTATGTAAGTCGAGTGTTCTTAAGTAGGGGACCGCCTGTATAATTTAAAATAACATCCAAGTACCAAGTTCTAGAACCCCGGAGGACCTAGGAACTAAAATCACCCTTGTAAGAATAATTTAGGATGCCTGTAATAATAGAATTTAGTGTCCAAATAAAAAAATTGTGTATGAATAAGATGTATGAATAAGCATTATTTTATTGGTCAGTTTGATTTTGGCAATACTTATATAGTTTTTTTAAAGCTTTTATAATACCGTATATTCCGGCGTATAAGACGACCTGGTGTATAAGACGACCCCCCTACTTTCCTGTTTAAAATATAGAGTTTTAGATATATTCGCCGTATAAGACTACCCCTTTTCCAACGCATACAAAACACCGGTAAAAATAAAAAAAAAAACATTTGAATTTAACATGGTCCTTTTTTTAATGTAAATTCTTATGACATGCAGGTATATAGCAGGAAAACTGTCGCTCATGAACATACAACATTACGTATACAGCACAGCCCCCAGTAGTATACAGCACAGCCCCCAGTAGTATACAGCACTGCCCCCGGTAGTATACAGCACTGCCCCCGGTAGTATACAGCACAGCCCCCGGTAGTATACAGCACAGCCCCCGGTAGTATACAGCACTGCCCCCGGTAGTATACACCACTGCCCCCGGTAGTATACAGCACTGCCGCCGGTAGTATACAGCACTGCCCCCGGTAGTATACAGCACAGCCCCCGGTAGTATACAGCACAGCCCCCGGTAGTATACAGCACAGCCCCCGGTAGTATACAACACAGTCCCAGTTAGTATACAGCACTGCCCCCAGTAGTATACAGCACAGCCCCCAGTAGTATACAGCACAGCCCCCAGTAGTATACAGCACTGCCCCCATTAGTATACAGCACTGCCCCCAGTAGTATACAGCCCAGCCCAGCCCAGCATTAAAAAAAAAATAAACTTATATACTCACCCTCCGGTGGCCCCGATGTGCTGCGCTGCTCCCCCGATGTCTGCGCGGCTCGTCTTCAGTGTTCCACGCCGTCTTCTTTCTTCTGCCGGGCGCCGCCATTGATCTTCCCCGGCAGGCGCCTAGTATGACGCGCCGCTGCTGACGTCATACTAGGCGCCGCGCCGGGAAAAAGCATGGCGGCGCCCAGCAGAAGAAAGAAGACGGCGCGGAAGACTGAAGACAGCACAGCGCGGACATCGGGGCCAACGGAGGGTGAGTATGCGCCCCGATGTCTTTTTGAGGCTGCCGGCAGCTTTTTGAGGCTGCCGGCAGCCATCGCTGTGCAAACACCCGCGATCGGTGCTAGCACCGATCGCGGGTGTTACCGGTAAGCCTTTGCTGCAATATGCAGCAAAGACTTACCGGCTATGAAGAGGGCTCAGCCCGTGAGCCCTCTCCATGCACCGGGACCCGCCGTATAAGACGATTACCGGCGTATAAGATGACCCCAGAGAAGACAGAATATTTTTCTGTCTTCAAAAGTCGTCTTATACGCCGGTATATACGGTAAATGGTAATAAAAAATGTAAAAAATATTGATACAGAAGCAGTGCTACAATATATGTACTTTTTTTTGTTACTGTGTAACACAAAACAGGGGGCAGTATTATAGTAGTTATATATACTACTATATACTCACCCTCCGGTGGCCCCGATGTGCTGCGCTGCTCCCCCGATGTCTGCGCGGCTCGTCTTCAGTGTTCCACGCCGTCTTCTTTCTTCTGCCGGGCGCCGCCATTGATCTTCCCCGGCAGGCGCCTAGTATGACGCGCCGCTGCTGACGTCATACTAGGCGCCGCGCCGGGAAAAAGCATGGCGGCGCCCAGCAGAAGAAAGAAGACGGCGCGGAAGACTGAAGACAGCACAGCGCGGACATCGGGGCCAACGGAGGGTGAGTATGCGCCCCGATGTCTTTTTGAGGCTGCCGGCAGCTTTTTGAGGCTGCCGGCAGCCATCGCTGTGCAAACACCAGCACTGCCCCCATTAGTATACAGCACTGCCCCCAGTAGTATACAGCCCAGCCCAGCCCAGCATTAAAAAAAAAATAAACTTATATACTCACCCTCCGGTGGCCCCGATGTGCTGCGCTGCTCCCCCGATGTCTGCGCGGCTCGTCTTCAGTGTTCCACGCCGTCTTCTTTCTTCTGCCGGGCGCCGCCATTGATCTTCCCCGGCAGGCGCCTAGTATGACGCGCCGCTGCTGACGTCATACTAGGCGCCGCACCGGGAAAAAGCATGGCATGGAAGACTGAAGACAGCACAGCGCGGACATCGGGGCCAACGGAGGGTATAGGTATAGTAGGTATAGTCTTGTACACCGGGGGCTGTATTATAATAGTTATATTCCTGTACATAGGGGGCAGTATTATTGTAGTTTGATTTACCGCTGACATCCCGCGACCCCCGATGCCGGTTTGGCTCCTGTGTAGAGCTGAACCAGCATCATCTCTGCGCAGTAGCTGTACTGCGCTGAGCGCTATTAGCAGGACTCAGCGCAGTACAGCTACGGCGCAGAGCGCTAAGGGGTTAAACTGCCTTGTTGGCACTTTGCGATAAGTAGATAGGTTTCATATTGCAGTTTGGGCACTCGTTCTCAAAAAAGTTCAGCATAACTGTAATAGGAAGTACAGGGTACGACTTATGAGTCTTATATTGCAGCAGATGAATCATCCAGTAGGGGTATAACTACAGCGCTGGCAGCCATAGCGGTTGCTATGGGGCCCTTAGTGTCAGTATCCCCCATTCTTTTCCACACTAAAGAATAGAGGATATGTAGCATAATATACATATTATGCTGCCAATTGTACAGCATAATATGTGTATAACTGTGCACATCTTCCACAGAGCACTGCATGAATTGGAAGGGATCTTTAATCCCTAATTCATGCTGTGCACTACCCCCATGTGGTCAGCAGCTATTGGCACAGATCTGTGCAAGTGTATATATCAGTGCATAAATGTGTGTATGTGTGTAAGAGTGTGTAAGAATATACAAATATGTATATTTAGGGGTTAGGGGGGCAGATTCAGGAGTCTGCTATGTGACCCTGCCTCTCCTAGTTATGCCCCTGTCATCCAGCATCAGAAATAATGCTTAATCTGGTGCTGCTGAGCCACCATTCATGAAAAAGACCATCATCGATGCCCTCTGTTCCAGGCATTAAGGTGCGGCGCTCCAGCATACAGTTAAACTACCCCACCCTCTTTACTGATATGGAAACTACTAACCCGGCCAAAGAGAATTCCTCAGGGAGGGGTTAGGAGTAATTGATTTCTCTATCACCCCCACTTTCCTGATAGGGGTGGTTAATGATGTAGCAGAGTCAAATCACACAGAAACACTGTCTCTCTCTCACCTGCTACTCACCCCATCCTCAGGAATTCTCTTCAGCCTCACAGAGGTCAGCAGAGGACAGTAAAGGGAGCTGTACATGTATGTAGTACCAGCAACATGGTGGTAGCAGTGAGACCCGTCAGGAACAGAGAGGCAGGCAGTACAGTGATTACTGTGAGTGCACTTACCTCAGGTGAGTTGCCTATAAGTAAACCACCTTATTATTTAACATTGCAGCTATGGAGAGGAGCAATTTAGTGATAATGGCATTGCTTTTAAATGGTAGTTTTAAATCAAATTATTTTGGTGGGTTAATTTGAGTGGTAGGTTCCCTTTAAGCAGTTAATTGCTGTCACAGTCAAACATGTCCCATGTAATATCAAATGTTTTATTCTCCACACAAAATATTTTGTATTATAACTTACGGCATAACTGTCTTCTTTTTTACTTCAGGTAATCCATATGGGTCATAGCTGGTTGGCCCAGGGAAATTTGAGGTCACGTTCAAAATATCCCGTGTAGTCTTTGATTTAAAACACGAAACCAGGACCTTAGGAGATTCTTTGACTAGAGAGTCATTTATTGTATAGTGACCTAAAAAGACATATTGTACAATAATGAAAGGCTTAAGGATAAATGTCAGGTTTGGTGCAGCCTTCATTTCTCAAGCTTACACGGTTTACAACAATGGCGAACATGTAAAGGCTGATATTTTATGTGAGAAAAAGAATGTAATGTAAATGTTTATAGATGCCTTGTTATGTGTATCATGACAACCGAAGTAACCTAATCTTTGTATTGGTAATCTATAGATTCACAAGCTCCACTAAAGAATTGTTTTCATACAACCACCTGCCATATGAGGCAAAGCATTTTCTTAGAAAAGCCTCCACCTTAACAGATATAAGCGTTGGTATAATATAAAAACACTGACCCTGTTTAACCTATTTTAAAAATACCAAACGTTATTATTAAGGGGTATCTGTCATCAGAATAAAAAGTTCACTTTAAATGGCTATTTTCATCAATATTTTAAGGCTCAGAAGTGTTCCCAAAAGGCAAAGTCCCACCAATCACAAAATAACTGCATATATCAGGTATATGCTATCAGATAGGAAAAGTCCAAGGGTACCCCATTGTCATTACAGATCATATAGGCCATAACATCACTAAATAATCATTTTCTGCACCATTTAAGTGATAGGCCAATACATTATGAACAAATTCTTTTTGTGCACCATTTACCTTCTAGCCCGGTAGATCTGTCAATATAAAACACACACCCACATGTATATAATAATATCAATGTATCATCAAATACAATGATCCATCAAAGATCACATGAATAAGAGAGGAAAACATACTTACAAAGAATAATAAATAGGGATTTATATATTATGTATTATCATATGTGATAACCCATTAATATTGTATATGTCCCATTTTGTATGTTGTTATTTAGTAAGGTTACCCTATACAGGCAGTCCCCGGGTTACATACAAGATAGGGTCTGGAGGTTTGTTCTTAAGTTGAATTTGTATGTAAGTCGAAACTGTATATTTTATAATGGAAGTTCTAGACAATTTTTTTTCTTTTGCCCCAGTGACAATTGGAGTTTCAAAATTTTTGGTGTAATTGGACCAAGAATTATCAATAAAGCTTCATTACAGACATCTTACAGCTGATCATTGCAGTCTGGGACTATAGTAAAGCATCCAGAGACTTCACCAGAGGTCACATGGGGCAGAGGGGTCCGTCTGTAACTATGGGTTGTCTGTAAGTCGGGTGTCCTTAAGTAGGGGACCGCCTGTATAATTTAATTTAGTTATCACTGCTAATTGTTACTATCCACTCAGGATTTTGGTGTGTGCTTACACAATTCAATCTGTGCCAACCATTCAGCTTAGTAACTAAGGTAGACCAACTGCAACAACAAGATAAGATGCTATTGGTGATGTGGGCTGAGCACCAGACTGGGAAGACTGAATCTGCAATAGGCAAGCAGCTTGGTGTGAAGAAATCAACTGTGGGAGCAATAATTAGGAAATGGACATACAAGACCACTGATAATCTATTTGATAAGGGGCTTCACTAAAGAACTCACCCCTTGGGGTCAAAATGATCATAAGAATGGGGGAGTAAAAATCCCAGAACCACACAGGCGGACCTGCAGAAAGCTGGGACCAATGTAACAAAGGCCACCACCAGTAATAATAATAATAACACTATCTATATAGCGCTATCTTATTCTTTTACAAATGATAGGAAACATATAAAAAGACCACTACATTACAGAGTACAAACAGTCATATGAAACAATAGGAGTTAGGGCCCTGCTCACAAGACCTCAAGTTACTTGTTGTATCCTTGGCTTACAGTGTTAGATTATAGATCAAAGAAACATACCAGAGATATCAATACTTCATATATCAACAATATATATATGAACTTTAAAATGTTTATAAAGTAATGTATCCTCCCTCAAGGATGAATAAAGAACACTTTGAAAGCATCATCATTGCTTTCTTGAACAAAGTTGCTACTATTCAAACTTTTCAGGGAAATATAACACAGCTCCGTAAAAGGATATGGATCTGTGTTTCAGTTTTCTGAAGAGAGCTGCTCTATTGGAAAACACTTAGGGTACTACAATGCTGTGAGCGCTAGATTTTCTGGATCAATAGGGTACTGCCCCCACTGAACAGAAATATATACTTTACCTATATATCTTTTTGCCAGCACATTGTATGATGGCAACCCCCTATAACACTTTATTATCAGAACTTACAAGGTGAAGGTCCTTTAAAATGGTTCAGCTGTATAGTATCCCTCTTTGTTCCTGAGACAAAAGCTGCATGTGCAGATACACTATTGCTAGGATGGCATAAATGGGTAGATGCCTGCAGAGAGGGAAAAAAAGGTTTTAGAGTCATATACAACCAAACATCATGGGGCACATTTACTTACCCTGTCCGCTGAGTTCACCGAAATTGCATTGTCTGGTGATAATGCACTGTGCCACGATTCACTAAGATTGTGCATTATTATCCTGCATGTGTTGCTTTCCTGCTCAGGTCTGACGTAGATCACCTTTTTCCTGGTGCATGTAAGTGCATTGTCTTGCAACACAATTTGAATCTTAAATCCCACACGCAGTTTGAATCAGTCAGATTGTCCGACGGCACGGCCCCCGATTTCTGTCGCTTGAAAGCCGGCGCAGCTGAGCAAAACAATCCCAGCACAGACACCTGTTAAATACCTGTCAAAGCTGCGCAAATACCGAAAACGGCAAACAGTCCGGCGAAAGTGCGATCCACGACCCTATGCCCCTATGTGACCACACTGACCAAAACTGAATCAACTGAAAATGAATATTGAGTTGTGTATGTCAGCCCAAAATTATGTCTCTAAGGGCAAAGCCATTTAAATCATAGGTTTAATTAAAGTATTTATTTTGGGTGGGCTAATTCAAACGGCAGGTTCCTTTTAAAGGGTTCTTGGTCATCAGATGACAGTCATGACAGTGACTACTACAGAGTATATACACTCACCGGCCACTTTATTAGGTACACCTGTCCAACTGCTCGTTAACACTTAATTTCTAATCAGCCAATCACATGGCGGCAACTCAGTGCATTTAGGCATGTAGACATGGTCAAGACAATCTCCTGCAGTTGAAACCGAGCATTAGTATGGGGAAGAAATGTGATTTGAGTGCCTTTGAACGTGGCATGGTTGTTGGTGCCAGAAGGGCTGGTCTGAGTATTTCAGAAACTGCTGATCTACTGGGATTTTCACGCACAACCATCTCTAGGGTTTACAGAGAATGGTCCGAAAAAGAAAAAACATCCAGTGAGCGGCAGTTCTGTGGGCGGAAATGCCTTGTTGATGCCAGAGGTCAGAGGAGAATAGCCAGACTGGTTCGAGCTGATAGAAAGGCAACAGTGACTCAAATCAACCGTTACAACCAAGGTAGGCAGAAGAGCATCTCTGAACGCACAGTACGTCGAACTTTGAGGCAGATGGGCTACAGCAGCAGAAGACCACACCGGGTGCCACTCCTTTCAGCTAAGAACAGGAAACTGAGGCTACAATTTGCACAAGCTCATCGAAATTGGACAGTAGAAGATTGGAAAAACGTTGCCTGGTCTGATGAGTCTCCATTTCTGCTGCGACATTCGGATGGTAGGGTCAGAATTTGGCATCAACAACATGAAAGCATGGATCCATCCTGCCTTGTATCAACGGTTCAAGCTGGTGGTGGTGGTGTCATGGTGTGGGGAATATTTTCTTGGCACTCTTTGGGCCCCTTGGTACCAATTGAGCATCGTTGCAACGCCACAGCCTACCTGAGTATTGTTGCTGACCATGTCCATCCCTTTATGACCACAATGTACCCAACATCTGATGGCTACTTTCAGCAGGATAATGCGCCATGTCATAAAGCTGGAATCATCTCAGACTGGTTTCTTGAACATGACAATGAGTTCACTGTACTCAAATGGCCTCCACAGTCACCAGATCTCAATCCAATAGAGCATCTTTGGGATGTGGTGGAATGGGAGATTCGCATCATGGATGTGCAGCCGACAAATCTGCGGCAACTGTGTGATGCCATCATGTCAATATGGACCAAAATCTCTGAGGAATGCTTCGCTTCCAGCACCTTGTTGAATCTATGCCACGAAGAATTGAGGCAGTTCTGAAGGCAAAAGGGGGTCCAACCCGTTACTAGCATGATGTACCTAATAAAGTGGCCGGTGAGTGTATAGCTACATTGAGCAGTTAGCTAATAGAAACAGTGCATAAAAAGCCTACAATTTTTCCTTTTACACGACAGAGGGAAGCCCTTCATATAATATAGGTAAATAGAAATTCTCTTTACTCCTTCTGTTCTAGTAGAGAGGTTCTGCGATTATAAGGTTCCTTAAAAATATAACGTGTACAATTATATATGCAAATATGCAAGAGAAAAACTGCAAAAATGTATTGAACTCACATCATACTGATTTGGAGCCGGTGTCTTATGTTTTGTATCCTCTACCTTGATAGCAATAGGGTGATGAAACATGCTGGAGTTACTTGTGTTGAAATCCTTCTTTGAAAATAATGAATCTTGAATATTATAAGAATTGGGCGCTGGAGTAGGTGCTGTCCTTACACGAGAAACTCTAAAAACCTAAAATAATGGATTAGATCATATCAACATATATTGTGTATTATTGTATATTCACACAAGATACTGCCTGTAATCACTTTCCGTTGATAGAGTTTCCATTTGCCGTTTTTGCTTTTCGCTCCCCATCCTCATTAATCCATAACTTTTTTACTGTCCTGTGTACAGTGCAGCATATCGTGCACTGGGAATATTTTTTGCGTCGCTATGATCATTGCCAAATTAGATCTTTAAAACTGAAAAATGTATTTCTTTTGCCCTATTCCGTCATCAATAACCTTTTCATAATTTGGTGTAGAAACCTGTGTAAGGTGTCATTTAGCATTCATTTTATTTTTGGGACTGTACAATCTTGATTCTGACATTTTAAGTGCTATTTTTCAATTATGAGGTTCACCACTAGGAATAACAGTTTTTAGATTTCCATAAAGCAGGCATTTTGGAAAGTGGGGATACCTCACATGTTGATGTTTGTTTATTTTTATTTGTGTTCTAGGGAAAGAGAGATGATTTGAACATTTGGAGTTTTTTTTAAAAAATTTTTTAAACGTGTAAAAATTTTTTTACTATATTTCTAAACCCCTAGGGTACATTCCTGTGGGGAAAATAATTTTAATTTCAGGCTTATCAAGTAAAATTCTGTAATACACTCTACTGGAGGCAGGGTGTAATACAGAAACTGCTAACTCGTGCTACTGTGGTACTGCAGTTTAATTTTTGAGAAATCATACTAAAGATTACTAAAACGTAATTTTAAAAAAATCACCTTCTTTTCCCCTTAAATGCACATAAAATATATGATTATGTCAGATAACCCCACATGTCCAATCAAAATAAAAAAAATAATTATCCTATACAGTGAATTTCAAAACCACGAAATAAATGCCCAATTGTCTACCAATTTCCCCATACATTCAATATTTTTTAATTTAAAAAAGAATGTATATGGTGTCTAACATGTGAATAAGGACTTTTAAAAGACACTCTAATTAATTTGGTATGTAATTTACCCTTGACGGAAATCCTCCTGTTCCTTTACTTGAAAATGAAACACTGTCTATATTTGGTCCATTTTCAACATTGTATGATCCTGGACCTGGATTTTCATTCTGACAAAAAAAAGAGAAAATTTTATTTTTACTAAAACAGTAAGTAAACTTTATAGGTAACATGTGAATTTTAAAATAAAAGAGGCAATCCCGAAAAGAATATTTCATATCATCCCTACAGGTTATTGTTAGTAAAGTGGTGTAAAAGCAGGCAACACGGTTCCTTTAAATTGCAATATTCAACTCCAAACGTCTGTGCACATGGAGTATATATTTATATATTTTGCGCTACTTGAATATACTCCAATTGGATATTTAAGCTTATCTTAGAACGTAGACTGTAGATCAAGTGTAAAAAAAAAAGGTTTAATGGAAATAAAATCTTTAGAATATAGCGGAAGCTGTTAACTCCCGCTCAGGGCCCCTCACTTAAAAGCACAGAGCATATTTAGCTTATTGGGTACTAAAACTAAGGGCATTAGTTGTTTGGGAACAGCAAGGGGCAAAGAAAAATATCTGTGCTTGAATCGGTAAAATGTCTCCTATTAAAGTATACAAAGAGGTGGACCTGGTTAAATTGGTGAAAGATCCTCTTGGGATCAGGTCTTTGCAGCAAAGAACCCCCAGAACCAAAAATCTGTGGTAGATGACCCAGGCAGGTTGAGATGAACCAGTGTTAAGTACCAAAAATTAAGGCCAGGATGTGGCCAGTGGATGTACAGAGATTGGTGGCTCAGTTCTTGCATGAACGTTAACAGTTTCCAGGGAAGGCAGGGTTATATATACAGTAGTTACACAAGCTAAGGCCAAAATAAAGAAACTCCTTTGCAGGAACACAAGAGGAATATAAACCATTTATGAAAAGGCAACATCCCATGGGAGATGTGTACTTAAATAACCCTGGGTTGCTTTGGATTGGTGAGTGGGAAGCCACTTTGCTTTAGAAATACCCATGATGTTCCACCAATTTTCATGTGAAGATGTCCACTTGAATTTCGGCATATATGCGAATCTGGCGTCGATCTGATTTAATTAATAACTTGGTTATAAAGGTTTTTCTTTTTCATTTTGTTTTGGCAGCAGAACCTAAAACGTCATGATACATCAGCAACATTGAAATGAACAATCACTCACAGAATGAATAGCAGGCAGTGAATAATTCCATTTTCTCTCTCCCCAGCTGACTCAGATCTCCTCCAGGGCTACTCAGCAAAGAAAACAGGGAGGGATATGAAACAAAACAGATTCTAACTCACCTTGACTGCTAAACTCTGACAGCTTAAGCTTTTAATGAAACCTGGATTCACGTCACCAAGGAGGAAGTTTCATTGGAATGTGTAAGCTGGGACAGAAGACACCTGTATTTCTTAAGGAAGGTTACACTGATACTGAAGATAGACCAAGATGCTCAGAACAAGCCCATCATTTGGCAAGCACTATAACTGGCTAAACATTAGGCATGCTTTTCTAGACTAGTTGAATATGTAAAAAACTAAAAAATTAATTGATACATCTCCATATCTTTTATCATATTTTATGCAGCCTTAACTAATATCTCATTGATAACGAGAAGCAGATTGCTCTGTTTTCAGGGAGGTGGTCAGATCAGGTCACTGTACATCAGTTTTCATTAATGTGAATGGGAGCCAAGCTGCAATAACTGGGTTCAGCCACTACAGAAGGAACAGAGCTGTCAGCTTCAACTCCATCCACTGTTCAGTGTGGGTTATGGGTCTCATTTTTAGGAAAGATGGAAAACCCCTTTAACTATCCAGTTCCTGGAAAGAGGTGCATGACAATTTAACAATCAGAGAACTACATTTCTTATTTACTCCCATCTATAAAAATATTATTATATTATGCGTTAGACAAAGTTAGATTTGACAATCTTTAAGGGGTTGACTACTTTACACTTTAATATGGGGGGGAGGGGCAAAATATTAGTTAAATTACTAATATACATCTATTCCATTCCTGTCTATAAAAATGGCTGCAGATGGATGGTGTTAGGATCCTGACTGTGCATGACCAAACTACCTTCCAGGACCTTAAGCTTGCATTCATAATTTAAGGGCACGGCACACAAATTCATTTTTTTCCATGGACCATGACAGAGCACCCGACCTATTCCCTAGAAAAAACTTTTGCGTACAGCTGGCCTCTAGGGCCGCTGAGTTGGGGAACCACTACTCTGTAGGGTACGTGTTTTGGTCTGCCCAGGGAAATGTTTTTTACAACTTTCTATTCTACTCCTTATTGTACTCTTTATTTGTGTGCTAAGAGTTTAGAAACACTCAGTATAGCTGATTTATTGGCAAATTATTGGTATAGGCTACTGAGGTGTGTGCTAGTCTGTATGGGCTGTGGGAGCAAAAGCTACTCCAATCACCTTTCTCATGGTAGGTTTCTAATAGAAAAATGATTTTTAGCCCAAAATACAACATAATAGAGAATAATTTTAAAAATTGAAGGTGTACACTGTCTTTAAGCATACATTTTACACAACCTCCAGGTTGCTTCTCTTAACTTTTATTACTACAGTTTTTAATCAGTATCTGCACTTTCCCTCAATGGTCACTAGATGCATATATTTTAGTGCAACTGTCATGTCTTGCTCCTGGCAGGTATGAGGTAAGATGCTGTGGCGCCCCTGGCTCTCAGCAAGCTGCTTAACCTCTTGGGGACTGCCCATAGTACATATCCATGCTAAATAGTTTAAGGCTATATGTAGAAGGTTCACAAGTTATGACCTCTCCATATAGGCCAGGTATATATGGGTCGGAGCCTATTCAGTGTTACTGCAGTATATTGAATGATATTGAAACACTGTAGGGGACCTATAAAGTAGTTAATTAAAAAAAACTGGAATACAAACATTAGAAGTAAAAATTCTAATCAATCCCTTTTCCCTAGAAAGCACATAAAAATAAAACAAAAAAAGATAAAACATCCTGGGTATCCCTGCTTCCCAAAATACTGATCTATAAAACATACAAAAATGATTTTATGCTTTGAACCCCTTAACAGAAAAAACACAATATCCAGAACACTGCTTTTTCACCGTTTTGTAACCCATAAAAAAATTAAATACAAAAAGTGAAAAATGAAAATGTCATCTTATACCGCAAAAACTTGCACCTTACAGAGCGTCGAAGTATAAAAAAAAAGTAATGTTTGGTAAAAGCCACTGTGCACCTTCCTGACATGGACCATTTTTTAAAATTTGACAAGTGTCACTATAAGTGGTTATAACTTTTGAACGCTTTAACATATTTAGGCAAGTTTAAGACTGTTGTCTCATGACACATTGGGGCTCATTTACTAAGGGTCGCGGATTGCACTTTTGTCTGATTGTTTGCCATTTTCGGGTATTGTACGGCTTGGACAGGTATTTAGCAAGTGCCTGCGCCGGGATTGTGGCGCACGCAATCGTTTTTTGGCACAGCTGCGCTGGCTTCCATGCAACACAAATTGGGGGGCGTGTCATCAGATGATCGACTGATTGGAACTGAGCGCAGGATTTATCTTACAAATTGTGTCCCAATCCAATGCACTTACATGCACCACTTAAAAAATGGTGAACTCCGTCGGTTGCACGGATATCGGGCGCACGATCTTAGTGAATTGTGCCACAGTGCATTATCGTCGGACAATGCACTTTTGGAGAACTCCGTCGGATGGGTAAGTAAATGTACCCTATTGTACTTTAAGTTAGTTAAAAAAAAATTGTGGATATGTTTTGCATTTATTAATGAAGAAAACAGATATTTATATAATTTTCTACTTTTTCAGCACACAGTCATAACTCCATAACTTGATAACTAACATATACTGAATGCCTGCTTTATGTTACAATGGGTTTTTTATGCGTCCTCTCATTTTTATAGGATGTGATCAGAATTTTACTTAGTTTTTAAGGGGTGTTTAAGGATTTAACACCCACAATTGGAGGAATCTCTGATTAGGGGTGTCAGCCGGACGTATAAATACAGCTGAAACCCGCAGCATCTGGCACTGGCTTCATTCGGGAGCTGGTGCAAGAAGCTGGCCGTAATAGTACGGCACTGGTTGGCAAGTCACTGCCGCCTGTGCTGTACTATTATGTCCAATAGCGGTAAAGGGGTTAAAAACTTTAATGAGAAAAATTACAAACATTTAATTAATAAAACTATTCTATCAATTTAAAGTCTCACATATCATGAAAAAAAAATTGTAATGATATGTAAAGTTGTTCCATTTAAACCTTTAAGGAAAGGGTCAATTTTATATTTGCATTGCCAATTTTCACTCTCATCTTTAAAAATCCACAAGAGTAGGAGGGGGTCACAGGTGCCCCTGCAACCCATCTCGCTGGTCGCAGACTAATCCGTGTTCCCGCCTCTGCCCCTGGTGCCCAGCGGCAGTGTTGCTCACCTCTCCTCATTCCAGCAGTGGTCCCCGTCCTCTGTACGATTTAAAGGAACAGCATACCGATGATTCACGCTGGCCGCCAGCCTGCCCTGATAAAGTAAGCTTTGTGTCTTAGAGAAAGCTTGTGTCTAGTTCCGAATGCATTTAGTGCGATTTCCTGTTGTGACTCCGATTCCGTTCCTGACTACGCTCCTGACTGCTGCCAACCCTGACCTTCTGCTGTGTTCCTGACTCCGATCCCGTGCTGCCTGTCCCAACCTTCTGCCTGTCCACGACTCCGTCTCAGCCTTATGATTCTGTACCTCGCCTTGGCCAGCACCTCCAGCAAAGTCGCGCCTGTGGAGCGACCTGGTGGTATTCCGCCACAGCAAGTCCAACCCGGTTTAAGGTGTGCTCTGGTGCATCTTTCACTGTGCAATCCAAATGACAGATCTACTTTATTCCTGAGGTCGATACGAACGCAGAAATACCAAAATTATATAGGTTTTATTATGCTTTAATTGATTTTTAAAATAATTAAAATAATTTTCTTAATTTTGTCATGGCGTTAGGACCTGTGTAAGGCGTAATTTTTTTTGTGGGACATAATGATGTTTTCATTGTTACCATTTTGGGGACTTTACAACCCTACAATCACTTTTAATTTATTTTTTTGTGTTGTGTTGTTTTTTCTGCCATGCGTTCACAGCACGGAATAACTGTAAATTCTTAACAGGTTTATAATTTATTTGTGAAGTTATTTTTATATCGGGGTTGATTTGAATTATTTCTTTATTTTTTATATTTATTATTTCTAACTTTTTTTAAATGCCCAAGGGTACTTTAACCCTTGGGGGTCTGATCATTCATAATTTTTACTACACTACTGCAGTACAGACAGTCCCCAGGTTTTTTTTTCTTTTTGTCCTTTTGACAATTTTGTGCGTTCATGGGAACAAGGAATATCAATAAAGCTTCATTACAGACACCTTACAGCTGATCATTGCAACCTGGAAGTAAAGAAAAGCATCCAGAGAGCTTCACTAGAGTTCACAGGGCCAAGAGGTCTGTCTGTAACTATGGATTGTCTTTAAGTCGGGTGTCCTTAAGTCTGCCTGCTGAATGACAAGTTCTGGAGTTTCATATGGATTCCAGGCTTCCATGGGAACGGATTGTCACTCCTTGATGACATCATGAACATATATATGTCATAATGTGTTAAGAGGTTAAAGAAGGGAGTAGCATAACTTCAAAAATTGACTTGGACTTTTAGGCAGACGGTTGGTCAAGAATGGGTTAAAATGGTTGCCCACTTTAGCTAATGTTCTTTGAAATGTGTTGATAAGTGTGGGGGCAGGATATTAAGTAATTTACCAATATTCATCTATTAAAAGTTCTGTTCTGCTTTTTTGATTTGTAAAGTGAAGCCTACATCACCAGCCAGACGTTCCTATCCATAAAATAGCTGCAGATGAAGGGTCATGTGATCTCTAACTGTCCATGAACAATCGCCAGTTAGAGATCACATGACCCTCCATCTGCAGCCATTTTATGGACAGGAATGTCTGGCTGATGAGGTAAAAAACAGGAGGCTTCACTTTACATATCAGGAAAGAGGTGTAAAACTATTAATAAATGTATATTGGTAAATTACCTAATATCCTGCCCAGTGGCGTAACTATGGGAGGGCCCTATAGTAGACTTCTAAATGGGGCCCTGATTAAAAATATACATATAACACTCATATATACACATGCATTTCTATACCTATGTACATAAACATACAGTTCTTCACTCAAAAAAACACATTTATACACTATTATGCACACATATAGAGCATATACACATCACATAAACACACACAGTGCCATAAACAGACGTAAAGCATTTATACACACACATAGTGTATGCACACCATATACACAAACAGCATATACACATCACAGATAAACATAACGTATTTTTCGGTCTACAAGGCGCACCAAAAATCCTTTAATTTTCTCAGAAATAAAAGGTGCGCCTTATAGGCCAGTGCGCCTTATATATGAACTTATACAGAAAGGTACTACAGACAAGATGTACTGTACATTTACCAGTGTTTAATAGCTCCATCCCCAGAAATGTCCTGCACCTTCCCACACAGTATACAGGGTCCCTAGCTCCTGAAGTGCCCTGGCACCACAACTAACATTGTGCCCATCCTGCCCTCCACTAGCACGGAGAGACCGGAGCTGCCATAGTGCCGACCACGAGGCAATCATCATCAGTAAACAATCCCCCATACCTGACAGCCCTGTAACAGGGGAAAGAGAAGGAGCCACAGGGAACCCCACAGGAATAACACCCTGGCTGAGGAGGGAAGGAGAGGGGGCAGAGGGAGACCGCTTAACCCCTGCTGCATCACCCTGTATTAACCCCCAGCAGCCCATGCCTCTGAGATCGGAGCTCTCTGACACGCTGAAGACAAGTTTCCCGGGAAGTGTAGCTAGCTTGAACTGTGCACAGGTCTGCCACCTGCTGGTCATTTTTAGGTACTGCATTTGATCCTGCACCTTATACTCCAGTGCGCCTTATATATGAACCTAGATGTCTTAACAGGCATTTATTAGAGGTGCGCCTTATACTCCGGTGCGCCTTATAGGCTGAAAAATACAGCATATAAACCATAAATCACAAATAATATATATTATATAAACATTATGTACAATGTGCAGAGTTATATATATATATATATATATATATATACTTATACTTCTTTAGTGTCAGGTTGGATGATGGGGCCCCCTGACACTGCAGGCCCCATAGCGGCTACTATGGCTGCTACCACTGTAGTTGCGCCCCTGTTCCTGCCCCCCACACTTACACACACATTACAAAACACATTGGGGCAGATTTATCAAGCTGTCTGAAAGTCAGAATATTCCTAGTTGCTTATGGCAACCAATCACAGCTCCCTATGATGGCATCTATTCAGTGAATATTACTGTATATTGAGTGTTAGCTATCCAGTGTCTATAGTGTAACACAAAAAAAAATGGATCATGGGGTAGCAAACTAATTTTATCATCTATGAGAAGTTTCCTCATACAGAGATAGAATCCAGTAATTACAATAATGGAATGGTGAATATTCTATGTTCAGAGAACCCAGTCCAATAATAGTTCAGGTACAGGTGGGTCGTGAAAGGGAGCATGTAATAAAAAAGAATGTATATTTAGCAACTCGTAAGCATAATGGCAACACCTCAGGGCTTATTGCTTAAGACTTACAAAAAAAAAAAAAAATAAGGAAGGAAGGAACGCAATTTAGAGGGTGTTGCCTCAAGTGTGACTTTGGATAGTCATAATGAAAGATTGATGGATGGAAAAGTCTTTTGAAATAGGAAGACTTGCTAATCGAATTTTGATGGAGGAGTAGTTATTTTTAGCTACAAAGATACATCAGTGACAAGACCTGAAATGAATCACATTTGGATTGATATCACACGTAGAACTTAAAGAATTTTATAGAATCAGTGTTTAGAAAATATCCATCTAATGAGAGACAAGATGACTTTCACTTACTAAAACATATATTTAAAAAAACGATAAAAAATGAATTTCTAGGGCACTAGAGAAAGATTTCTAGGCAATCACATTTCTAGGGAACTCATTTTTACTAAAGACAGGTTGCAGAAGCCCATTGAAGCTTGATTGCAAATATGCCTTTCTGCCTTTTCTGTGCATATACATTACAATATAATTGTTTATATTATCTTGCCTTGCTCACTGACAAAATCCTGTTCGGAGTCCCAGGTTTGTTTTGGTTTGGCTGCATTTCAAAAAACTACGTGACTTGTCTATGCTGCAGATTGCTCAGCTCTCAGCCCCCACCTTTGTGCTCCTGTACGTATCCGCCCTTCCCCACTGAAGTCAGCTCACCATGCTGGGAGCTCAGTCCCTGTGTGTGTGGCTAAGCAGGAGGGAGGAGTTGAACAGGAGCACAAAGGTTGGGAATGAGAGCTGAGGAGTAACACAAACATGTTACATGTTTTTTTAAAGGGTAATTGTAAAGGTTTTTATTTTTGCACAAATCAATAGCTCTTGGTTATGTAAAACAACCTTGCCTATTATCTTTATTACCTATATTCAGTTGTTACTGTGCTATAGCCCTCATTTTAACGCGTTACTGCAATAGCTGCCTACTCTCCATTTGCTGATGAACCCTATGAATCCGTATGTTGTTTACACTTTGTTTCTGCTCGGTTTCCTGGGAGGGGAGGAGGTCATGTTTCAGTGAATGGAGCAGAGCTAGAAGCGTGCAGAACAGTGAATGCAGAGGTCTCCTGCACAGAATAGTGAGGTACAAGATCTCCCCTATTCCCTATTAGCCCCTCGATCCCAGTCTGTGATTCTACACCGTTTCTCTGTCTCGGCTCTTCATGCTGCTCACTTCCCCACCTTGTCATCGGCAGTATCAGCTCTGTCCAGATAAGCTATTAACCCTCAGTGCTCACACAGCACAGGCTATAGACTGCATGTAACTGGTGTACTAATGATTTCTACCACTTATAACATGTCCCCGCTCCTCCATTTGGTGAAAGCTGCCAAGCTAGTCACCATATACTGTGCAGTGTTCAGTGGATTTACTTGTGGGAAACTAAATGGACTTACTGCTAAATTACTTTGAGAGAGAACACAAGGCATCATGGGATCTGTGGGCAAGCTAACTGGCCTCAGCCTGAGGGCATAGACTGACAGATATTAGTCTCCGCCCACTTCACCTCTGATGAGGTGATTTTTGTCAAACACTTTCAGAACGTAAAATGCCATAACTTTGCTAAGAAAAGGACGAGCAGCACAAAATAGACATCATCCTGTTTGTTTTCAAAGGGGAATTACAAATAATAAATTGGTAGCTTCACAGTTACGCTTTAAATGCATCCAAACCAAAGCAAACCTGGCAGAAAGACATATTTGCAATCCAGCTGTAATGGACTTCTGCAACCAGTCTTTAGTAAAAATGAGGTCCCAGTTGACAGGTTCCCTTTAAGACTTCTATTAAATAGATTCACAAAAACTGATTTTGCAGTAGAAATCGACATGGCTGCCACCAAATCAACCCTTTTTAAAGCATCAACCTTTGTAAAAGACTTCTTATTGTAAATTTACAGTGATATTTCCAGTGATATTGGCTCTGTCAATCTTTTAACAATGCAGGCCTTTTGTTTTTTTTGCATTTACATTTTTAATCCCCTCATCCCAAAACTTTTTTGTTTTTCAGTTTACAGAGACATATGTAGTTTTGTTTTTTGCAGAACAAATTGTACTTCCTAGAGTCACCGTTTAATATTCTGTGAAATGCGAGCTGTGAAATTGACGAAAAAAATGCAGTTGCTCCATTTTCCGGCTTAGATTTTATGGCTTTCATTCACGGTCCAAATTACACATCCCCTTTATTCTTTGGGTTAGTAAGATAACATATACATCAATGTGATGCATTTGCTATATTTTAGTACCTTCAAAATCATCATTCTGACACATAACACACATCATTTTTTATATTTTGGTGCACAGAGCTGTATAAGGTATCATTTTTTGCTAGAAGAGCTGACATTTTAATTCATACCACTCTGGGATCAGTATGGGCTTTTTATTTGACAACACATTCCCTTTTTTATTCTATTTTGTACTGAAAACAAGACATATGACCTTTTTAAATGGTATTTTAATTTTCTCCAAATTTTTGTCTGTTTATATTTTCTGAAAATAATTTATTTATTATATTTCCTTTGAATGAATAAAGAAGCTTCCATCTTGACTGCAGTAACATCAGAAGTGTAATCAGCTGTGTTAACATTGTTTACACTGGGGCACATTTACTTACCCGGCCACTTGAGTTCACGAGGTCCGGAGTGTCCGACGATCAGGCAGTCTGGCGCAATTCACTAAGATCAGGTCCACCGGAGTTCACCATCTTCCTCCCGGTGCATGTAAGTGCTTGGCTTGCGACACAATTTTGAACTTAAATCCCGCGGTTTGTCCGAATCCGTCGGATCGCCTGATCCCCCCCCCCCCGATTTGTGTTGCATGAAAGCCGGCGCGATTGCACCAAAATCCAATCGCATGCGCCAAAACCCCCTTTTAAATCCCTGTCCCAGCGGCGCAAAATGAAAATCGTCGGGATGTCTGGCGAAAGTGCGGTCCTCAGGGCCCTTAGTAAATGAGCCCCACAGTGTCATGTGTTTACACCACAGCAATGAAGAAAAACGCTTTCAATCAGCAATGGCTACTACGCATAGCTACTTTTGGCTTCAAAAATTGCACCAGATAATCTGAACTGGTCCTAAGAGTACACCCTATGGATGTCAGAATTTTTTTTTCTCTAAAGTCAACTGTTCTTAGACAGAGCTGATAAACAATGAGAAAGCTGTGTAATGTTTTACTGAAATATCCTCTGATATTTCCAACCTTATTCTGCAGAGACTATAATCTTTCCAACTGCCTAACCTGTGCCTGTCTAGCTGTGTTCCAGCACCCACTACTGGGCATAACCAGCATTACATAAGATGACAGGAATTTTATGTATTCAGTTGCTGCAGCATCTTTGAGAGTAAGTGCCAGGTCACTTTTCAGTTATTTGATCATTTTTTTTAATGCAATAAAACGATGAATTAACTTTGGCAGGGTCGGTTCCAGGATTCAGCAGGCCCCTGGGTGAAGGAGCCTTAGAGGGCCCCTTTACAGAAACTAAAATGGGCTCCTATTCCCTAGTTTATCATCTCAAACAGCCCCCCATGGTTATTTTATATACAGCCACCCTCACCCCCTATGGAGACATTAGATACAACCCCCTCAATCAGAGGGATTCCTTATGTACAGCCTTATGTGGGCCCCCCAGCAGCTCTGGGGGCCGTCCCTTAACTAAGGTGTAAAAAAAAAAATACATGTTTATGAAAAAAACTGATATTAGCTGAAAAGTTTAAAAAAAAACGGTGTTTTCCAAATTCTAATTATATCACCATAACAACATGATAACTAACATTTTCCATTAACATTTTTTGCTTTACTTTGGCATCATTTTTTAAACATCCTTTCCGTTTTTTAGGATGTTTAGGTGTGATTTTTCAGGTTTTCACAAAAGTCCTCAAAACCTATTTTTGGAGGAACCAATTTAGTTAGAAGTGACTTACTTTTTATATATGTTAGAAAACCTACACAAATGACATTTTAGAAACTACAACCCTCAAAATTGTTAAAGCAACCTTTTGGAAGTTAGTTAACCCTTTGAGTGTTTCATGAGGATCACAAAGCACACGAAAAAAAACTCCTGTATATTAAAAAAAAAAAAAAAAACACAGCAGCTAAGCGGTGATGCAAGTTGCTGCTCAGTACCTAGTGGTTACAAGATGCAAGAAAAGCCTGTAGCCTAAAAATAGACTATAGTAAGTAAAAAATACAACAAAAAATGTGAAAATGCTGATCAGCAAATTGTCACTATCTGCATTCCTTTTTCATAGCATACACAAGAAGATGACCTGTGCACGTGCCAAAAAAGAAAAATGCCACACAAAGAAAATAAGCAGGTGCCAACTGATGATTAGTGCCAATTGGCAGCCACAAGACACACAGAACTCCCACCATACAGTTATAATTGGTGCTTGGGTTGGCACCAATGATCATTGTGTGCCCCCCCCTGTTAACCCTGTGATGTTGTATATGGCTGCTTTTGGCTGGTCTGCATTGAACAACCAATAGCTGCAATTGTGAACCGGGGGGAAAGGGGGCCACAAGACAAGATGGATGGCTGTCAGGGACACGGACAGACAAGATGATTGGTATACCGTGTGCTGTAATAGTATGGTGCGCTTTGCTAACTCACTTCCTAACACGCATGGGGAAGTGATTAAAGCTTGGGTCTTCCAAATGGACAATAATCTGAAGCATACTGTCAAACTGGTTACAGAGTGGCTTACGTATAACAAAGATAAAGGGAACCTGTCACCAGGAGACCCATTTTTAGCACTCCCCCAGTCCCCACAGAGCATAGTACATACACTGCCAAAGTGTTTTTGTATTAAAAATTGGTTTTACAGAAAAAAAGATTTGTTATATTGTACCTTTCATTAGCATTTGCTGTGTGACTAGGCAGTTGCCTATTGGGAGGGTCTGGAAAGGAGCAGTTCCCCCCCACCCTTTGGGAACAGCTACTCCATGTGACCTTTTCAAATATATGAAAACACCCATCACTTGGCTTAGCGACGCCCCCTGCTCCTCTACAGCCAATCCCGAGTGTTGGGAGTTATTCACATATTTGAAAAGGTCACATGTTTCCCAAGGGTGGGGGGGGGGGAACTGCTCCTTTCCAGCCCCTCCCAATTGGCAACTGCCTAGTCACACAGCAGATGCTAATGAAAGGTACAATATAACATCTTTTTTTCTGTAAAACCAATTTTTAATACAACAACACTTTGGCAGTGTATGTACTATGCTCTGTGGGGACTGGGGGATTGCTAAAAATGGGTCTCCTTGTGACAGGTTCCCTTTAATGTTTTAGAGTGGCCATCACATAGACTGCAAAGGCGGCCTGCAAACAGTTACACCAGTTCTGTCAGGAGAAATGGGCCGAAATTATATAGAAGCATGTGAAAGGATATAGTTATATACAAAGCCAGTCAGACCCTGGGCAAAACTAAAAAAAGGGGCCACAAAATAAAACTTATGAGCAGTCATATTTAGTAAGAGGCTTGCTTTAGCCCTGCACAATAATAACACTTTGTAGTTTACAGTAGCATGGTAAGGCAATCTGTAATATTGGACTGTAGGAGAATTTTATAGGAGATAGACAGATGATAGGTAGACATATACAAATGATAGAAGATACATTCAAAAGATTATATAGATTTATATATCGATTTATAGATGCATAAATATAAAGTAGATTATATATAGATAGATGATAGGAGATAGATATGAGAGATAGATACAGTAGAAGAGACAGAAGATTGATCAATTGATTGATTGGTAGATAGCTAGATGGGAGATAAATAAATATGATAGTTAAATAGGGGATATCATATGCAAACAAAAGAACAAAAGGGGATGCACAAACACTGGCCTATACAAAAAATGCTTTATTTGAACAGTATATATCAAAAATAACAATAAAGACACCACAATGATAAAAACAATTAAAAATGTGACACAATGGCACAAACACATTACCGTGACTTCCTCAGGGGTAGCCCTGACTACCCCGACTACCCCTGAGGAAGTCACGGTAATGTGACGTAACGCGTGGGGTCTCCCACCCACACTCCTCCTCCCTCCCCCCGTCTGACCTACCTCATTTGCCTTTTTTCGTTGTGTTCTGGGATTACACTAATTTCTTATTTGGCGCTCTTGTGAGGTATTGTACAGTACTACGTCATCTTTTCTTTTTCAAGGACCTTTCACACTTTCAGTATAGTAGCAGGGGGTCCCCAGAGGGGTTTGGAGTCAGTGGTGGGGGTTGTTCCTGGGTTTGGGACTAGGTTCCCTCTCCCAGTGGGAGTTATTGTGCCATTGTGCTACATTTTTAAATGTTTTTATCATTGTGGTGTCTTTATTGTTATTTTTGATATATACTGTTCAAATAAAGCATTTTTTGTATAGGCCAGTGTTTGTGCATCCCCTTTTGTTCTTTTGTTTGCATATGGTGCCTAATTGGGTGCACTTGGCCTTAGTACATATTTATACAATAATTTTATGCTGTGCCGTTCCCTTCCTTTGTGAATGTATGGTAAATAGGGGATATACCGATAAATAGACAGATAAAAAGCTAAATAGACAGATTTATAGATATGAAACAGACAAATTAGAGGAGATAACTAGACAGATAGACGATAAACATATGAACCTGGGTGTTCAACCAAAGGTGAAAGCTAAAAGCCAAGTCATTGAGGAAGAGCCCCGCACGTGCTTGAAACTCGTTTTTATAGCTTTGTTTTACGAGTAAGTAATCTTTTTTCATTTTTAACGGTGTAAATAAACAGACCAAATCTTTTAATACCACCAATTGTCCACAGAGGCACCTTATGTAGCGAGCACAGCTAACCCACATCTAAGCCAAAAAAAAAATTTCTTGACTTTCCCAAGGAGACCTTTGGAATCAATACTACAGAGGCGCAGCAGCAAAGAGGACCCCACTAAGAGAAAAAATGAGTTGTGCCGATCTGCACAACTCACAAAGGTGAGCAGTACCAGCACACCATCTATATATACATTTTTTTTTTTTTTTAAAAGAACTTTATTTGGAGAAAAGCAGTCATCACAAATCAATTTACAAGGGCATACGCGCAAGTATCCCCCACTTAACATTCTCCAGTTTTTTAATTTTTTGAATAGACAAAATATCTTTGTGACATACATATATCAATTTTTCTATTAACCTAAAAACATGGGGAAAACACATTCCATTGACAAATTTTTTGTAATTTGCCTATATATCTTGTCATAACAGTGCTGTTTCTTTGGTTTTATAGTAAATTTCCTTTGGTTTTATAATAAATTACCTTTATCCTCTATCTCAAAAAAGGTTGTAGCTTTATAGTAAATTGAATTTATCCACGGCTCCCATCGTGTATGATATTTTTTCTGTGTATTATTGGCGAAGGCCATAGACTGCTCGAGAGTACAAATCAAATTTATTTTCCTTGACAGTTCCAAGAAATTAGGAATTTTTTGCGTTTTCCACAATGAGGCTATCATATTAATAACAGTAGTGGAGATATGAAAAATTATATTCTGTTCACTTGTTGAGTAATCAGACAATCCTAGTCCTAATAAAGATAAAGCTGGAGTTAAGTTTATAGGGCATTTTAAAACACTTTCTAACATCTTTTGTATTTGCAGCAAGAAATTATGGATTTTTTGACATTTCCAGAATATATGCATTATATCTCCTCGCTCCTTTTTACATCTCCAGCATAAATTTGAACAATTTGGGAATATCTTAGAGAGCTTATATGGGGTATAGTACCACCTGTACAGCAGTTTTCTTCTCGTTTCTAAGTGGAGAGCACATTTTGATAAAGCTAAGGTTAATTTAAATGACAAACTCCAATTCTCATTCTCTATTTCAAATCCTAAATCTTTTTGCCATTGCTCCAAGCATGATAAAGTTGGAGCTAATAACTTTTCTTCAATTGCTTTGTAAATTAAGGAAACACCTTTAGTATTTTTTGTGGGGTTGATGAAATTTTGTTCGAAAGGTGTCTTCGCTTCTCTCACATATTTTTGGAGTTCTGATATAAAGTGTCTTATTCTTAGGTACTTATAAAAGTCATTTTTAGTAATAGAGTATTTTTTACATATGTCTGAAAAAGCTTGCAGATGATCTTTCTCCCAGATGTCATTTAGGGTATGTATTCCAGCCATTTCCCAGTTACTCAGATCAATGTCTCCTAAAATTTTTGCCACATCTTTGCAGGAGAGGTCCTTAACCTTTAAGCAAAATAACTGCGATTTTTGATAATACTGATCCCATATGCGGTTAGCTATCCGAACAGTGCATAATGGATTTTGGGCATTGGTATCCTTAAAGGTATTTTCCCAAACCATTACCGCAGCACTTTGTTTATTAGATAAGACATTTTCTATTTGTACCCAATGTTTTCCCTCCCCAGAGTAGAACCACTGCCTTGCCTGCTCCAGAATAGCTGCGTCATAGTAGCTACTAATTCTGGGAAGGCCCAATCCTCCCTTCGCTTGAGGTCTGTATAATGTAGTTGCTGCTACCCTGGGCCTGCTGTTTTTCCAGACATATTTGTTCAAAAGTTTTTGCATAGTCGATAAGTAAGATCTAGGAATTGAAATTGGTGCATTCCTGAACATGTACGTTATTTTTGGTAAGATCATCATTTTTATGGCTGCCACTCTTCCTACCCAGGATATGTATGCTTTTGTGTATTGTTATAGTTCTATTTTTATTTGTTCTAACAATGGGATAAAATTTTGTTGGTACATTTTTGAGATAGGGAATGTTAGATATATGCCTAGATAAGGAATCTGGTTCTCAGCCCATGAAAATGAGTATCTAGACTTAAGGGATTTTTCTACTTGATCTTCTAAGTGCATTCCTAAAATCAAGGATTTATTTGTATTCAGCTTGTAATAAGAAATTTTACTGAATTCTTGGAGTATATTGTACACTTTGTGTAATGATGTTTCTGGCTGTGTGAGTGCAATTATTACATCATCCGCAAATAAGCCTATCTTGTGCTCTGTTTGTCCTATTTTAATACCTTTTATTTCTCGAGAGGTTCTAATGGACTCCGCCAATGGTTCCATCACTAATGTAAAAATTAGTGGTGACAGCGGGCAGCCTTGCCGAGTACCATTTGTAATATTAAATGGTGTGGATGTATAGCCTGACATAGACACATACGCCGATGGGATTGTGTACAGAGCCATAATACTTCTCGTTATTCCACCAGTAAATCCAAACTTATGCAGAACTTCTTTCAAGTATCCCCAATGTACGCGGTCGAACGCCTTCTCCGTGTCCAAAGAGAGCAGCAGAGAAGGCGTTCGAGCACTCCCCACATAGTCCAACAAATCTATGAAGCGGCGTGTACCATCCGAGGATACTCTCCCCCTTACGAAGCCCACCTGATCTTGGTGTATGAGCCCCGGCAGGAGGAGAGCCATCCTGTCGGCCAGAATTTTTGAGTACATTTTTAGATCTGTATTCAGAAGCGAAAAAGGGCGAAAATTTGAAGGGCGGTCTGGTGTCTTACCAGGTTTTGGTAAAGTTGAAATGGCTGCCATCAACATTTCTTTTGGAATAACTCCTGTTGTTTGTATAGATGAATACAATTTTTCTAAGTGCGGAGTTAAGGTTTTGGCATGCACCTTATAATATTCATTTGTAAGGCCATCTGGGCCCGGTGCCTTGTTACTTTTTAGAGATTTAATTGCTTTTACTATTTCCAACTCAGTAATAGGTCTTGCCAGCTCCATAGACTGTTCTTGCGACAATTTCGGTAATTTAACAGAGTCTAGAAATCTATTTATATTTTCAATATCAGGTTGTTCAGTGTCAGCATCATCCTGTAAATTATACAGTTTAGCGTAAAACTCCGCCATTTGCTCCACCATTTTTTGAGGGTCATATATTTTCTCGTTTTTCATGCTATATAGAAAGAATAGATTCTATTCTTTGCCTCTCTTTTTTTTAATTGGTTTGCCAAAACTTTACTCGCCTTGTTACCTAAAGAGTATTGAGACGCTTTCATTCTATGTAACGCTCTTTCATATTTGTATGTGTCTAATTGATTAAGCTGGTGTTGCAATTCTTTTATCATACCCTCCCTGTGTGGACATACCTTGTTTTTATTCAATGCGTGCAGCAATGACAAACTTGCAAGTATATGCAGTCTCTTTTCTTCATTCACTTTTTTATGTTTTGCATCAAGCCCTCTAAAATGTCCCCTTATAAACATTTTATGAGAACACCACAAAAGTTCTGGCGAAATGTTATTAGAATTGTTAGTTTGGAGGAATTCTGCTAAAGATTCAACTGTGTGTATGTGATATTTAGTGGGGTATAAAAGATAGTTATTTAGTCGCCAGCTATTTGACTTTAATTTATCATATTGTTCTTTTATCTCTAAATAAATGGGTGCGTGGTTCGTCCAGCTTATTACACCTATGTTTGATGATGCTATCCTGCTAAATAGGTTATGATCTGCCAGAAACATGTCTATGGGGGAATATACTTTATGTGGATTTGAGTAAAAGGTGAAATCCTTTTCTGCTGGTTGATGTAACCTCCACACATCTAAATAGTAATTCTCATGCGATAAGTTAAACAATTCTGTTGCGCTGTCTGTGACAGAAGATTTAGAGGTATCCATAGACGGCCACATAGTCATATTAAAGTCTCCTGCGAGTAATACCGAGCCTTGCTTACAGGATTCGACAATGGGAAAAAGTGTCTTAAAGAATTTTGCTTGTTGCGAGTTTGGCGCATATACTGAGACTAGTGTATACAGTATATTATTCAACGTACCTATTACTATAACATATCTGCCCTGAGGGTCTATAATTTCCTTCACTAATGAAAAGGCCACACTATTCTTAATTGCAATAAATGTACCACGCTTTTTACCAGTCGCTGGGGCTGCAAAAATGTGAGGGAAGTTTTTATGTTGTAGTCTAAACAGGTCTTCCTCATTTAAATGGGATTCTTGAACAAATATTACATCTGTTTTAGATTCCAAGGCTTCTCTCCACATGATGGACCTCTTATATGGGCTATTAAGCCCTTTAACGTTAACCGAGGTGAATTTCAGTACCATAGCATTTTAAAGTTAATATGCTTACATGAGATTTGTTTAGCAATAAATTGACAATCACATTGCTATTAGTGGATAATGTCTGCACAACAAAGGGAAATTTAACTTGGAATTTAACTAAAACTAATGTGACATATGTCACTAGATACAAAGGACTTTGAATCCTACCCATGGATTCAAAAGGGGTACATATCGTGTTTGCTAGACACACCATGATCCAGCAATACCGAACCAGACCCTTATAACATAGATCATATCTCACCAGACCAAGATATTAGCAAGTCTCTATGCTCCAAAGGCCAAACCAGTCCCTTCTATGAAGATCTCTTATCTCCATTCTTCTGCCAAGTGTACCGGTACCGAGGAGCCTTTAGTTGGTAGATCTGTATCACCTGTTGGCAAGAGATTCCATTCTTGCAGGAGTTGTCTTAGCTTTGCTGGAGTTGTAACTACTATATTCCGGTCTTCTTTGCGCACTATAATTTTTACAGGGAACCCCCACTTGTATGGGATATTATTTGTGCGTAAAACTTTTGCCGCTTCTTGGAACTCCCTTCGTCTTGCCAGGGTAACAGCAGATAAATCCGCGAAAAGGGTGATTCCTTTAAAACATTCTGGTAGCTCTTCCGGGCTTCTGACTTTTCTCATTAATTTTTCTTTAAAGTGAAAGAAATGTAATCTGGCGATCACGTCCCTTGGGACTGAAGCCGGCAATGATTTCGCCTTTGGCAGTCTATTCACTTTGCGGCGTATCCGGTATCAGTGCTACAAAAAAATCTGTTAGAAACTCTTCCAGCATTTCTGGTTTAACTGTTTCAGGTATACCCCTGAACCTCACATTATTCCTTCTGGAGCGATCCTCCATGTCAGCTAGTTTTAAACGTAAGTCTCTCACCTCATCTTCCAGTGCATTATTTGCATCAACTAGCTCGTTATGAGCAAAGGTAAACTCCGCCATCTTAGTTTCCACATGAGCTGTACGCTCCCCCAACTCTTCACATTCTTTTTGAAAAACCGCTAATGCAGACTTTATATCATTTTGAAGAGATGATCGCAAATCTCCTAGTAATGTTTTCAGTAAGTCTTCTGATAATGGTCTCCCTGTGGGAGTTAAAGGTGCAGCCATGTGCTGCTGTGTGTGTACCTGCGGGGCTGCCGTTTGATATGCCTCTAATGATCCGGGGCCTCTAATGCCTCCGATGTGAGGAGAGAATGAAGCAGTGCCGGTACCTGTGCTGCCTGCGGGAGTCCCGCTGATGAATGTGGAGAGGAGGCTGCGGAGATTCTTAGATGGGGTTCCGCTGCTGTTGCCCGCGTGGTGAAGAACTCCGTTAATTTTTCTTCGCTCTCCCCATGAGGCCGGTATGTCAGCTTGTTGCAGGGTATGCGCTGGGTCGGTTTATAGCCTGGTGAGAAGCCGATATTAGCCGCTTTTGGGTCTGGATGCATGGAGCTCTGCAATGTGCGTGCTACTCCATGCGCTGCCGGCCACGCCCCCCTATATATACATTTTTAACTATATTAAACCATTGGCGCCTTGGGCGTCCCTTCCTCTTTATCTCTACAGTATTTTACAGTTGGTGTGCTTGTGAGATTACAAGCATGTTCATCTTATGTAGGTGGGACCGTGGGACCCCATCGGACCCCTAATTTTCGTGATCTGTGGGGGTCTCATCACAGAGAGGCACCCTCACTGATCAACAAGTTGGTCTCTATCCCGTGAATAGGGCCTAACTTTTGTTCATGGAAAAACCCCTTTAATAGGCACTTTTTGCGTATCATGCTACTCCCACAACAGCTCATTGGGGTGGGGTTGAGATCTGGTGACTGTGCTGGCCACTCCATTAAGGATAGAATACCAGTTTCCTGCTTCTTCCCTTAATAGTTCATGCATATTTTGGAGGTGTGTTTTGGGGTCATTGTCCAGTTGTAGGATGAATTTGGCTCCAATCGAGCATTGTCCACATGGTATGGCATGGGGTTGCAAAATGGACTAATAGCCTTCCTTATTCAAAATCCATTTGATCTTGAACACATCTCTCACTTTACCAGCATTAAAGCAACCCCACATCATCACATTACCTTCACCATGACAAATGGCGTCAGACATCTTCTAGCATATTTTCACAAATGTTTTTCTTTGTGATCCAAACACCTCAAACTTAGATTTGTCTGTCCATAACACTTTTTTCTAAACTTCCTCTGTCCAATGTCTGTGTTATTTTGCCCATATTAATATTTTCCTTTTATTAGCCAGTCTCAGATATGGCTTTTTCTTTGCTACTCTGCCCTGAAGGGCAGCATACTGGAGTCACCTCTTCACTGTTAAGATTGACACTAGTGTTTGGCAGGTACTATTTAATAAAGCTGCCATTTACGGACCTGTGAAGCGTCAGTTTCTTAAACTAGAGACTCTAATGTACTTGTCTTGTTGCTTAGCTGTGCAGTGGGGGCCTCCGTCTTCTCTTTCTACTCTGGTTAGAGCCTGTTTATGCTCTCCTCTGAAAGAAGTAGTACACACAGTTGTAGGAAATCTTCAATTTCTTGACAATTTTTCGCATGGAATGGCCTTTATTTCTAAGAACAAAAATAGACTGTTCAGATTCACATAAGTTCTGGTCATTGAGAACTAAAAAATGTGATGCCCCAGACTCTCAACTAGCTCAAAGGAAGGTAAGTTTTATAGCTTCTCTAAACAGCCAAACTGTTTGCAGCTACGCTAGCATACTTGAACAAGGTTACAACGGTTTTCTAAACATCCATAAGCCTTCTTACACAGTTAGCAAAAACAATGTACCACTGGACTGTGTCACTGGCGCTTCCTCGATCCATATCTCAGGTCAGGGGCCCACCCATGCCCTTCCCTGTTCGCTGGTGTGGGCTTCAGAAGATTTAAAGGGCCAGTGCATCGTTAATTGACGCTGGCCATTTCCCAGAATTCTATATAAACCTGTCTCTCCCTGTACATCCTGCTGGATGTTCGTGCCTTGTGCCTTGTGTCTTAGAGAAAGCTTTGTCTCATGCCCAGTCCTGTTTTTGTGATTTTCCGTTGTGACCCCGGTTCCATTCTTGACTATGCTCCTCTGCTTCCTGCCTTTACCTATTGCTATGCCCGGTCCCCAACTGTGATCCTGCTTAACGTCTGTGTACCTCGCCTTTGCTTCCACCACGGACAAAGTCGCACCTGTGGAAAAACCTGGTGGTACCACCCCACAGCAAGTCCAACCCACTTTGCGGCGGGATCTGGTGAAAACCGGGTACCACTTAGTTTCCGGTCCCAATTGTCGGTTTACATCATTGTCTGCGGTGGTCCAGTGGGTCCACTACCCCTGGCATGCTGGTGGTTGTTGGAAATGGGCCTATATACATATACATATGTAGATATTACATAAAAAAAACAGACATTTGCAGCTAGAATAGTCATTTACCACATTAACAATGTATAGAGTGTATTTATAATTAATTTAATGTTGGTTTCATTGAAAGAAAATGTGCTTTTTTTTAAAGAATAAGGAAATTTCTAAGTGACCCCAAAGATTTATTTATAGTATCTAAAAGCAAGACTGGACAGACACTAGACTAGACAGACTTAAGACGGTCTTAAACAGTGTCAGATTTATCAAATTGTCAACTGCTGAATGGAAAATCTGGCCTAGTTTATGCTGTTTATGCTGGCCTAGTTTGTGCTTTGTGTATGCACCGTGTTTTATATCATTAAATAGAGAAAAATGTGTTTCCAACTGGCCATCCTCTATTCCTATTCGTGAGTGCCAGGACCCTTCGTCTCTTCAGTTTGGTTCTTCTACCTCAGAGGAGTGATGATCAAAGCTGATCATGGGTGTTACCAGTTGGTGTTCGCTGCAATATGCAGCAAAAACCCAGCTTACATGTTGAGGGATCAGCCTGTGTAACTTGTCCATACTCCAGTAACCGACTTGTGACGAAATAATACGTCACACGTTGGTAAGGGGTATTCTTAAATATACTCAGTATAACAAAATAACACATTCTCTAATTCACTGTTATTAACAAAAATAAAGCCTTTCCAACCTCTCTCTATTAGTCCTGGTGTATACAATTTTGATTGCCCCAGGATCCTACCCTAAATCAGAAGTCTAGGGTCTGGCATGGCAGACAATGAGCTCCTGTCTGCCTCCAGCGCCTCCCCTTGAATTCCAAGATGAGTTCACACACAGACTTCCTACCGACAAGAAACGTGGGTAAAATTGTTAAGTAAGAGGTTAAAAATGATCTTTATTGGTTCAATGTTATGCAAAAAGAAATGAAACATTGTACTGTTAGACATGTGCATTCAAAAGTTAAGGTCACATTAGGTTCACTGGTAAAAGTCAGAGTGTATTTTAGATGTGTGAGTGTATGTGGAAGATGCTACAAATATAACATCTTCAAGTTACCTGATTTAGACTGTAGGAAAATCTCATTGACCTTGAGTTAAAACCCTTCTTTTCTGACTCAGCAATATACACAGTCTGGTATTTTGTTGGAATTGAGGAAGTAGAAGGCATCCTGGATCCTTTAAAGAAGAGACATGCAAAAGTCATAGATAAAAGAATAATAAGTTTGCTAAAATACAAAAGTCTACAGTCGATATAAAAGTGCCTATAGTCCATTAAAAGTGTTTTATTAAAAATATATTGAACCATTTGGTTTCAGCAGCTTCAATATTTTTACAGTCATTCTTCATATGACCCAGGAGAGAACACGTGTTGTGGCTGTGTATCTTGCCTTCCTGCCTTCTGAACAATCATGGAATTGACATTTATGTATAAAACATGATTGTAAATTTAAAAATATAATAGTGACCCCAATAGAACAGGTTCCGTCCACAGAACAGAATAAAATTAAAACTCTGAACAAAAGAGAATCCTATTGGATTTTTAAACTTAACAACTCAAATCTATTTGTGATTTTACATTACTGTTATTATGAAATTTTAAAATGTATTTCCTTGTGTAACTGTTTTGCCGTAATTACTATCATAGTCTAATAAATGTTAGTTCTTGTATTATCCCTTTGTGCTTAAATGATGATGTCACTCTGAACCCTATTCCTGTTTTATTTATTATCCGATGAATGCACGCCAAATGCTTTCTAAGAATGCTTGGTTTTATATTTGTTTATGCCTGACGAAGGCTCATTTTCTGAGCTCAAACGAGTTGCCAAATGTCACGGGTGCACCCGTGTTCCCCCCCTGTGACGCAGCCCCGGCCCGGTCCTTCGTCACTGGTGCCCCCGCAGCTTACCTCTCCGGGCTCCTGCTTGTGGACTAGGCCACTGACTCTCCAGGAATTTAAAGGGCCAGCATCCTCCTTATTGGTGCTGGCATCCCGGCTCTGCTATATAGCCTGGCGACTCCCAGAATCCCCTGCCGGATCTTCAGGTCATTCTGCTGAAGAGAAAGCCTCCGTGATTCTTGAGCGTATCCAGATGCCTCCGAGTTTCCTGAGCGTTTCCAGACGCCTCCGTGTTCCTGTGGCGTTCCTGTCTTCCCGTGGTGTTCCCGTGGCATTCCCGTCTTCCCATGGCGGTCTTCCTAAGGTCCTGCCAGCCGTCCTTCCGAGGTCCTGCCTTCCCGTGGTCCTGCCTTCCCGTGGTCCTGCCTTCCCGTGGTCCTGCCTTCCCGTGGTCCTGCCTTAGCTGCCACCGCGGGCCTAGTCGCACCCGTGGAGCAATCTGGCGGCTCCTCAACGCAGCAAGACCATCCTGCTTTGCTGCGGGCTCTGGCGAAGACCAGGAGTCCACTTAGACTCCGCTCCCGGGTTGTGGCTAGCATTGTTATCCCCCGTTGTGGTCCAGGGAGTCCACAGACTTTAGCCTCAGAGACTCTTCCTGCACCCCAGTGCGTGACTCCAAATAAATTATTATCTGCCTGAAAATTAAAATGATCATCAGAAGTCTTCTTGAGCGCTGAGTGCTCCATAGTGCACTGTTTACTATGTAATTTACATGAAATTTATTCTAAAAAACTGTTACTAATATATTGTTAACCTAAACGGATGCATTTCATTAAATGTATTCTCAAAGGTGTCCATAGTTTTAAATTTACAGTTTGGAGCAGGGTCATAACAACAACCATAGAAGCAGTAGCGGTTGCAACGGGGCTGAAGTTGCAGAGGGGCCCTCCCTGCTGACAGAAGAGCTTGAGCTGACTGGGCCTGCCTTGTCTGGGGGCCATTCACACAGCTGCCCAATGACATAGCTGCCCATTTGCCTGCACAGACACCAGCTCGCAGAGACACCCACATGCTGGCACGGCCACCTGCTTCGCACAGCTGCTTCCCACACACCAGAAGAGCCACCCACCGATGGCTTCCTGCTGGCATAGCCACCAGCAAGTTGTCACACACACCAGTCCTCCAGCCGACAAGCTGACCACCCGCTGACCAACTCGCCTGTACGATCATAAAACTGCAAGTATCTGCTTCATACGTGTGTATATTTATATGTATATGCTGTATGTTTGGTTATGGATAAGCTGTACAAGTGTATATGGTGTGTATGTATATGTGTGTATATGCTGTATATATTGTACATATGTACACACAGTATGCCTGTAAATGGTGAGTTTGTACTGCATGAATGTATATACAATATGAAAACATTGTAGACGTTTAGATTTACACAATAATGCACCAAATCAATTGTGTAAATCTAAACGTCTACAATGTTTTCAGCCACTGTGGAGATATGCCTGGAGGGGCTTTACCACTTCTTCAATACACTGATAATAATTATTTGGTAACTATTTTGCAACCTTCATGAATGTGTTTACCAGACATGTAGAAAAATCACCGTACCTCTAGAAAGTATGCTGCGTGCAGAGGAGTCACCGTACTTCTAGGAAAATAACATACTGTATCATATTGGTTTGGTTTATCCTCCACACGCAGGTATCAGTTTTAGTATGTCTTTGAGCATTACTTGCATATGTCTAGTGCCAATAGTACAAATGTTTGTATTTGCATGAACAGTGTGTTCTGTGTTTGCACCTTTTTCTCCTCCCACCGGACATGATGGGGGTCATTTACTAAGGGCCCGATTCGCGTTTTCCCAACATGTTACCCGAATATTTCCGATTTGCGCCGATTTCCCCGGGATTTTGGCGCATGCGATCGGATTGTGGCGCATCGGCACCGGCATGCACGCAACGGAAATCGGTGGGCGTGGCCGAACGAAAACACGACGGATTCAGAAAAACCGCCGCATTTAAAAAAAAAAAACGTCGCAAAAATTGCACTTACCTTCACTCAGCCCGGCTTGGTGTATTCCAGTGCGTTCCAGGGAACTTCAGCGCAGCCTTAATAAATCCCGGCCGGACCCGAATCCAGCGCAGAGAACGCGCCGCTGGATCGTGAATGGACCAGGTAAGTAAATCGATGTCTACGTTAGGAGGTCTTTTTAAACTTGGTTTGTTCACACCATTTTAGATCATGACTATATGGCTATATGCTGAAAAGGTATCATTATCATTACATCGCTATCATTACGATGTATCTGTATTTGTGATTGCTACGTCGGATTATAACAAATAAAGAAAAGGATTTCTTCACCTAAATCATGAATGCCGGATCTTCTCGCCATGTAAAGTCGCTGCAGCAGCCCGTAGCAGTCTCAGGCTTTTCCTGTGCACCAGGTGAAGATAATCATCACCCACTGGGACCTGGATCAACCATGGGTGTTAAAGTTAGAACTTTTTTATGTTTGGTGTGGAATTATATCCAATTTGGCTTTTTGACAATTCTTTTTGTGGTTTTCCATTGAAAACGAATTAAATGAAGATAATAATAGCAAAGAGTTTCTGATTGCAATCATTTTTTGGAAAAAACAGAGTATTACCTGACAGAATTGTAGGCGTGCCAATACTTTTGGCCACCACTGCATGTACAGAAATGTGTGCGCATCAGTATATACATGTATATATGAGTAAATAAAAGTGAGTGCAGTACTATATGGGGCACATTAAATTAGAAAGTCGGAAACTGCACTAAAAGTGCTCTTTCCATCTATAATGCTGCGGTCGGCTATTCATTAAGATCGTGCAGCAGAAATCTTTAACATACGGTGTGCAACAAAATTTGCAAGTTAAATACAGCGCTCTGTCTAAATCAGTCGGACCAACCAATGGGACGGCCCCCTAATTTGTGTTGCATGGAGGGTAACGCAGCTGCACCACAAAAGGGTCGCATGCAACACAATAGCGTAGACACTTCTTCTAGGCAAAAACTGCTTGCACAGGTATTTAATAACATGCACTGTCCGGCAAAAGTGCAATGCATAAAGCCCTTAGTAAATATGCCCCAATGTGTATACGAGTATATAAATTTTTGTAATTGTATAAAAGTGTGTATATAGGTTTATAAATGAGAGATATAACCTCTTGACGCTCAAGATCTAAGCCGAACCGGCATCGGGAAACACGGGGTGCCGGCTGTAACATATAGCCAGCACCCCAGTGTATCACCTGCGATCAAAGTGGGCTCCGATCATGGGTGCTTAACACGTTAAATGCCGTGCTCAGAATCTCTTTGATAAGTAATAGTGTTCAAAAGTTATAACCACATAGAGCGACGCATGTCAGAATCCAAAAAAAAAACAAAAACGGGCTGAGCCTTAAAGTGTACCTGTCATTTCAAAAAACTTTTGATATGTTGTAGGGCTGGTAATTTTAAGCCCTTTTGCAATTGGATTAGTTACCCAAATCCTTCCTCTTGTATTCTGCAGACTTCCCCTAGACGGCAGTGACTGCTCAGATGTCTGTTACTATGGACATTCCGTCTTCATTAAGAAGACTACGGAACAGGAGGCACGCCCCCTCACAGCTGTCACCTCATGGCTCAGTGCTGCAGCACTCATGTGCAGGGAGAAGCCATCACTAATGTAATAACCAAGCACCTTCATCTTCTCTCTCCTCAGCTTTCCGTACACATAATCCCTCATGTGCTGTGTCCTCATGTGCTGTGTTGGAGTGTTACATAGACAGATAGATAGATGATTGATAGATAGATATACAGAAAAAAAGCCTTTTTCAAGGAGTGCTGCCCGCTTTCTTATATGTACAGATAGCTAGATAGATATTAGATAGGATATAGATAGATATTAGATAGATATATAGCTCTGGAGTCTTTGGTCAGCAGCCTGTGCTTCTGAAGAGGCGACAGGAGGCAGGTTCCGCCTCCATCTTGCCGATTGTAGTTTTTTTGAGAGCTGGAAACCCTGGTTGCCATGGGCCAAAAAAGATACTAAATGAGGACCAAGAGGCAAAATATTTTGAGGAATGATTCCCAGGGACACCTGGAGCAGAATTGTGTATTTTAGTTTTTTTTGTTCAGAATTACGGTTACACTTTAAGCTACAAAATAGCTGCGTCCTTAAGGGGTTAAAGTGAATGATTTATTAATGTTTGTGTACAACCATGTAATGTAAGGTACATTTACTTTTTTTTAGTTCATCTACGACCGCTAGTGGTAAAGAGCAAGTACTACAATTGACTTCAGTGTTTAAAATCAAAATCCATCCTGATAAACTTACACTTACTTAAAGATCCAGGCATTGTGATTGTGGTAATCTTTTTTATTTGTTATCCATGGTCTCCTTACTTCCAAAATAAACTTTAAAATTATTCTAATGAGCGAGAAGGGCTACCCTAGCCCCTCTGTGATCTGGCTCTATGGGCTGTTACACTGTCACCCTAATGTTTCCTCAGCACTTGTGCAGTGAGCACTTCCTGCTGTAATCTCAGTGCTGAGGGAGCAGGGGTAGGCTGACCTGTGTAACAGCCCTTAAAGCCAGATCACAGAATGGCTAGGGTAGCCCTTCAGAAGAAAGGAGGCCATGTATAACAAATATAAGACGATTACCACAATCACAGTACCTTGATCTATAACTAAGTGTCCCTGATTTATCATGCTTGATTTTTCATGGTAGATTTCCTAAACCCCTTAACGCCGCAGCCCTTTTTAGTTTTTTCACTTCCATTTTTCAGTCGCCACCTTCAAAAATCTATAACTTTTTTATTTTTCCACATAAAGAGCTCTGTGACGGCTTATTTTCTGTGTAACAAATTGCACTTCATAGTGATGGTATAATAATATTCTATTCCATGTACTGGGAAGCGGGAAAAAAATTCCAATGGGGAAAATACTCACTTGCGCCGTTTTCTTGTGGGCTTGGATTTTACAGCTTTTACTGTGCGCCACAAATTATATGTCTACTTTATTCTTTGGGTCAGTACGATTTCGTAATTGTACGATTACGATTCATTGTAATGAATGGGATAAAACGAGACAGGGAGGACCCGAGGCTGTCATGGCGATGGATAGCTGCTCCCCGATTACGTCACGGGGAGCGACGATCCACGGCAAGATGGCCCATATTTTTGTCTACAGCGGTCTCGTGAGTATGAGTCTCTGTCCGAGGTCTAAAGTCAGCACGATATTTAACTACGCTGTATATGCGAAGAAGAAACATGTTTAATATTGACACCCTTTGATACAACATCGCACAAACCATTTTTACACTTCTGCATAAAACTAAGAATATTATTGCAACTGAATTGTAAATAATGTATATTCAATAATGTTGAAGTAAAAGTAACATTTGTTTAAAGAAGAAAATACCTCGTCTAAGGGCTATATTATTGGACACTATTCTCTGACGCGTGTATATGAGGCAATGGAGAGCCACCAGTCCTAGACCAATATCAAGTATTCAATTTTTTCCTTCCACTTATCTTTGTCTATTTTTTCATATAAAATTGCATTTGGTTTCACAACTGGTTTTTTGATGTAAACAAAATGTACATGCAATGAGAACACAATGGGGCTTATTTACTAAGGGTACGAACACGTGCTTTCGTCTGACTTTCCGACGGTTTTCTGGATTTGCGCAGCTTTGACATATACCCTGTTTCTCCGAAAATAAGACATTGTCTTATATTAACTTTTTGCTCCTAAAGAGACACTAGGTCTTATTTTCAGGGGATGTCTTATTTTTCCATGAACAATTTACATTTATCATTGAACAAAAAAATCACCTTCTCTAACATCCTTAAAACTCTCCAAACTGTATTTCTTGTGACTCCATTTCTTTTAAAATCATTGGAAACCAATCTCTCATGTTTAGTAAAAGCACTTTCCATAGATGACCCTTCTTATCCTGGTAGCTGCTGGTATCACATTTGCAGAGCATTAGTCAGTGATTTACTTCCATGAATTCTTCTCCATGTCACAACCTTCTGCAGCATCTAAAAGATTTACTAATACCAATGTATGGCGTGGGGGGAGGTGCTGCAATGGCTGCCGCTAGGTCTTATTTTCAGGGGAGGTCTTATATTTCTAAGCCTGAACAAAATTGTACTAAGGGGATGTCTTATTTTAGGGGAAACAGGTTATTTAACAGGGATTTGCGCTGGGATTGTGTTGCAAGCGATCGAATTGTGGCACAGCTGCGCTGGCTTTTATGCAGCCGAAATCGGGGGCGTGCCGTTGGACGATCCGACTGACTCGGACTGAGCGTGGGATTGACTTTCAAATTGTGTCACAAGACAATTCACTTACATGCACCATGAAGAAGAAGGTGAACGGTGTCCGAAAAAAAAAAATCACAGCTCACTACTGTTCCTATCAGCTTCTCTGCCACTGACTGGACAGTCTGAGAGAAGATTAGCATAATACACGCCCCCAGCTCCTCCGCTCTGACCAAACATAGATTGCAATGGTCAGAAACTGGGAATTATAACTCCGCAACTGCGGGAACTAGAGAGAAAATTCAAAGGGCCCCTGAATCTGTGTAACAGCCGCTGAAGGATGGTGTGCTAATCTACACATGTGCAATGTGGTGAAAGGTCCCCTTTAAAGGGTAAATGTAAAGGGTTTTTTTTTTCACAAATCAATAGCTTTTGGTATGTAAAAAAACACTGCCAGCAGTTATCTGGATCTTTGCCATATCCCTTAGATTACCTCAGAGCTGCAATAGCTGCTTCCTCTGCCTGTGCTGATAAGCCCTGAAGTCCGTAGTAGTGATGGCACAAAGAGCCAGCTCTTGTTTGTAAACCGCCTGAGCTGACTCCTGTCAGTGAGCCGATGGCTCACTTAAACCCCGCCCCTAAAAATCTCGTCACGCCCCCTTTTACCCGATTAAATCGGGTTAAAAGTGGTGTGATGTGGGGGTGACTGACCAGCCTGCGGCTCCCTATTATATATTTAATGTGGAGCCATTCAAGAGGCAGAAGAGCCGGCTGTTTTTAGTGAGCAGTGCCTAATGATCCAGAACAGATATTAGTCTCCGCCCACTTCACCTCTGGTGAGAAAGATTTTTGTGAAACATTTTCAGAACAGAAAATGCCATAACTTCGGAAAGAAAAGGACGGGCAGCACAAAGTAGGCATCATTCTGTAATATTCATGTAATAATTCGGTAAAATCACTATAATTTTAGTTAAGCTTTAAAAGGGTATTCCAATGAAGACAAGATTCTTAAATATACTCAGGATAACAAAATAACACATTTTCTAATTCACTATTATAAACAAAAATACATCATTTCACAGATACAGGGGCACATTGACTAGTAATGTGGGAAACTACACTAAAAGTGCTCTGTTTGTGTATAATGCTGGGGGCAGATTCTGTCGCTTCCCTGCACTGGCCTGACAGAGCTCACCAACTTTTTTTGGTGCACCTTTAACATGGGGCATATGACAGACTTTGCATGTTAAATCTGGCGCACGGTCCTATTGAGCGGCGGAACACCCCCTAATTTGTGTCGCATGGTGGCTAGTGCAGCTGCGCCACAAAAGGGTCACTTCTTAAATACCTGTGCAAGCAGTTAACACCTAAAAGAACATACAAAGTCTCTCAGAAAATAGGCACAAAGCCCTCAGTAACTGTGCCCCACTATTCCAACCTATCAGTCCAGGTTTGGTACAATTTTGGTTGCCCCTGGATTCGACTGTAGATTTTATGACAGGACAGATTCTTTTCATTAATACCTTCTCTTGTCTGCACACTACAGTGATCTCTGCCTCTTGCCCCTCCCCCCTTGAATTACCTATGTGCCTATTTTCTGAGAGACTTTGTATGTTCTTTTAGGTGTTAACTGCTTGCACAGGTATTTAAGAAGTGACCCTTTTGTGGCGCAGCTGCACTTTAAATTTGAGAACTTTCTTTAATAAAGTATATTAGAAAAATGTTCACAACACTCCCCTTGTACAATATAAAAATCATCTAGAAAGGAATCCACTGTACAGGTTTTTTTTTAATATAATTTGTTACATAAGCATTTTTGGGCCCCAGAGTTAGAATATGTTTTGGTATATGTTAAAGGGGTATTCCAGGAATAAGCATAATTCATATACAAATGGGTACTCAAAATATAAGCTAATAAGGAATTACCGTAGTTGTTATTTAACCCCTTTCCGACGCGCGCCGTACTAGTACGGCCAGGGCCGGATTATAGGCGGGGCTCCCGGGGCTCGAGCCCCGGGGCCCCCACCATATTGCCCCCCCAGGGGGCCCCCACCAGATGCCACCCCCTGCGCCGCGCCTCGCCTCCCCTCCTGAGCCGACATCTCCCTGAAGCCGGGCCGCATCCCCGGCACAGGAGACTGCTAGTGCCACCTTTCCGCCCCCCGGCACAGGTCACAGCCTCCCCACCCTCCCATCTGCTTGCATATTCAAGCCTACCGCCCCACGCCAGCCCTCCGCCTATTCCCCTGCAAGGCTGAGCCACACGCCCCCCCGGAAAAGTTGACCGCCTCCACGCCCGCCCACACGCATGGCCATCCAAGCAGCCCCGCTAGTACTCGCGCCACCCCCGCCCTCCGCAACTCCCCCCCGCCGGAAAAAGCACCTGGATGAAGAACACCGCTCCCCTCCCCCGGCCGAATACGCAACTCCCGCCGCCCCCCGCCCGAAAAATCACCCACCCTCAGCCACTCCACCCACCCGAACACGGTAACCCCCCGCCCCCCCCTCCCCCGCCCCCTCCTCCCCCGCCAAACATGCGAACCCCCTCCCCCCCGCTCCCGTACAAGCAACAGTGCGGGCCCCCCCCCCCCGCGCTCTTACAGGCAACAGTCCGGTCCGCGCCCGTATGTACGTCCCCCCAGACGGCCGTGTAAATGAGCCCTAAATATGTATATACTGTGTATAAATGTGTATATATGCATCTACCGTGTATATGCTGTGTATAAATGTGTATATATGCATCTGTTGTGTATATATGTATATGCTGTGTATATGTGTATATATGAATCTACTGTGTATATATGTATATGCTGTGGATATATGCATAGATGCATATACTGTATTTATACACTCATAAATTTATATCAGCATATACACCTTAAAATATATGTATATATATGATGTGTGTTTTTGTATATGCTGTGTATATGGTATGTATGTATATGCTCTATACAGTGAATGTGTGTGTGTGGCTGTGCGGGCTGAGGTGTATGTTACATGGGACTGCATATCTGGTAGGGGTGAAGGTAGATATAAAGATGTGTTACTGGGGGCGAGGCGGCTGTATGTAGCTGTGTTACTGGGGGCGAGGCGGCTGTATGTAGCTGTGTTACTGGGGGCGAGGCGGCTGTATGTAGCTGTGTTACTGGGGGAGAGGCGGCTGTGTGTAGCTGTGTTACTGGGGGTGAGGCGGCTGTATGTAGCTGTGTTACTGGGGATGAGGCGGCTGTATGTAGCTGTGTTACTGGGGATGAGGCGGCTGTATGTAGCTGTTTTACTGGGGATGAGGCGGCTGTATGTAGCTGTGTTACAGCTGGGATAGTGGAAAGTGAGCAGGAGGACGTGTATGCACGCTACACTCAATGGGGGCCTCCACCAGACTTTGCGCCCAGGGGCCCCCACCAACCTTAATCCGGCCCTGAGTACGGCGCGCGCTGGGTCCCGGTGCATGGAGAGGGCTCGCGGGCCGAGCCCTCTCCATAGCCGGTAAGTCTTTGCTGCATATTGCAGCAAAGGCTTACCGGTAACACCCGCGATCGGTAACACCGCGATCGCTGCCGGCAATGCTGGCGCGGATCTTTCCCTAGAACTGATATTAATATTAATAAACAGTAAAAATCATAAACACATTAGGTATCACCGCGTCCGAAAATGTCCGATCTATCAAAATATAATAACTGTTTTTCACTGCGTTTAACCCCGTAACGGAAAATAGCGTCCAAAGTCAAAAATGACATTTTTTTGCCATTTTGGAAAATATAAAAAAATTTATAAAAAGTGATCAAAAGGTAGCACAGTCCTAACAATAGCAATGAAAACGCCATCAAAAGTCGCAAAAAATGACACCACCCACAGCTCCGTACACCAAAGTATGAAAAAGTTATTAGCGCTAGAAGATGGCAAAATCAAAAAATAATTTTTTGTACAGGAGGTTTTAATTTTTTTAAATGTATGAAAACATTATAAAACCTGCACAAATGTGGTATCCCTGTGATCGTAGCAACCCAAAGAATAAAGTAGACATGTCATTTGGGGCACACAGTGAAAGCTGTAAAATCCAAGCCCACAAGAAAACGTCGCAAATGTGTTTTTTCACCATTTTCACTGCATTTGGAATTTTTTTCCCGCTTCCCAGTATGCGCCATGGAATATTAAATACCGTCACTACGAAGTGCAATTTGTTACGCAGAAAATAAGCCATCACAGAGCTCTTTATGTGGAAAAATAAAAAGGTTATAGATTTTTGAAGGTGGGGTGTGAAAAATGGAAGTGAAAAAACTAAAAAAAGGCCAAGTCGTTAAGGGGTTAAAATTGTGCCCCCCCTTAGCAGAAAATGCTGGTGACATAGACTGTAATGAAGAATTAAAATGCTACTGGCCCGTTAATCAGTCCTTTAATTTCCTCCACGCGGTCCGTTGGAGAGCATACACAGGACAGAAGATGGCCGCTGGTCACATGTCCACATTACATGTCCTGTACCTGCCTGGGCAGGTCATGTGATCACCACTACGTTTGGTTGTAGTCGGTTGGTTGAAGTGCATCCAGAATGGCCAGTGTTGTGGTGATGTGCCAGGATGGCAGTTACACATCATTACTATGGTAACAGAGCAAGAAGGTCTGTAATATCATCACTGTTAGCAGAGCATAAGAGGGAAGAGGAGTTATTGAGAACTAAAGGATCATGGAACTTGTAGTTTCCAGTGGCGGCCATCTTAGTAATAACTCCACCTACTTTAGAGAGGCCATACATTTTGTAAATCATCTCTGTTTTGTGACTAATGACATTGACATTTATTCATATCATCATGGGTTTTTGTGTCATATTCCTGGAATACCCCTTTAAATACATTTGCGATATAGGGCAAACAGTGTGATTTAAAAATGCTCCTTTTTTACAGTTCCCATAGGGTCTTTGAAATCTGTAGGGTCTCATTACTCATTTGCAATATAATTGTATTCCAGTAATACAATTATATTGCTTTACATTGCAGATGTACTTGCCCCCGGAAGGTTGAATTGACCTCTTACCGCCGATGGCCACTTTTCACCTTCCTGGCACGGCCCATTTTTTCAAATCGGACATGTGCCACTATAAATGGTCAGTTTGGAACACTTTGACATATCCAAGTGATTTTGAAATAGTTTTCTAGTGACACAATGTAAAAATTAAAACATTTTTGTTAAGTTTTCATTTATTTATGAAAAAAAATGATATTTGGTGAAAATTTGGAAAAATTCTCGATTTTTGAAATCTAAAATTCAAATATTAACTTTTTTGACAGCAAAAAAACTTGATAACTAACATTTACTGAATGTCTGCTTTATGTTGACATGGTTTTTTTAGGATGTTATGGGGCTTTGAACTAGAGCAAAAAGCCCCTTACACGCTGTGGTAATACACCCAGCAAATGGAGGAATCTCCAATCACAGCTTTTAGAGGCGAGTGTCAGCTGTAACATAAACAGCTTCTTGCACTTACTCCGTTCAGCAGCTGATGCCAAAATGCAGGATGTAGTAGTAGGTCACGGAGCAGCAAGTCCCTGCTGCCCGTGAGGTACTACTATGTCCAATGTCGGCAAGAAATTAATAATAGCCAATTGACAGGCCTGGGAGCCTGTGAGAGGCGTCTAGCTGTCAATGAACTATTCAGCAGCCCTCAATAATGTCACATGCACGTGCAACAAGTCAAGTGACGAGGGTTAGGTCATCTAAGGTCCTATAACCCAGTTACATTTGCATTGTTTACCCATGTATGTATCTGATCACATGAAATCACGGGAAGTAAGAAATCTCCTTAAGGAGACTTCCAATTAAGGTCACCATGTAGGCGTCTGGAGTCTTATAGCCATGGACGCTCCACTGGTTTTCTAGGATGGGATGCAGCCTCCATAGACTTCTACTACTTCCCATCCTCTGTGGCAACATGCTGTGATTTCATGTAAAGAGATACATACATGGGGTAAATGTTGCAAATGTAATTGGGTTAAAGGACCTTAGATGACATCACCCTGGTCACATGACATAAAGTGCCTAATGATGTAGCAGATCTCTCTCTCTCAATGTTCCACACAGCAGCAAGTCCTAGCAGTGAGACTTGTCAATCAGGACATGGAGGCAGGGTAGTGCAGTGAATACTGCAAATATCGGACCTCAGTACTATCATTAGACTCACATCAGGTGAGTTGCATATAAGTTTACAAATTGTTTTTTTTTACATTGCAGAAACAATTTCCATGCTGAAAAAAGCATTGTCTACCCTACTTTTTCAAATCACATTCTCTTTATTACACTTCAGATGTGCTTAAAATCTGCAATATGTGTCTAAAGGGATAGGGAAAAAAAAAACACATGTGGATAATCCGCATTAAAAATAAAATGCATGAAATTGGCATCAATCAAATCGGCATGACATCTTCCAAAAGTATACAGTTTTATATGCATTGTTAAAGCAGCGTTGTGTCATTTGAAATGCGTTTTTAATGCGGATTTTCATGTGATTATTTCATATGTGTTGTTTCACCTGATCTGATGTCATTTCAAGCAAAAATCTTCTGCATCATGATTTTACGCATGGATCTTGGTGCAGAAAATCTGCAGCGTAATATAGTAAAATAAAAGTGGATACGTTGGTAGAAGTAATGTAAATGCGTTTTTTCCCACATGGAAATTGTTGCTCAATGTGGAAAATAAAATAATGATCCTGTCACTTTTCCTATGCATCCTAATTGATTTTTTCCTGTGTTATTTTTACATTGCAGTGTAGGGGAGAAAGATAATCTGCACCAAATCTGTATCATGATGTGGATTTAATGCAGAATTTTTTTTCTAGAAATGGCGTTAGATCAGTTGAAAAAAAAAAGGAACAAATCACATATGGAAAAACGCACATAAAGCTACATAAAAACTAACTACACATAACTCAAATCTGCATTAAAAAATCCACATAAAAAGGTAAAATAGGGAAAAAAGGGAAAATACCAAGTTCTGCCCTGTTCTACCGACTAATTTTTTGGTAAACCCTGAATTTAATTGTGACATTATTGAATTTTCCTCGAATTCTGGATGTGGGAAGCCTAGCAATGACGCGCTGCAGAGTTTTCAAAGAAACTTTTTTGCAAAGTTGCAAAAATTGTCTTCATCTTCTTCTAGTAAGGAAGTAGTGTAGATTGTAGAGTAAGACTACAGAGCAGAAGCCTTACATTTACATACACTTTACATTGATGGCACTTTAGGGAGATATAAACTATCCACCACATAGTAAATTTCCTGTGAGGAGGTCTATGAGTTGGTATCTGACATGTCTTGTCTGGGTATATACATTACACAACTGTTCTAAAATGTATTCCACACCGATTGTTACCCCTGAGAGAGAAAAATACTGATTCTGCAGTCAAATAATCCCATCTGAGATACTTGCCTTATCTTCTGCGAAGCTCAATCTTAGGAGCCACATGGCGGCAGACCTGTGTACACCGGTCGCTTAGCTACCCCTGAACCAGTTCCCTCCCACCCGCTGCCTCCATCTTGCTACTCCCAAGCGTAGCTATGAGCAGTCACTATTCATACCATTCTGTTACAAAGGTAACCACACCATGTGACCCGCGCCGCAGCCGCGCTCTCCTCCCAACCCACACAGAAATGTTTTTATTTTCACGCTGATGACGTCACGCCATGACTAGTTCGGCCAGAAAATCGACAGCTCCACTCCCTGTTGCTACTTCCTGGATCTCCTCCCCAGTTATTTCCCGCCCATCTACTATTCTGCACCAATAGCGAAGCCTCCGTCCCTCTCCAGCCAATAGTATTCAGTACAATGATGAATGACAACCCTAACATCCATTACGAACCAAGCCATGGAAGTGCTTTGTAGAATACACTTGCAGTCGCAGGAGGACAGGTGAGTGGCACGTATGGAGTGTGATAACTATATGGGGCCGTGAAGAGATTACAGTTAGCAGTAAAAAGTGTGACAATTGTGAACACTGCCTTGTATACGGTTATGGGGATCCCCAGAGGAACATATGTATGACTGAGGGTTAGGAATTGAGTGGAGAAATAAACCAATAAACCGTGTGACACCATATGAAAGCCTTCTAGTTTATTATAGAAGCCTGCCCTGGCAATGGTGAGGCCCCCAGGTGGAGAAGTGTGGGTATCACATGATTGTAATGTTATCCCATATGTTCAGGTCATGTAGGGCGATAACCAATGATGTGTAGCTTTCTCCATAGCACACAATATCTAACACTATGATCCTGTGATGTGCTGTAAAAACTTTCCTGATGGATCGGGTTGTATGAGTCATGAGAGACTTCAGTATACAGAAATTAAAACACTAGCGGTCTATTCACACATGCAGGGTTTGATGCAGTTATTGAAGTTAAAAGAGAAGGCCCATCTCTCCTCTATATGCTCTGCATAGGACGAGAACAAATCCCAGCTAATCAGAGCCATGTACCGCTGTAGTATTCTCATCCACAGGCAGCGGCTAAAACTTGCTGCACATAATCGGAACCAATCTATTTCTTGGACTGAACACTGCCATGGGATCTGGATTCTCAGTATTATAGTTGTATGTGTGCTAATAGTCCTTAGTTCCCGTAGAACTGCAATCACGTACAGTCCTGCAAGAAAGCATGGACTCAATGGGGGAGATTTATCAAGTTTCTGAGGTAAAACTGTTCTAGTTCCCTATGGAAACCAATCAGAGCTCAGCTTTAATTTTATAAACAGCTGTGGGAAAATGGGAGCCGAGCTCTGATTGTTTGCCATGAGCAAGTAGAACAGTTCTGTTCTAAGAGACCTATGATAAATCTCCCCCTATGCCTTATAATGAACATATGTGATGCAGAAGTACAGATCCTGAGACAGTGTTCAGTCCAGAAAAAAGGGCCCTTAAATTTTACAGACTGTACATTCTGTGTACATAAGCCTGATATGATACTAGTTCTCACCATCAGACAGTTGTGGATTATAATATAGGCAGATTGAGCCTATAAACCACCCATCCTTTTCTGCTGAAAAAGGACCTTCACCCTTACTCTCAATACACATGTGCAGACATGAATTCCAGACTTGTAGGGGCTATAATATTCATACAGCCCAGGGCCCATGGCATAATGTCTGACAAAAAGAACTAGTATTCTTACCATTACATTACATAGCCTCAAAAAGGTATTCACTGATTTCTTCTCCTCTATATGGCTAAGGCTACATTCACATGAACGTATGGGGGACGTATATACGGCCGACGTATATACGGCCGATATACGTCCTCCATACACTCCTATGGGCGCACGGCACCCTATCTTTCCCCGTAATACGGCGCCGTGCGCCATAGGTTGCTATGGAGAGGGGCGGGGGTGAGCTGCGCTCACCTCCTCCTCCTCTCCCCGTACACTGCCGTTGCCCGCTACGGAATATAGCCTTAGGCTACATTCACAAAAGACATATTCGTCCGGCGCTGGAGATGAGGAGGGGTGACGCCTTCCCTCTCCGTAAAGATGGACAGCCATGCACACAGGGAAAGATGGGACACGATCTATCTTTTTCCCGTGTACGGAGCAGTACGGTGCCACACGTGTGCAGCCCTGTATCGCTCTGTGTGCCTATTGCTGTCTATGATTGTGTGAATGTAGCCTGACACAGTAAAGTCTACACATTTAGGGACCTTACAGAGCAACAAGTCTCTATCTAAACCCTTCAAAATGAGGGAGAAAAAGCCATGAGCCACATATTTTAAAATGTAATTCTGTGAGAGCTATACAACAGTGATGGCTAACCGTTTAGAGCCTCAGTGTCCGAACTTCAACCAAAAGCCACGTGTTTATTGCAAAGTCCACAGCAATTTAAGCAGTAATTTATTTCTCCTTGTTTATTGACAACTTTCAATCCTTCAGCCTCCCAAGGACACCAACACAGTTGAAAGGAAGATTCATTGTAGGAAGATTCTGCAGGTAGATTCCTTGAGCCCTGTCTGGTGAACTTCATTCTGGGGTGATGGCATGGGTGCCCACAGAAAGGGCTCAGAGTGCCGCCTCTGGCACCCGTGCTATACAATATGCACATGGCCCCACAGTAGATAAGCAGCCCCCGCACATGGCCACCAGCTGAGAGGCAGCCCCCGCACATGGCCACCAGCTGAGAGGCAGCCCCCGCACATGGCCACCAGCTGAGAGGCAGCCCCCGCACATGGCCACCAGCTGAGAGGCAGCCCCCGCACATGGCCACCAGCTGAGAGGCAGCCCCCGCACATGGCCACCAGCTGAGAGGCAGCCCCCGCACATGGCCACCAGCTGAGAGGCAGCCCCCGCACATGGCCACCAGCTGAGAGGCAGCCCCCGCACATGGCCACCAGCTGAGAGGCAGCCCCCGCACATGGCCACCAGCTGAGAGGCAGCCCCCGCACATGGCCACCAGCTGAGAGGCAGCCCCCGCACATGGCCACCAGCTGAGAGGCAGCCCCCGCACATGGCCACCAGCTGAGAGGCAGCCCCCGCACATGGCCACCAGCTGAGAGGCAGCCCCCGCACATGGCCACCAGCTGAGAGGCAGCCCCCGCACATGGCCACCAGCTGAGAGGCAGCCAGAGCAAAAAAAAACTCACATACCTGTGCTCCAGGCTGCCATCTCCTTGTTGTTTCTGTGCTCTTCTGTATGACCCAGCCACTGTAGTTGTTAAGGTGACGATGATGCCTGGGTCGCATAAAAGACGTGCTGTGTGTCTTAGGTGCACACAGCGCCGATCTCTATTTATTAAAGATTTGCCTGGGAGCCTAGGGCAGCCTTCAGAAGAGCCACATCTGGCTCCCAAGCCACAGGTTCCCTACCCCTGCTTCAGAGATAAACAATGCTAAAAATAAGAACACAAGTAATGTAATGTTCAGAAATGGTGTCATGTACGCACAAAGCTATTCATTTGTGCAACGTTTGTTAAGAGGTGAGGTATACTGCAAATGTATCATAGTGTGTTAAAAGAAGGTGAATGTATCATTTTCTATTAATGTTGTCATTTGTAGGCTGTATAAATATAAATGAAGGAGGACTTATGATGAAAAGTCTGGAGTGGACCTTGTCCTTGACAGATCAGTTATATGTCTTAAAATAAGATCTGAAGATGCAATAAGCGAGGAACGAAGAAAAAATGGAGAAAGCCACTATCTCTTCCATCCAGATGGAAGAATTATTGACCACCGAGGAAACGCCAACTGAAAATTACTTCTCATACAAGGTAAGTCACTATACTGTATGCACAAAAGGAGTCTACCACCAACCAAATCACAATACTGTTGGACAGTGTATTGTTTCTGCACTTACCTTTGCTGAGGATGGACTATTCTGGTACATTTGAGAGAGAGGAAAAAAATCACTTTAATTCTGTAGTTCTGACATGTTTGTTTTCAGGCCTCCACTCTCACCCCCATTTTCCCCACCATCCCAGTAAAACAGCATGAGCTGGTACTAGTGCAATATCATGTTTCCTCAGCAACAATGTGCCTGTCATTGTATGTCCACACTTCACCTCAATCCCTCCTCCTCGCTCATGGACCTCACTCAGCCTCTCCCCTGCTCCCTGAGTGAGGAAAAGGCAAGTGGGGTTAAGGAGCAGACGATCCGTGCCCTCACCACCCGCTCTTCTTTAACCGGTTAAGGACCAGGCCCTTTCTTGTTTTTTCATTTTAATTTTTCACTCCCCACCTTCAAAAAAACTTTTTTATTTTTACACATAAAGAGCTCTGTTATGGCTTGCAACAAATTGCACTTCATAGTGATTGTATTTATTCTTCCATGCTGTGTACTGGGAAGAGGGAAAAAAATTCCAAATGCAGTGAAAATGATGAAAAATCGCATTTGCTTTCTTGTGGGCTTGGATTTTACAGCTTTCACTGTGCGCCCAAATGACATGTCTACTTTATTCTTTGGGTCGATATGATTACGGGGATCAAATACCTATAGGTTTTAGGTACAAAAATTATTTTCCATAACGGGGCTAAATACAGGCAGTCCCCGTGTTACGTACAAGATAGGGTCCGGAGGTTTGTTCTTAAGTTGAATTTGTATGTAAGTCGAAACTGTATATTTTATAATTGAAGATCCAGACAAAAAATTGGGCCCCAGTTACAGACACCTTACAGCTGATTATTGCTATCTGGGACTATAGTAAAGCATTCGGAAAACTTCACCATAGGTCAGAGGGGTCTGTCTGTAACTATGGGTTGTCTGTAAGTTGAGTGTCCACCTTTACAGTGAAAAAAATATTATATTCTAAAAATACATTGTAATGAAAGAGTTAAGGCTGTCATGGCAGCTTTGCCAGCGGCGATCGCTGGGATAACACCCACGATCGGTGCTAGCAAGTCTTTGTTACCGGTCTTATGCAGCAAACACTTACAGGCTATGGAGAGGACTTGAATACACATCTGGCGGTCGGGATCCAGTTAAACTTCTTATTCCCCTTGGTTTTACAACAAAAGAGGCCATAACCCCCTTAGGCTCATTTGCTAAATTTTTAACATCTTTTCTTTGTAAAACCATAGGCATAAGAAGATTAAAGTAGAGCGGACACCAGAGGGCGCACTGGTGTATGGCAGTGTGCTTGGTTTAAAATCCTTGATCCTTGTGATGGATGTCCTTTAATACTTTCACCCCGCAGATAGATCCAGCCTTTGTTCCATGTTCAACGTGTCATTAGTGCTACTTCCACCCAATAAGTGACTGTTCTCATGTGCCGGGTCATGTTGAGTAATTGAAAACCTGTCACCGGGGACCTCCTTTTCACTAAAGACAGGTTGCAGAAGCCCATCACACCTGCATTGCAAAGATGCCTTTCTGCCTTCTCTAAGCATTTGCATCACAATATAATTGTGTGTTTTAACCTACCTGGATTCCTGACAGAATCCTCTGGGATTGCTTTAGTTTGGATGCATTTTAAAAAAAACATGTGCCTAGTCTGTGCTGCTCACTCCTCAGCTCTCAGCCCCAACTTTTACTTGCGTACATCTCCTACCTCCCCAACTGATGTCAGATCACCATGCCTTGTGTGAGTGAAGAAGCAGGGGAGAGGAGTTGTACAGAAGCACAGGTAGAGGCTGAGAGCTGAGGAGCATCCAAACCAACGCTAACCCTGAGACTACCCACATGATTTTGTCAGTAAGCCAGGTAAGTTAAAACACACAATAATTTTGTAATGCAACAGCTTGGAGGTTTAGTATGGTGTTTTCTTCCATTTCCTTAAAAATAGGTTGATAAACCTTTGTGTTTTTACAACCTTATCTACCACGAAACTATTTAATGTTTCAAAAGTGGAAAACCTATTAAGGTTCCATGACTGGTTGAATTGTAGAGGTACAGTCTTTTCTTAAAGCAATTGCTTCTATACAGTGCCAGAAACACGGTAGAGTTGTACAGAGCATGTCAAGTGTTATTCCTAACCACAAACTACAAATGTCTATTTATTTTTCAGGACAATCTTATTGGATCTCTTCTGGCTATATTTGGCCATCTTATTATTAGCATTGGACTTAACTTACAGGTAAGAAAACTGTATCATAGAAGAAAGTCTGACAGGCATGGATTACAACTTTACAGTACATATGTAGGGAAGATTTATCTGATAAGTGACTCTCTGATATGGGAACGAAGGTGAATTCCAAAGTCCTATTCTAATGTGTCTAAATCGGCCTAATTTGTATATGCGTTTGTCTGTTTAAGGAACTATATGTGTGTGTGTGTGTGTGTATATATATATATATATATATATATATATATATATATATATATATATATATTCCTAATAATACCACTGTCCATATTCCTCAAATACAGATCACTAGGGGTGTAGCAGTGGGCGCCAAGCACAATGCTTTGTACTAGGGTTGTTGCTACATCGCAAGGACAACCTTGGTGGTATGTTCCTTTAAAGCGAACCTGTGAACAAGATCATACTGCCCAACCCATGGTCATGTATGCCTTGGTGCCATGTACTGGTGCAATGATGCTGTGTTGCCTCCAGAGTTGTGGGAGGGAGGGGAGTGACCTTGTGGAAAATTCTGGAGGCCTCTATTAAAGAATAGGTGATACATGACTAATGGCTGGGACAAGGGCATGGATCCCATGATTCTCATTTGAAGGAAACAAAGGAGGCGCATCCTTCACCCTATATAATCTCATTGGGACTCCAATTGAGATTGCCAAAAACTGTAACTTGCTCTCTTTATAAGTCCCATAGCATTTGTGCTGCATTACGCATGGGTAACAATTGCTTTATTCATACCGGAACATGGCAATGTTATTTTCAGGGCTGATTCTAGAGGTGGGACCAACGGTTTTACATGCTTATCATTTATACTTTGGGTAGGTATTGATATTTTGTAAAGACTTGTTCACCATGCATGTGGAGTGTGGAACTGAAATGGTAAATGAATCTTCGTAGGATGCTCTGAACTGAGGATGTTTTTGGTTCAGAAAACGCAACCATTTTAACCCAGACTAAAAAAAAAAAAAAAAAAAAGCTGCTCATGCTAGTGAGACTCCACTATTACTATCAATTATTTTTAATAATATATTAAAATGGATTGTGATAGAGCTCTCCTTTATGGATCTACTGATCAGTAACACAGTGGTCACTGCAAAGGGTGTGTATAATACTATTAAAACATTAATTATTCTGTAAAAAGAGTCTCACCTACGGTAAGTAATTATGTTCTTTTAATAATTACACTTAAAGTAAATATACCATCAACATCAATCATAGATAAACCAGGGACACTTACTCATAGATCCAGGAACCATGACTTCAACTTTTAATATTATGCTAATGAGCCAGACGTGCTCCTGGGGTGTTACCATAGCCCCTCTGTGCTGCAGATTGAGAGGTTGTTACAGTGTGCAGGAGCACTGAATGATTTTGATGGTAGATTTCCTTTCCATTAATATCAATAAAACTATATCATATAAATTAGCCAATATTTAATTATATTATAGCATAGGGAAGCACATCCTGGAACTTTTTACCAGTCATTCTAAAGCCATTACAGTGAGCTATTAGCATCCTGTTGGCACCAGGTCAGGCCTGTAAGTAACATTTACATTCCCACTGATTTCTATCTGTGGTCTTATCAAAGGTGCACTGTATTCCTTAAGTGTTTAATGTTGACTTTTCATATCATCATATAGTAGTTGTATACCACAAAGTTCTCTAAATCTTAACACACCTTTCACTAAACTTCCATAGAAATAATTAGTTGTTTGTACCAGGTCTCACTCCACTGGCCTTGCACCATGTGCTGAGTGCCTCATTCTATGAGATGAGGCTATACGGACATTGTATCCATAAAAGTTACTATTAGGAATAGGTAAGATTTTGGATGTTTAGAAGCTTGCAGAATCATCGCCTCTGACATTCAAGGTCTCTTACTCTTGTGCAATGGATCGTGTACAAATCACCAGGGTGTGATCCTGCAGTGTGATTTGGAAATCTTCAATTATATCAGACATACTGTCAACTCTTACCAGCTCCTTTAGTGCTAAAACTTTCCACATGCGTTGCGAGTCTTGTACATGGTTCCGCATTTTTATGTTCCTTTTAAAATGTAGGGTGTCATTTACTTTTAATATGTGATATGGTTATAGTGTATCTGTTTTCAGCATGTACAATGCACACTCAATATAGACTACTGTAACATGCAGGGACAGGGTAGCCTCTATAAGGGCTATGCTATCTGTTACCTATTCTATGTGTATATATGTATGTGTCTTCCTTCATGGGGAATCTCTGATTGCTTCCAGGGGTTGTTTCAGACATCATTGTTTGGATGGAAAAACCACACCACCGTAGCTTTATCTCCAGTTTTTACAAAGGTTTTCCTTTTTGTCTCTTGTTTAGAAATACAGCCACATCCGCTTGGCTGGAACCAAAGACCCTCGTTCCTACTTCAAGACAAAAACATGGTGGCTTGGTCTATTTCTGGTGATAGTGGGCGAGATAGCAGTATTTTCATCCTATGCCTTTGCGCCTCTGTCTCTTATTGTGCCTCTTAGTGCTGTCTCGAACATAGGTAAGTCCTTGCCATCACATTAGTTCCTGACATTCTTCTTTCACTAGCAGGCTGATGCACCTCCATCCACATACTGCTGTACAATGTTTTGTACTGATAACCATAAGTAATTCATTTACGAGTTTGTGGTGTCTTTTTATCCTGCACCACATGATATCAGACTTGTAATAATAATAATAACAATAAATATGATTTATTATACTTTATTCTTTTTCAGCAAGCTCAATTATAGGCATTATATTTATTAAAGAAAAGTGGAAACCAAAGGAATTCCTAAGTGAGTATTCATGGGATTATTCATTTTGCAATCAATTTTATTTTTTTGCGACCTAATAAATATATATTAGTCTCCTGACTAATTGGAGCAAACGTTGATCGCAAGAAATTAAATTCCATATCCTAGACGGTATGTAAAACATAATTGACAAATGGTCGTTACTTTGTCAAGGGGTGGTTCCATACACAACATTGTTAGCATTGATAGGACAGTGCCTCTGTGTGCGAAGCAACATGTCCTGTATTCAGAGCAGACAGATTCTTCATGTAAGCGAAAATTTAAGTCCGAATAAGGCATATTTTATGCCGGGGGATCCATGATGAATTTTGCAGTTTGAACTAGCAACTACCTTATAGTCAGCTGTCTATTTACAGAGGATAAAGACTTTTGCAGTAAATAGTTTCTAAGTGTTCATTTTCATGAAACCCTTTCTGAATAGTGAACCTTGCTCCCTACTGGTGCCCTTGTATCCTGTACTGAGGTTGGCAGTGGGCACTTTTGTATTACATCTCGGCTTGATCATGGCTTTGGTATATCTAATTTATTGTGGTTTTAGGAATACTCAGAGGCATCTGTTCACAATCTACAATGTATTCATGAAAAAAAAAAAAATGAATAGGTTATTGCTTTGCTAACACCTTTACATGCTCTTGTTATAAATGCAATTCTATAACTTGGTTTGTCCTATTGATCATTGTTTGTGCTGGTTTACATACATTTGAGATGACTTTCTCTGTCTACTTTCTTATGATGACAGGTGATGGTTTTTTAATAACTATTGGCTTGACTTCCTAGTAACATGAGGCATGATGTTTCAGCAATGAGCTTTTTTATGGTGTGATCCTGTACATACATATATGTTTTAAAAACTGATTGTATAACTAACATTTTGGTTGAAGGGCTACACATGGTGACTGGTGATAAACTTTAGTTTTCTGTATGCCATGACTTTCTCTATAAAACAACCTTATTCTTTTGAGGGACACTAATCGTGCCTGCCATTATGTTGCCTTTTATTCATAGTTTTATTCTGGTGTCTGGTAATTTAATAAAACCATCTTTCTGCCTCTTCTGGTCCTGGCTACACTGCAGCACTGGGGGTCTGTTGACATGCTAGGGTAGGTGTGCACTTAAGTACTTGTTTACGAGACGGTCACTCTTCCCACTAGTGATTGGCTGGAAAAGCCTCACCTAATGTTACTATTGTGGCTTGAATGCAATGCAAAAAGGTACCAGTGGTAACAGAATGTCAGGGTAGCAGTGAGTATAGTCTTGTGTTTCTGGCTTTTAAATACGCCGAGAAGCTAGCATGCTTTCGTTAAAACACTGTGTCCTCAAACAGTCCCCAGCACAAGACTAGAGGAAACCAGAAGGATTTCCTGTTTTCCTTGCCAGATCTTTGTATGATGTTTGTTCCAGGAAACAGAAGAAAGTACTGCAGACAGAACTTTCTTTTGCTCCCTTTCCCCCATTTTCTAGATTTAGTGTCCCTTGGAGAGAATTTGGCCAGTAAAAAGTGGAGCATTTGACAATTGCTCGCCAATAAATTAGAGCTGCCACCTAATCGGTTGCTTTAGACCCTTGTGATTTAACTTTTTGCACACCTTTTTGCATATACATCAATCTCTCTTGTTGCAATCCAATCATTCTCAATTTTTTTTTAATCATGTAACTTGCACAACATAGCTGCATGTTCACTAACCAGGTCTCCTCTGATTTCTATATGTGTCTTTTGTGCTCCAAAAAGGACATTATATCTTGTCCTTTCTAGGCTGTGGCTTAGCTGTCATTGGCACGTATCTACTTATAACATTTGGGCCCAACAGCCATGAAAAGATGACTGGAGAGAACATCGTAATACATTTAGTAAGCTGGCCATTCTTACTCTACATGGTAAGTTCTCCATATACATGTGACATTTAAAAACTTAGTCATTAAAAAGTTATATGCCGTCCACTGAATAGAGGTTAACGGGGTTGACAAGTTTATTTTATAATTTCTGTAAAGTGATGGGGGATATAGGGTAATTTACCAATATATCCAGTCTGCTGACCTGACCACTGCAATGAATGGCTGACCTTACCGGTGTACCAAAGGTTATTCCAAAGCTTTGTAGAATCAAAAAGCCCAAGTACTGTATGTGGAAACATTGGTATTGTTGTTGGATTCTTTCGCATTTTAAATAAATTTAGCATTTGGTCATAAATGTAAGGTGATCTCGATGACAATGCTGTATTTTTTTTAAGTATGTTTAATAATATAGTCTGTGAAAACCACAAATTCATGGTACTTAGCAGTTTTTTGTGCTTCTATTTTTAGCTGGTGGAAATACTTGCTTTCTGTTCCCTGCTGTATTACTACAAACAGAAGAATGCTAACTATTTGCTCATCATATTAATGCTAGTTGCATTGTTGGGTAATTACTACTTGCTTTACTTTTTAGTTATGAGTTTTTGAGAAATATTGACCGCTTGTGGCCTTTCTGACGGTGAACACAATAGAAATCAACGGTGCCGTGAATTAGCCGCCATTTGTACTGATAGTTCACGGCGCATCTATATGGTTGAGTGCATGAGGTCAAACCTTTAAAAATATTACTAGTTTAATATCTCCATCCAGTATCTCATTCTTGTTGTAGCATAGCCCCAATTCAGCCACAATTGACAAATATTGTAATTTAAGGGTTACCTGCCCATCATGTACAGCATGATTATACCAATGATTTATATATCAAGATTAGCAGGGCCATGGGCACCAACCAGGAAGATGACTGCAGCATTCTAGCGAATAGGACTGGAGGTAGTTCTCTGCACAGCCAGGTGGCCACAACAGTGTGCAGTCATAAATAAGAAGGTGACACGGTTATAACTGCTTCTGATTTTGAAGGCTGCAGTGGTAGATATCTGGGGGATATCCTTTATATTATATTTGGGGGATACCCTTTAAAAGGTTTTTACCCCTGAAGCCTTTATACTTGACTAATCTCAGGCAAAATTAACTCTTCTCTGCTCATTTTCACATAAATTTGGCGGACATGGGTAATGGATGAAAGAGTGAGATTTTCCATGAAAGTGGGCATTCTAGAAAGGACATTTCATTCCCTGCCTGTGGATGTTTGCAGTTTAATGGGGGAATATATAATAAAATATGTAACTAATATAATTTTGTTGAATTTTATTGAAGGGTCTACAACTGTTATCGCAGTAAAAGCACTGGCTGGTATGATCATTGTCTCCATACAAGGCACCATGCAGCTAGGATATCCAATTTTTTACATTATGTTTGTGTGTATGGTTGCTACTTCTATTGCACAAGCCTCGTAAGTACACATACTTCAGTTAATTTTTAATCATAGTATAGTAATGGAAAAAGTTTGATTGCCATAGTTTCTACATTTCCTGATTGCTTCCCATAGTATACTGAATCTACAGAGTTATATCATGTGTAAGCAAATAGTCCATAGATTTATATTGAATTGACCATAATAAAAATCTTTATATAACACCAACGTATTCTGCAGCACTTTACAGATCATGTGGTCCATATTCAGACAAAATAAGACTGTGTGAAAACCTAGTTATATGAAACAATAGGAATGAAGGCTCTGCTCATAAGAGCGGACAATCTGTGATTTGTTTCCCACAACTACTTAGATGCAGCCATCTGTTGAAGAAACTAATGTATACAACGACATTAAGCCAAGTTTATGTTATATTAGGTTGAATTTATGTACTTTTGATTCTTAATAAATGTCTTTTTCCATACAGATATCTATCCCAAGCATCCCAGCTGTATGATTCTGCCCTGATTGCAAGTGTCAATTACATCCTCTCAACAACTCTTGCTATATCTGCAGGTAAATCTAGTGAATATTTTCTTGTAGTTTCTCAAGAAGCCCCGCTTACAGAGTATATCTGATCTTTATTTGAAGGTCATTTGTGGACTTAGTTGCAACTTCAGTCTCTTGAAGATTCATTGGTACCACCTACAAAAAACACACATGGGGGAAGTGGAAAATCTAACCCTTAAATTGGTACATTGTATTGTTCCCACACTAATGAATAATATCAAAAAGAGGGAGCAATGACGCAAGAAATATGAAGAAATCATGTACAAGCATTTACGTTCTATGAATTTGTATAGAAATCGGTATGTAAGGGTAACTCAAGTCAAATTGTTTTTTGGTCTTTTTGGTCCCTGGGGCTATTGGATTTAAAAAATGTGTTTACAAGGGAAAAATGATTAACAATAAAGCTGCATTGTATACACCTTACAGTAGACAATTGCTGCCTGGGACTAAAGTAAAGTAGATTACCAGCATCCAGAGAGGTCATATTGGGCAGAGAGGTCTTTTTGTAACTTGGGGTTAAGATTTCTTGTATCGTTGCTCCCTCTTTTTAGTATTAAGATTCATTGGTACTCTAGTGAAGTACAATGCTGATTAAAGGGAGAGGAAACATTAACAAACATTAACCCCTTCACGCTCCGCGGCGGATATATCCGCCACGGAGCGCAGTGACTTAGCGCTCAGTGGCGGATATATCCGCCACGGCGCTTATGCCGGCTCGGCTCTGGATCAGAGCCGAACCGGCATCGGGAAACACGGGGTGCCGGCTGTGACTGATAGCCGGCACCCCAGTGTAACACCCGCGATCGGAGTTGTCTCCGATCGCGGGTGCTTAACCCGTTAGATGCCGCGGTCAGCGCGACCGCGGCATCTAACAAGTATCTGGGGGGTCTTTCCCCCACGATCGGCCCCCCCGAACCGTTTTCGGGGGGCGCCGATCGTTGCTATAGTAACTCTGGGGTCCGATCTGGACCCCAGAGTTACTAGCAAGAATTGCCAGTAAGATGGCGTCTGTGACGTCATCTTACTGGCAAAGTGCCAGCCTATGCAAGTGCATAGGCTGACACTGATAATACTCTGCAATACATCAGTATTGCAGAATATTATCATGAAGAAGCAATCAGATGATTGCTTCTTCATGTCCCATGGTATAAAAGTGAAAAAGTAAAAAAAAAAGTTATTCAATAAAAAAATAAAGTCATAAATCACTAAAAATGCCCCAAACCCCCAAAACATATAAAGAGACATATAACTCAAAAAAAAAGTCTAAATCATAACACAAACCCCACATATATAGTATCACCGCGTCCGTAACAACCCGTAGAATAAAAGTAAATCATTATTGAACCCCCACGATAAACGCCGTAAAAAAAAAACTGTTATAAACCCTCCAAAAATTATGATTTTTACCTTTTCAATCCCACAAAAAATGATATAAAATGCGAACAAAAAAACCATATGTACTCAGACATGATACTGGTGCAAAGTACAACATGTCCCGCAAAAAACAAGCCATCAACCAGCTCTGTAGCCAAAAACGTAACAAAGTTATGCCACTTGGAAGATGGCAATACAAAAATTATAGATTTTTCCCCACATTAGGGTTTTGTTTGACAAATTTAGTAAAACGTAAGAAAATATATTCATGTCTGGTATCCCCGTAATCGTATCAACCCATAGAATAAAGGTAACAGGATTATTAGGCTATACGGTGAACACCAAAAAAAAAAAAGTCAAAAATCCAGTACAGAATTGATGCTTTTCTACTCCTGCCCTCAAAAAAAGTTCCTAAATTTTCAACAATAGGTGATACCAACCCCAAAATGGTAACAATGGAAAAAGCATCTCATCCCGCAAAAAAAATGCCGTCACATGGCCCCAATAACGAAAAAGCGAAAATTTTATAGCCTTCAAAAGGGGCCAATGAGGAAACTAAAATCCTGGCAGCTGCAGCGCCCTCCTTCCCTTCTGCGCCTCGCTGTGCCCCCATAAAACAAGTAACGGCCACATGTGGGGGGTCTTTGTACTCAGGAGAAATTGCAGAACAAATTGTATGGTGGGTTTTCTCTTTTTATATTTTGGAAATGTGTAAATTTTAGTGCTAAATGAACGTATAAGGGAACAATTTGACCATTCTAAATTTCACCTCCATTTTGATTCAATTACTATGAAGATCTCAAGGGGTTAACAATCTTCGTAAAAGCTGTTTCTGATAGCTTGAGGGGTGCAGATTTGAAAATGGGTATATTATATAGGGGGTTTTGATGCTAAATATGTAAAATTTCATTCAAAACTGTATTTATCCCCAAAATAGTCAATTCTGAAAATCCGGAAAAGCGATATTCTATTTGTAAGCCGCGTGACGTCAAAATAAATTATCCAGATATTTCAGAAATTATGAAAATGTAAAGTAGACAAATGGGAAATGTTATTCAGCAACTTATTTAGCTGGTAAATCTATCTGCCTGAAAACGCAATGATTTAGAATTTCGAAAATGGCAAATTTTTCAAAAAATTTATCATATTTTCTTTTTTTTGTAAATAAACGCAAAACTTATCTGCCAAAATTTACCACTAAAATGAAGTACAACATGTGGGGAAAAAACAATCTCAGAATCGTTTTGATAAGTAACAGTGTTCAAAAGTTATAACCATATAAAGCGAAGCAAGTCAGAATCCAAAAAATCGGGCTGAGCCTTAAGCTGTAAAATGGCTGCGTCCTTAAGGGGTTAAGACTTGTATTGTACTAGAATAATATTCTTTGCTATCCGTTGCTTTTCCTATTTCATTAGGAGCCGTATTCTATGTTGATTTCCGCCATGAAGACGTTCTGCATCTGTGTATGTTTGCCTTGGGGTAAGTGTGAACAATGTGCTATTTTGGGTGGGGGTGGGGGGGTTAGTGTTGTGACAGATTGCCTATAATAGACTACTGTCTTATTAGGTTTTTAAGTTTGCCAGAAAAGGGGAGACTGAGTTTAGCTCATTAATACAGTTATGGTCTCATAAGCTCTTTGGAGTTACTTCACTAAGGCTTAGCCAAGTGGAGGCACTCTGCGCACTAACTATATATAGTCTACGCCAGTTCCTGGCCATTGTCTCTTAGTTTATCCAGCAAGACCTAAGGAGCAGGGTTAATATCAAACATTGCGCTACCATGTTCCAGCACTTGATAAAACCTGTCTTTGAATATTACATGAATTAGTCTGCTAGGAAAACCTTCTAATGTTTAGCTTTGCTGTGTGATCGAATTTTCACATCAGTAAAATTTAGGTTGTCTACCAATGCTAACATTCAACATTGATTCAATCCACTGTTTCCCTGCCCTAAAGACGTCCTATGAGCTATGTGAAACGGCTTCAATGCAAAATACTTTTACAATGAAGGTGTAAGTTAAGTGCTATGTAAATGATTGTATCTTTTTTGTCAAAGCTGCCTTATTGCCTTTCTGGGAGTCTTCCTCATCACCAGGAACAGAAAGAAGACAAAAGCATTTGAACCCTATGTAGCCTTTAATTCTATGCCAGGTAATAATTATGTGTCTCTGTCTGTCACCTCAACATCATAATATATTCTTCATGTAAAAAAACAACTAATTCTAGTATTATCTTATTATTTTCTGATGTTGGGCACTCTCCACTTAAACATAAACATCACAGATTGAAATGCACATATTTGCGACCTATGGGTAACTTTTCTTTTCACTATCATGTGGCAACTCATTTAGGCTACTCCTAGTGCAGGAGGCCAGCTGAGAAGTCCTCCCAGGTCTTATCCTGTCTCTCCGCTCTGTGCCCTGACTCATGGTCAGTATATATCTCAGCTGTACTGTACTGCTCCACAGTGGTATTTTCTGGAGTGGCATTGTGTGCTGTACTGTGGTTGTTGGTGGATCTAGGCTGCTGGTTACTGGTGCTTACCGTTAATGTTAAACAGTATGACAATATGGTCCTGATCCAGAATACAACACACATTTAACTGGCATTTTACCATTTTTATGATTTTATATATTTGTGGAGTTGGAGTCTGTTTATTTTATCATGACTCCGACTCCACAGCACTGCCTATAACAAAGAAGAACAATGAAGCTGACCGCACAGATGTGAGAAAAAGTGTCCCTGGTTTATCATCGTTGATTTTGATGGTGGATATCCTTTTAAGTGTCATACATTTAACAAAAGGGGTAGCATCAAGCTGCTGTAGTTTTTACACCCCAAACCTAAGGAACCGCTGGAAAAAAAATGCAATTTGTAAATGCCATATCAGTGGTGACCGTCCTGTATAAGCTGCACTTTAGCTTATATCCAGAGATACTTCAGTGCTAAGCCAAGTAGTTGAAACTGCCTATGCTACATGATCAATGATATCTTCTAATGTGTCTAATTCTTCATTGCAGGGGTGATCAGCATGCATGACAATGGCAGCGCAGTGCAACCTGATTTTGGAAGCTCATTTTCGTATGGAGCCTTACAAAGCAATGACAGTTTGTCAGAAGTCTATACACCAGCCACCCTGCCTGTTGTATCAGAAGAGGCAGCATCAGCTTATAATGCCTTGGAGCACAATAAGAGTGAATAGGCTTCATGACCTAACAGACTGGACAAAAAGTACATGAAGTCTTTCTTTTGCTCCCCTTGTATATAGAGAGTTTCAGCCCTAATGTCCGATCCTGTACTTTGCTTATTTTTAACATTGGAAGATGTTTCTACTTGGCAAGTTTTGAGTTCCGTTTAGCTCTACCTCCCTGGATTGTTTCCAATGAAATTGTCTTACCTACTGATAAGATGTATAAAAGAGTATATATTAGACATTTAACTTATATTTTGTTTTCATTTTTATGAACAAAATTTAGAAGTGCAACGAGAAAATATGAACATTAAAGACAATTTTTTTGCTGAAAAAGATGAGGTTTTTGATCTGTACCTATTGCATGTAAAATAACTTTAAGGTAAATCGCCATTCTCAGGACCACATGGATAAATCCCAGCATGCCACCTAAATATTTAAAGGACATCCACCATCAGGACTACTGATGGTAGATTGCCCTCACCAAAGTGCTTGTTACTTTGTTTAGGGGATGGGAGCTTTTTGCTTTAATCCTGCAACAGCTGTATTGCACTTAAACATCTTTATAAAGATGACAGAGGGCAGTCCACCATCAGTAATCATTTGATGTCCTTTTAATGACTTAAGAATGTGGTAACAGAACCAAGCTAACTATAATAATAACTTTATTGTCCTCAAAGAGGAAATACAGTTGTTGCACACTACAAACTCCATACAAAACTCAATACAATAAATAAACAAACATTAATACATACACAATTCAATTAATAAAAACATAAATACATTAAAAATGATCTCCTAACATGGTCCGCAAATAGTTAATTCATAATATGCATTATATAGTATTGCCACATTTGGACATACATCTTTAATGTGTGGTGCAGTCTGCCACATCAGGAGATGCTGTCTATAACATGGGGGTACATGCTATGTGTGTTTGGGTGCAGTCTATAACATGGGGTCACATGCTATGTGTGTGTGTGGGTGCAGTCTATAACGTGGGGGGTCTGTGCTGTGTGTGCGTAGGGTGCAGTCTATAACATGGGGGGTACATGCTGTATGCGTGTGTGGAGTGCAGTCTAACGTGGGATACATGCTGTATGGGTGCGGGGGTGCAGTCTATAACATGGGGGTACATTCTGTGTGGGGGTGCAGTTTATAACATGGTACATGCTATGTGTGTGTGGGTGCAGTCTATAACATGAGGGGTCTGTGCTGTGTGTGCGCGTAGGGTGCAGTCTATAACATGGGGGGGGTACATGCTATATGTGTGTGTGGAGTGCAGTCTAATGTGGGGTACATGATGTATGGGTGTGGGGGTGCAGTCTATAACATGGGGGTACATTCTGTGTGTGGGGGTGCAGTCTATAACATGGGGGTACTTGCTGTGTGTGTGTGGGGGTGCAGTCTATATTATGGGCGGTATGTGCATGGTGAGGGTCATGTATGGATTGTGAGGGTTCTAATGGCTGCATATTGCCACATTGGGACACACATCATTAATGTGGATAGGGCCTAACATGAATTTGTGGGAAAACCCCTTCAAAAGATTCCAACCTCCTAGTAATTCTAGCATACTAGCTGCCTCGCGCCAAAACCAGGAGTACAGCTTTCACCACGGACCAACAGTCCCGCGCTTATCCTGGGTTACATATCTCAAGTATTTGTCAAGTTACTGAGGAAGCGGGTAGACCACCCCCGAAACGCGTAGTCCTTTTATCATTCAAATAAATATTACCTTGAACCCCCTTGAATCCTGGTAACTCCATTCTAGCTGCCTCTATGGTGAACAGGCTAGAATACAGGCACCAGGGGAGACCTCATCCTGGTAACTCCATTCTTGCTGCCTCTATGGTGAACAGGCTAGAATACAGGCACCAGGGGGAGACCTCATCCTGGTAACTCCATTCTAGCTGCCTCTATGGTGAACAGGCTAGAATACAGGCAGCAGGGGGAGACCTCATCCTGGTAACTCCATTCTAGCTGCCTCTATGGTGAACAGGCTAGAATACAGGCACCAGGGGGAGACCTCATCCTGGTAACTCCATTCTAGCTGCCTCTATGGTGAACAGGCTAGAATACAGGCACCAGGGGGAGACCTCATCCTGGTAACTCCATTCTAGCTGCCTCTGTAGTGAACAGGCTAGAATACAGGCAGCAGGGGGAGACCTCATCCTGGTAACTCCATTCTATCTGCCTCTATGGTGAACAGGCTAGAATACTGACACCAGGGCGAGACCTCATCCTGGTAACTCCATTCTAGCTGCCTCTATGGTGAACAGACTAGAATACTGACACCAGGGCGAGACCTCATCCTGGTAACTCCATTCTAGCTGCCTCTATGGTGAACAGGCTAGAATACAGGCAGCAGGGGGAGACCTCATCCTGGTAACTCCATTCTATCTGCCTCTATGGTGAACAGGCTAGAATACAGGCAGCAGGGGGAGACCTCATCCTGGTAACTCCATTCTAGCTGCCTCTATGGTGAACAGGCTAGAATACAGGCAGCAGGGGGAGACCTCATCCTGGTAACTCCATTCTAGCTGCCTCTGTAGTGAACAGGCTAGAATACAGGCAGCAGGGGGAGACCTCATCCTGGTAACTCCATTCTATCTGCCTCTATGGTGAACAGGCTAGAATACTGACACCAGGGCGAGACCTCATCCTGGTAACTCCATTCTAGCTGCCTCTATGGTGAACAGGCTAGAATACAGGCAGCAGGGGGAGACCTCATCCTGGTAACTCCATTCTAGCTGCCTCTATGGTGAACAGACTAGAATACTGACACCAGGTCGAGACCTCATCCTGGTAACTCCATTCTAGCTGCCTCTATGGTGAACAGGCTAGAATACGGGCAGCAGGGGGAGACCTCATCCTGGTAACTCCATTCTAGCTGCCTCTATGGTGAACAGGCTAGAATACAGGCAGCAGGGGGAGACCTCATCATGGTAACTCCATTCTAGCTGCCTCTATTGTGAACAGGCTAGAATACAGGCACCAGGGGGAGACCTCATCCTGGTAACTCCATTCTAGCTGCCTCTATGGTGGACAGGCTAGAATACAGGCAGCAGGGGGAGACCTCATCCTGGTAACTCCATTCTAGCTGCCTCTATGGTGGACAGGCTAGAATACAGGCACCAGGGGGAGACCTCATCCTGGTAACTCCATTCTAGCTGCCTCTATGGTGAACAGGCTAGAATACTGACACCAGGGGGAGACCTCATCCTGGTAACTCCATTCTAGCTGCCTCTATGGTGAACAGGCTAGAATACAGGCAGCAGGGGGAGACCTCATCCTGGTAACTCCATTCTAGCTGCCTCTATGGTGAACAGGCTAGAATACAGGCAGCAGGGGGAGACCTCATCCTGGTAACTCCATTCTATCTGCCTCTATGGTGAACAGGCTAGAATACAGGCACCAGGGGGAGACCTCATGCTGGTAACTCCATTCTGGCTGCCTCTATGGTGAACAGGCTAGAATACAGGCAGCAGGGGGAGACCTCATCCTGGTAACTCCATTCTAGCTGCCTCTATGGTGAACAGGCTAGAATACAGGCAGCAGGGGGAGACCTCATCCTGGTAACTTTATTCTAGCTGCCTCTATGGTGAACAGACTAGAATACAGGAAGCAGGGGGAGACCTCATCCTGGTAACTCCATTCTAGCTGCCTCTATGGTGAACAGGCTAGAATACGGGCAGCAGGGGGAGACCTCATCCTGGTAACTCCATTCTAGCTGCCTCTATGGTGAACAGGCTAGAATACAGGCACCAGGGGGAGACCTCATACTGGTAACTCCATTCTAGCTGCCTCTATGGTGAACAGGCTAGAATACAGGCACCAGGGGGAGACCTCATCCTGGTAACTCCATTCTAGCTGCCTCTATGGTGAACAGGCTAGAATACAGGCACCAGGGGGAGACCTCATCCTGGTAACTCCATTCTAGCTGCCTCTATGGTGGACAGGCTAGAATACAGGCAGCAGGGGGAGACCTCATCCTGGTAACTCCATTCTAGCTGCCTCTATGGTGAACAGGCTAGAATACAGGCACCAGGGGGAGACCTCATCCTGGTAACTCCATTCTAGCTGCCTCTATGGTGAACAGGCTAGAATACAAGCAGCAGGGGGAGACCTCATCCTGGTAACTACATTCTAGCTGCTTCTGTAGTGAACAGGCTAGAATACAGGCACCAGGGGGAGACCTCATCCTGGTAACTCCATTCTAGCTGCCTCTATGGTGAACAGGCTAGAATACAGGCAGCAGGGGGAGACCTCATCCTGGTAACTCCATTCTATCTGCCTCTATGGTGAACAGGCTAGAATACAGGCAGCAGGGGGAGACCTCATCCTGGTAACTCCATTCTAGCTGTCTCTGTAGTGAACAGGCTAGAATACAGGCAGCAGGGGGAGACCTCATCCTGGTAACTCCATTCTAGCTGCCTCTATGGTGAACAGGCTAGAATACGGGCAGCAGGGGGAGACCTCATCCTGGTAACTCCATTCTAGCTGCCTCTATGGTGAACAGGCTAGAATACAGGCACCAGGGGGAGACCTCATCCTGGTAACTCCATTCTAGCTGCCTCTATGGTGAACAGGCTAGAATACAGGCAGCAGGGGGAGACCTCATCCTGGTAACTTTATTCTAGCTGCCTCTATGGTGAACAGGCTAGAATACAGGCAGCAGGGGGAGACCTCATCCTGGTAACTCCATTCTAGCTGCCTCTGTAGTGAACAGGCTAGAATACAGGCAGCAGGGGGAGACCTCATCCTGGTAACTCCATTCTAGCTGCCTCTATGGTGAACAGACTAGAATACTGACACCAGGTCGAGACCTCATCCTGGTAACTCCATTCTAGCTGCCTCTATGGTGAACAGGCTAGAATACGGGCAGCAGGGGGAGACCTCATCCTGGTAACTCCATTCTAGCTGCCTCTATGGTGAACAGGCTAGAATACAGGCACCAGGGGGAGACCTCATCCTGGTAACTCCATTCTAGCTGCCTCTATGGTGAACAGGCTAGAATACAGGCAGCAGGGGGAGACCTCATCCTGGTAACTCCATTCTAGCTGCCTCTATGGTGAACAGGCTAGAATACAGGCACCAGGGGGAGACCTCATCCTGGTAACTCCATTCTAGCTGCCTCTATGGTGGACAGGCTAGAATACAGGCAGCAGGGGGAGACCTCATCCTGGTAACTCCATTCTAGCTGCCTCTATGGTGAACAGGCTAGAATACAGGCACCAGGGGGAGACCTCATCCTGGTAACTCCATTCTAGCTGCCTCTATGGTGGACAGGCTAGAATACAGGCACCAGGGGGAGACCTCATCCTGGTAACTCCATTCTAGCTGCTTCTGTAGTGAACAGGCTAGAATACAGGCACCTGGGGGAGACCTCGTCCTGGTAACTCCATTCTAGCTGCCTCTATACTGAACAGGCTAGAATACAGGCAGCAGGGGGAGACCTCATCCTGGTAACTCCATTCTAGCTGCCTCTATGGTGAACAGACTAGAATACAGGCACCAGGGGGAGACCTCATCCTGGTAACTCCATTCTAGCTGCCTCTATGGTGAACAGGCTAGAATACAGGCACCAGGGGGAGACCTCATCCTGGTAACTCCATTCTAGCTGCCTCTATGGTGAACAGGCTAGAATACAGGCAGCAGGGGGAGACCTCATCCTGGTAACTCCATTCTAGCTGCCTCTATGGTGAACAGGCTAGAATACAGGCACCAGGGGGAGACCTCATCCTGGTAACTCCATTCTAGATGTCTCTATAGTTAACAGGCTAGAATACAGGCACCAGGGGGAGACCTCATCCTGGTAACTCCATTCTAGCATTTTCTATACTGAACAGACTAGAATACTGAAACCAGGGGGAGACCTCATCCTGGTAACTCCATTCTAGCTGCCTCTATGGTGAACAGGCTAGAATACAGGAACCAGGGGGAGACCTCATCCTGGTAACTCCATTCTAGCTGCCTCTATGGTGAACAGGCTAGAATACAGGCAGCAGGGGGAGACCTCATCCTGGTAACTCCATTCTTGCTGCCTCTATGGTGAACAGGCTAGAATACAGGCACCAGGGGGAGACCTCATCCTGGTAACTCCATTCTAGCTGCCTCTGTAGTGAACAGGCTAGAATACAGGCACCAGGGGGAGACCTCATCCTGGTAACTCCATTCTAGCTGCCTCTATGGTGAACAGGCTAGAATACAGGCAGCAGGGGGAGACCTCATCCTGGTAACTCCATTCTAGCTGCCTCTATGGTGAACAGACTAGAATACAGGCAGCAGGGGGAGACCCCATCCTGGTAACTCCATTCTAGCTGCCTCTATGGTGAACAGGCTAGAATACAGGCACCAGGGGGAGACCTCATCCTGGTAACTCCATTCTAGCTGCCTCTGTAGTGAACAGGCTAGAATACAGGCAGCAGGGGGAGACCTCATCCTGGTAACTCCATTCTAGCTGCCTCTATGGTGAACAGGCTAGAATACAGGCAGCAGGGGGAGACCTCATCCTGGTAACTCCATTCTAGCTGCCTCTATGGTGAACAGGCTAGAATACAGGCACCAGGGGGAGACCTCATCCTGGTAACTCCATTCTAGCTGCCTCTATGGTGGACAGGCTAGAATACAGGCAGCAGGGGAAGACCTCATCCTAGTAACTCCATTCTAGCTGCCTCTATGGTGAACAGGCTAGAATACAGGCAGCAGGGGGAGACCTCGTCCTGGTAACTCCATTCTAGCTGCCTCTATGGTGAACAGGCTAGAATACAGGCACCAGGGGGAGACCTCATCCTGGTAACTCCATTCTAGCTGCCTCTATGGTGGACAGGCTAGAATACAGGCAGCAGGGGGAGACCTCATCCTGGTAACTCCATTCTAGCTGCCTCTATGGTGAACAGGCTAGAATACAGGCACCAGGGGGAGACCTCATCCTGGTAACTCCATTCTAGCTGCCTCTATGGTGGACAGGCTAGAATACAGGCACCAGGGGGAGACCTCATCCTGGTAACTCCATTCTAGCTGCTTCTGTAGTGAACAGGCTAGAATACAGGCACCAGGGGGAGACCTCGTCCTGGTAACTCCATTCTAGCTGCCTCTATACTGAACAGGCTAGAATACAGGCAGCAGGGGGAGACCTCATCCTGGTAACTCCATTCTAGCTGCCTCTATGGTGAACAGACTAGAATACAGGCACCAGGGGGAGACCTCATCCTGGTAACTCCATCCTAGCTGCCTATATGGTGAACAGGCTAGAATACAGGCAGCAGGGGGAGACCTCATCCTGGTAACTCCATTCTAGCTGCCTCTATGGTGAACAGGCTAGAATACAGGCACCAGGGGGAGACCTCATCCTGGTAACTCCATTCTAGCTGCCTCTATGGTGAACAGGCTAGAATACAGGCAGCAGGGGGAGACCTCATCCTGGTAACTCCATTCTAGCTGCCTCTATGGTGAACAGGCTAGAATACAGGCACCAGGGGGAGACCTCATCCTGGTAACTCCATTCTAGCTGCCTCTATGGTGAACAGGCTAGAATACAGGCACCAGGAGGAGACCTCATCCTGGTAACTCCATTCTAGATGTCTCTATAGTCAACAGGCTAGAATACAGGCACCAGGGGGAGACCTCATCCTGGTAACTCCATTCTAGCATTTTCTATACTGAACAGACTAGAATACTGACACCAGGGGGAGACCTCATCCTGGTAACTCCATTCTAGCTGCCTCTATGGTGAACAGGCTAGAATACGGGCAGCAGGGGGAGACCTCATCCTGGTAACTCCATTCTAGCTGCCTCTATGGTGAACAGGCTAGAATACAGGCACCAGGGGGAGACCTCATCCTGGTAACTCCATTCTAGCTGCCTCTATGGTGAACAGGCTAGAATACAGGCAGCAGGGGGAGACCTCATCCTGGTAACTTTATTCTAGCTGCCTCTATGGTGAACAGGCTAGAATACAGGCAGCAGGGGGAGACCTCATCCTGGTAACTCCATTCTAGCTGCCTCTGTAGTGAACAGGCTAGAATACAGGCAGCAGGGGGAGACCTCATCCTGGTAACTCCATTCTAGCTGCCTCTATGGTGAACAGGCTAGAATACGGGCAGCAGGGGGAGACCTCATCCTGGTAACTCCATTCTAGCTGCCTCTATGGTGAACAGACTAGAATACTGACACCAGGTCGAGACCTCATCCTGGTAACTCCATTCTAGCTGCCTCTATGGTGAACAGGCTAGAATACGGGCAGCAGGGGGAGACCTCATCCTGGTAACTCCATTCTAGCTGCCTCTATGGTGAACAGGCTAGAATACAGGCACCAGGGGGAGACCTCATCCTGGTAACTCCATTCTAGCTGCCTCTATGGTGAACAGGCTAGAATACAGGCAGCAGGGGGAGACCTCATCCTGGTAACTCCATTCTAGCTGCCTCTATGGTGAACAGGCTAGAATACAGGCACCAGGGGGAGACCTCATCCTGGTAACTCCATTCTAGCTGCCTCTATGGTGGACAGGCTAGAATACAGGCAGCAGGGGGAGACCTCATCCTGGTAACTCCATTCTAGCTGCCTCTATGGTGAACAGGCTAGAATACAGGCACCAGGGGGAGACCTCATCCTGGTAACTCCATTCTAGCTGCCTCTATGGTGGACAGGCTAGAATACAGGCACCAGGGGGAGACCTCATCCTGGTAACTCCATTCTAGCTGCTTCTGTAGTGAACAGGCTAGAATACAGGCACCTGGGGGAGACCTCGTCCTGGTAACTCCATTCTAGCTGCCTCTATACTGAACAGGCTAGAATACAGGCAGCAGGGGGAGACCTCATCCTGGTAACTCCATTCTAGCTGCCTCTATGGTGAACAGACTAGAATACAGGCACCAGGGGGAGACCTCATCCTGGTAACTCCATTCTAGCTGCCTCTATGGTGAACAGGCTAGAATACAGGCACCAGGGGGAGACCTCATCCTGGTAACTCCATTCTAGCTGCCTCTATGGTGAACAGGCTAGAATACAGGCAGCAGGGGGAGACCTCATCCTGGTAACTCCATTCTAGCTGCCTCTATGGTGAACAGGCTAGAATACAGGCACCAGGGGGAGACCTCATCCTGGTAACTCCATTCTAGATGTCTCTATAGTTAACAGGCTAGAATACAGGCACCAGGGGGAGACCTCATCCTGGTAACTCCATTCTAGCATTTTCTATACTGAACAGACTAGAATACTGAAACCAGGGGGAGACCTCATCCTGGTAACTCCATTCTAGCTGCCTCTATGGTGAACAGGCTAGAATACAGGAACCAGGGGGAGACCTCATCCTGGTAACTCCATTCTAGCTGCCTCTATGGTGAACAGGCTAGAATACAGGCAGCAGGGGGAGACCTCATCCTGGTAACTCCATTCTTGCTGCCTCTATGGTGAACAGGCTAGAATACAGGCACCAGGGGGAGACCTCATCCTGGTAACTCCATTCTAGCTGCCTCTGTAGTGAACAGGCTAGAATACAGGCACCAGGGGGAGACCTCATCCTGGTAACTCCATTCTAGCTGCCTCTATGGTGAACAGGCTAGAATACAGGCAGCAGGGGGAGACCTCATCCTGGTAACTCCATTCTAGCTGCCTCTATGGTGAACAGACTAGAATACAGGCAGCAGGGGGAGACCCCATCCTGGTAACTCCATTCTAGCTGCCTCTATGGTGAACAGGCTAGAATACAGGCACCAGGGGGAGACCTCATCCTGGTAACTCCATTCTAGCTGCCTCTGTAGTGAACAGGCTAGAATACAGGCAGCAGGGGGAGACCTCATCCTGGTAACTCCATTCTAGCTGCCTCTATGGTGAACAGGCTAGAATACAGGCAGCAGGGGGAGACCTCATCCTGGTAACTCCATTCTAGCTGCCTCTATGGTGAACAGGCTAGAATACAGGCACCAGGGGGAGACCTCATCCTGGTAACTCCATTCTAGCTGCCTCTATGGTGGACAGGCTAGAATACAGGCAGCAGGGGAAGACCTCATCCTAGTAACTCCATTCTAGCTGCCTCTATGGTGAACAGGCTAGAATACAGGCAGCAGGGGGAGACCTCGTCCTGGTAACTCCATTCTAGCTGCCTCTATGGTGAACAGGCTAGAATACAGGCACCAGGGGGAGACCTCATCCTGGTAACTCCATTCTAGCTGCCTCTATGGTGGACAGGCTAGAATACAGGCAGCAGGGGGAGACCTCATCCTGGTAACTCCATTCTAGCTGCCTCTATGGTGAACAGGCTAGAATACAGGCACCAGGGGGAGACCTCATCCTGGTAACTCCATTCTAGCTGCCTCTATGGTGGACAGGCTAGAATACAGGCACCAGGGGGAGACCTCATCCTGGTAACTCCATTCTAGCTGCTTCTGTAGTGAACAGGCTAGAATACAGGCACCAGGGGGAGACCTCGTCCTGGTAACTCCATTCTAGCTACCTCTATACTGAACAGGCTAGAATACAGGCAGCAGGGGGAGACCTCATCCTGGTAACTCCATTCTAGCTGCCTCTATGGTGAACAGACTAGAATACAGGCACCAGGGGGAGACCTCATCCTGGTAACTCCATTCTAGCTGCCTCTATGGTGAACAGGCTAGAATACAGGCAGCAGGGGGAGACCTCATCCTGGTAACTCCATTCTAGCTGCCTCTATGGTGAACAGGCTAGAATACAGGCACCAGGGGGAGACCTCATCCTGGTAACTCCATTCTAGCTGCCTCTATGGTGAACAGGCTAGAATACAGGCAGCAGGGGGAGACCTCATCCTGGTAACTCCATTCTAGCTGCCTCTATGGTGAACAGGCTAGAATACAGGCACCAGGGGGAGACCTCATCCTGGTAACTCCATTCTAGCTGCCTCTATGGTGAACAGGCTAGAATACAGGCACCAGGAGGAGACCTCATCCTGGTAACTCCATTCTAGATGTCTCTATAGTCAACAGGCTAGAATACAGGCACCAGGGGGAGACCTCATCCTGGTAACTCCATTCTAGCATTTTCTATACTGAACAGACTAGAATACTGACACCAGGGGGAGACCTCATGCTGGTAACTCCATTCTAGCTGCCTCTATGGTGAACAGGCTAGAATACAGGCAGCAGGGGGAGACCTCATCCTGGTAACTCCATTCTTGCTGCCTCTATGGTGAACAGGCTAGAATACAGGCACCAGGGGGAGACCTCATCCTGGTAACTCCATTCTAGCTGCCTCTGTAGTGAACAGGCTAGAATACAGGCACCAGGGGGAGACCTCATCCTGGTAACTCCATTCTAGATGTCTCTATAGTGAACAGGCTAGAATACAGGCACCAGGGGGAGACCTCGTCCTGGTAACTCCATTCTAGCTGCCTCTATGGTGAACAGGCTAGAATACAGGCAGCAGGGGAAGACCTCATCCTGGTAACTCCATTCTAGCTGCCTCTATGGTGAACAGGCTAGAATACAGACACCAGGGGGAGACCTCATCCTGGTAACTCCATTCTAGATGTCTCTATAGTGAACAGGCTAGAATACAGGCACCAGGGGGAGACCTCATCCTGGTAACTCCATTCTAGATGTCTCTATAGTGAACAGGCTAGAATACAGGCAGCAAGGGGAGACCTCGTCCTGGTAACTCAATTCTAGCTGCCTCTATGGTGAACAGGCTAGAATACAGGCAGCAGGGGGAGACCTCATCCTGGTAACTCCATTCTAGATGTCTCTATAGTGAACAGGCTAGAATACAGGCAGCAGGGGGAGACCTCATCCTGGTAACTCCATTCTTGCTGCCTCTATGGTGAACAGGCTACAATACAGGCACCAGGGGGAGACCTCATCCTGGTAACTCCATTCTAGCTGCCTCTATGGTGAACAGGATAGAATACAGGCAGCAGGGAGAGACCTCATCCTGGTAACTCCATTTTAGCTGCCTCTATGGTGAACAGGCTAGAATACAGGCACCAGGGGGAGACCTCATGCTGGTAACTCCATTCTATCTGCCTCTATGGTGAACAGGCTAGAATACAGGCAGCAGGGGGAGACCTCATCCTGGTAACTCCATTCTAGCTGCCTCTGTAGTGAACAGACTAAAATACAGGCACCAGGGGGAGACCTCATGCTGGTAACTCCATTCTGGCTGCCTCTATGGTGAACAGGCTAGAATACAGGCACCAGGGGGAGACCTCATCCTGGTAACTCCATTCTAGCTGCCTCTATGGTGAACAGGCTAGAATACAGGCAGCAGGGGGAGACCTCATCCTGGTAACTCCATTCTAGCTGCCTCTATGGTGAACAGGCTAGAATACAGGCACCAGGGGGAGACCTCATCCTGGTAACTCCATTCTAGCTGCCTCTATGGTGAACAGGCTAGAATACAGGCACCAGGGGGAGACCTCATCCTGGTAACTCCATTCTAGCTGCCTATATGGTGGACAGGCTAGAATACAGGCAGCAGGGGGAGACCTCATCCTGGTAACTCCATTCTAGCTGCCTCTATGGTGAACAGGCTAGAATACAGGCACCAGGGGTAGACCTCATCCTGGTAACTCCATTCTAGCTGCCTCTATGGTGAACAGGCTAGAATACAGGCAGCAGGGGGAGACCTCATCCTGGTAACTTTATTCTAGCTGCCTCTATGGTGAACAGGCTAGAATACAGGCAGCAGGGGGAGACCTCATCCTGGTAACTCCATTCTAGCTGCCTCTATGGTGAACAGGCTAGAATACAGGCACCAGGGAGAGACCTCATCCTGGTAACTCCATTCTAGCATTTTCTATACTGAACAGACTAGAATACTGACACCAGGGGGAGACCTCATCCTGGTAACTCCATTCTAGCTGCCTCTATGGTGAACAGGCTAGAATACAGGCACCAGGGGGAGACCTCATCCTGGTAACTCCATTCTAGCTGCCTCTATGGTGAACAGGCTAGAATACAGGCAGCAGGGGGAGACCTCATCCTGGTAACTCCATTCTAGCTGCCTCTATGGTGAACAGGCTAGAATACAGGCACCAGGGGGAGACCTCATCCTGGTAACTCCATTCTAGCTGCCTCTATGGTGAACAGGCTAGAATACAGGCACCAGGGGGAGACCTCATCCTGGTAACTCCATTCTAGCTGCCTCTGTAGTGAACAGGCTAGAATACAGGCAGCAGGGGGAGACCTCATCCTGGTAACTCCATTCTATCTGCCTCTATGGTGAACAGGCTAGAATACTGACACCAGGGCGAGACCTCATCCTGGTAACTCCATTCTAGCTGCCTCTATGGTGAACAGACTAGAATACTGACACCAGGGCGAGACCTCATCCTGGTAACTCCATTCTAGCTGCCTCTATGGTGAACAGGCTAGAATACAGGCAGCAGGGGGAGACCTCATCCTGGTAACTCCATTCTATCTGCCTCTATGGTGAACAGGCTAGAATACAGGCAGCAGGGGGAGACCTCATCCTGGTAACTCCATTCTAGCTGCCTCTATGGTGAACAGGCTAGAATACAGGCAGCAGGGGGAGACCTCATCCTGGTAACTCCATTCTAGCTGCCTCTGTAGTGAACAGGCTAGAATACAGGCAGCAGGGGGAGACCTCATCCTGGTAACTCCATTCTATCTGCCTCTATGGTGAACAGGCTAGAATACTGACACCAGGGCGAGACCTCATCCTGGTAACTCCATTCTAGCTGCCTCTATGGTGAACAGGCTAGAATACAGGCAGCAGGGGGAGACCTCATCCTGGTAACTCCATTCTAGCTGCCTCTATGGTGAACAGACTAGAATACTGACACCAGGTCGAGACCTCATCCTGGTAACTCCATTCTAGCTGCCTCTATGGTGAACAGGCTAGAATACGGGCAGCAGGGGGAGACCTCATCCTGGTAACTCCATTCTAGCTGCCTCTATGGTGAACAGGCTAGAATACAGGCAGCAGGGGGAGACCTCATCATGGTAACTCCATTCTAGCTGCCTCTATTGTGAACAGGCTAGAATACAGGCACCAGGGGGAGACCTCATCCTGGTAACTCCATTCTAGCTGCCTCTATGGTGGACAGGCTAGAATACAGGCAGCAGGGGGAGACCTCATCCTGGTAACTCCATTCTAGCTGCCTCTATGGTGGACAGGCTAGAATACAGGCACCAGGGGGAGACCTCATCCTGGTAACTCCATTCTAGCTGCCTCTATGGTGAACAGGCTAGAATACTGACACCAGGGGGAGACCTCATCCTGGTAACTCCATTCTAGCTGCCTCTATGGTGAACAGGCTAGAATACAGGCAGCAGGGGGAGACCTCATCCTGGTAACTCCATTCTAGCTGCCTCTATGGTGAACAGGCTAGAATACAGGCAGCAGGGGGAGACCTCATCCTGGTAACTCCATTCTATCTGCCTCTATGGTGAACAGGCTAGAATACAGGCACCAGGGGGAGACCTCATGCTGGTAACTCCATTCTGGCTGCCTCTATGGTGAACAGGCTAGAATACAGGCAGCAGGGGGAGACCTCATCCTGGTAACTCCATTCTAGCTGCCTCTATGGTGAACAGGCTAGAATACAGGCAGCAGGGGGAGACCTCATCCTGGTAACTTTATTCTAGCTGCCTCTATGGTGAACAGACTAGAATACAGGAAGCAGGGGGAGACCTCATCCTGGTAACTCCATTCTAGCTGCCTCTATGGTGAACAGGCTAGAATACGGGCAGCAGGGGGAGACCTCATCCTGGTAACTCCATTCTAGCTGCCTCTATGGTGAACAGGCTAGAATACAGGCACCAGGGGGAGACCTCATACTGGTAACTCCATTCTAGCTGCCTCTATGGTGAACAGGCTAGAATACAGGCACCAGGGGGAGACCTCATCCTGGTAACTCCATTCTAGCTGCCTCTATGGTGAACAGGCTAGAATACAGGCACCAGGGGGAGACCTCATCCTGGTAACTCCATTCTAGCTGCCTCTATGGTGGACAGGCTAGAATACAGGCAGCAGGGGGAGACCTCATCCTGGTAACTCCATTCTAGCTGCCTCTATGGTGAACAGGCTAGAATACAGGCACCAGGGGGAGACCTCATCCTGGTAACTCCATTCTAGCTGCCTCTATGGTGAACAGGCTAGAATACAGGCAGCAGGGGGAGACCTCATCCTGGTAACTACATTCTAGCTGCTTCTGTAGTGAACAGGCTAGAATACAGGCACCAGGGGGAGACCTCATCCTGGTAACTCCATTCTAGCTGCCTCTATGGTGAACAGGCTAGAATACAGGCAGCAGGGGGAGACCTCATCCTGGTAACTCCATTCTATCTGCCTCTATGGTGAACAGGCTAGAATACAGGCAGCAGGGGGAGACCTCATCCTGGTAACTCCATTCTAGCTGTCTCTGTAGTGAACAGGCTAGAATACAGGCAGCAGGGGGAGACCTCATCCTGGTAACTCCATTCTAGCTGCCTCTATGGTGAACAGGCTAGAATACGGGCAGCAGGGGGAGACCTCATCCTGGTAACTCCATTCTAGCTGCCTCTATGGTGAACAGGCTAGAATACAGGCACCAGGGGGAGACCTCATCCTGGTAACTCCATTCTAGCTGCCTCTATGGTGAACAGGCTAGAATACAGGCAGCAGGGGGAGACCTCATCCTGGTAACTTTATTCTAGCTGCCTCTATGGTGAACAGGCTAGAATACAGGCAGCAGGGGGAGACCTCATCCTGGTAACTCCATTCTAGCTGCCTCTATGGTGAACAGGCTAGAATACAGGCACCAGGGAGAGACCTCATCCTGGTAACTCCATTCTAGCATTTTCTATACTGAACAGACTAGAATACTGACACCAGGGGGAGACCTCATCCTGGTAACTCCATTCTAGCTGCCTCTATGGTGAACAGGCTAGAATACAGGCACCAGGGGGAGACCTCATCCTGGTAACTCCATTCTAGCTGCCTCTATGGTGAACAGGCTAGAATACAGGCAGCAGGGGGAGACCTCATCCTGGTAACTCCATTCTAGCTGCCTCTATGGTGAACAGGCTAGAATACAGGCACCAGGGGGAGACCTCATCCTGGTAACTCCATTCTAGCTGCCTCTATGGTGAACAGGCTAGAATACAGGCACCAGGGGGAGACCTCATCCTGGTAACTCCATTCTAGCTGCCTCTGTAGTGAACAGGCTAGAATACAGGCAGCAGGGGGAGACCTCATCCTGGTAACTCCATTCTATCTGCCTCTATGGTGAACAGGCTAGAATACTGACACCAGGGCGAGACCTCATCCTGGTAACTCCATTCTAGCTGCCTCTATGGTGAACAGACTAGAATACTGACACCAGGGCGAGACCTCATCCTGGTAACTCCATTCTAGCTGCCTCTATGGTGAACAGGCTAGAATACAGGCAGCAGGGGGAGACCTCATCCTGGTAACTCCATTCTATCTGCCTCTATGGTGAACAGGCTAGAATACAGGCAGCAGGGGGAGACCTCATCCTGGTAACTCCATTCTAGCTGCCTCTATGGTGAACAGGCTAGAATACAGGCAGCAGGGGGAGACCTCATCCTGGTAACTCCATTCTAGCTGCCTCTGTAGTGAACAGGCTAGAATACAGGCAGCAGGGGGAGACCTCATCCTGGTAACTCCATTCTATCTGCCTCTATGGTGAACAGGCTAGAATACTGACACCAGGGCGAGACCTCATCCTGGTAACTCCATTCTAGCTGCCTCTATGGTGAACAGGCTAGAATACAGGCAGCAGGGGGAGACCTCATCCTGGTAACTCCATTCTAGCTGCCTCTATGGTGAACAGACTAGAATACTGACACCAGGTCGAGACCTCATCCTGGTAACTCCATTCTAGCTGCCTCTATGGTGAACAGGCTAGAATACGGGCAGCAGGGGGAGACCTCATCCTGGTAACTCCATTCTAGCTGCCTCTATGGTGAACAGGCTAGAATACAGGCAGCAGGGGGAGACCTCATCATGGTAACTCCATTCTAGCTGCCTCTATTGTGAACAGGCTAGAATACAGGCACCAGGGGGAGACCTCATCCTGGTAACTCCATTCTAGCTGCCTCTATGGTGGACAGGCTAGAATACAGGCAGCAGGGGGAGACCTCATCCTGGTAACTCCATTCTAGCTGCCTCTATGGTGGACAGGCTAGAATACAGGCACCAGGGGGAGACCTCATCCTGGTAACTCCATTCTAGCTGCCTCTATGGTGAACAGGCTAGAATACTGACACCAGGGGGAGACCTCATCCTGGTAACTCCATTCTAGCTGCCTCTATGGTGAACAGGCTAGAATACAGGCAGCAGGGGGAGACCTCATCCTGGTAACTCCATTCTAGCTGCCTCTATGGTGAACAGGCTAGAATACAGGCAGCAGGGGGAGACCTCATCCTGGTAACTCCATTCTATCTGCCTCTATGGTGAACAGGCTAGAATACAGGCACCAGGGGGAGACCTCATGCTGGTAACTCCATTCTGGCTGCCTCTATGGTGAACAGGCTAGAATACAGGCAGCAGGGGGAGACCTCATCCTGGTAACTCCATTCTAGCTGCCTCTATGGTGAACAGGCTAGAATACAGGCAGCAGGGGGAGACCTCATCCTGGTAACTTTATTCTAGCTGCCTCTATGGTGAACAGACTAGAATACAGGAAGCAGGGGGAGACCTCATCCTGGTAACTCCATTCTAGCTGCCTCTATGGTGAACAGGCTAGAATACGGGCAGCAGGGGGAGACCTCATCCTGGTAACTCCATTCTAGCTGCCTCTATGGTGAACAGGCTAGAATACAGGCACCAGGGGGAGACCTCATACTGGTAACTCCATTCTAGCTGCCTCTATGGTGAACAGGCTAGAATACAGGCACCAGGGGGAGACCTCATCCTGGTAACTCCATTCTAGCTGCCTCTATGGTGAACAGGCTAGAATACAGGCACCAGGGGGAGACCTCATCCTGGTAACTCCATTCTAGCTGCCTCTATGGTGGACAGGCTAGAATACAGGCAGCAGGGGGAGACCTCATCCTGGTAACTCCATTCTAGCTGCCTCTATGGTGAACAGGCTAGAATACAGGCACCAGGGGGAGACCTCATCCTGGTAACTCCATTCTAGCTGCCTCTATGGTGAACAGGCTAGAATACAGGCAGCAGGGGGAGACCTCATCCTGGTAACTACATTCTAGCTGCTTCTGTAGTGAACAGGCTAGAATACAGGCACCAGGGGGAGACCTCATCCTGGTAACTCCATTCTAGCTGCCTCTATGGTGAACAGGCTAGAATACAGGCAGCAGGGGGAGACCTCATCCTGGTAACTCCATTCTATCTGCCTCTATGGTGAACAGGCTAGAATACAGGCAGCAGGGGGAGACCTCATCCTGGTAACTCCATTCTAGCTGTCTCTGTAGTGAACAGGCTAGAATACAGGCAGCAGGGGGAGACCTCATCCTGGTAACTCCATTCTAGCTGCCTCTATGGTGAACAGGCTAGAATACGGGCAGCAGGGGGAGACCTCATCCTGGTAACTCCATTCTAGCTGCCTCTATGGTGAACAGGCTAGAATACAGGCACCAGGGGGAGACCTCATCCTGGTAACTCCATTCTAGCTGCCTCTATGGTGAACAGGCTAGAATACAGGCAGCAGGGGGAGACCTCATCCTGGTAACTTTATTCTAGCTGCCTCTATGGTGAACAGGCTAGAATACAGGCAGCAGGGGGAGACCTCATCCTGGTAACTCCATTCTAGCTGCCTCTGTAGTGAACAGGCTAGAATACAGGCAGCAGGGGGAGACCTCATCCTGGTAACTCCATTCTAGCTGCCTCTATGGTGAACAGACTAGAATACTGACACCAGGTCGAGACCTCATCCTGGTAACTCCATTCTAGCTGCCTCTATGGTGAACAGGCTAGAATACGGGCAGCAGGGGGAGACCTCATCCTGGTAACTCCATTCTAGCTGCCTCTATGGTGAACAGGCTAGAATACAGGCACCAGGGGGAGACCTCATCCTGGTAACTCCATTCTAGCTGCCTCTATGGTGAACAGGCTAGAATACAGGCAGCAGGGGGAGACCTCATCCTGGTAACTCCATTCTAGCTGCCTCTATGGTGAACAGGCTAGAATACAGGCACCAGGGGGAGACCTCATCCTGGTAACTCCATTCTAGCTGCCTCTATGGTGGACAGGCTAGAATACAGGCAGCAGGGGGAGACCTCATCCTGGTAACTCCATTCTAGCTGCCTCTATGGTGAACAGGCTAGAATACAGGCACCAGGGGGAGACCTCATCCTGGTAACTCCATTCTAGCTGCCTCTATGGTGGACAGGCTAGAATACAGGCACCAGGGGGAGACCTCATCCTGGTAACTCCATTCTAGCTGCTTCTGTAGTGAACAGGCTAGAATACAGGCACCTGGGGGAGACCTCGTCCTGGTAACTCCATTCTAGCTGCCTCTATACTGAACAGGCTAGAATACAGGCAGCAGGGGGAGACCTCATCCTGGTAACTCCATTCTAGCTGCCTCTATGGTGAACAGACTAGAATACAGGCACCAGGGGGAGACCTCATCCTGGTAACTCCATTCTAGCTGCCTCTATGGTGAACAGGCTAGAATACAGGCACCAGGGGGAGACCTCATCCTGGTAACTCCATTCTAGCTGCCTCTATGGTGAACAGGCTAGAATACAGGCAGCAGGGGGAGACCTCATCCTGGTAACTCCATTCTATCTGCCTCTATGGTGAACAGGCTAGAATACAGGCAGCAGGGGGAGACCTCATCCTGGTAACTCCATTCTAGCTGCCTCTATGGTGAACAGGCTAGAATACAGGCACCAGGGGGAGACCTCATCCTGGTAACTCCATTCTAGATGTCTCTATAGTTAACAGGCTAGAATACAGGCACCAGGGGGAGACCTCATCCTGGTAACTCCATTCTAGCATTTTCTATACTGAACAGACTAGAATACTGAAACCAGGGGGAGACCTCATCCTGGTAACTCCATTCTAGCTGCCTCTATGGTGAACAGGCTAGAATACAGGAACCAGGGGGAGACCTCATCCTGGTAACTCCATTCTAGCTGCCTCTATGGTGAACAGGCTAGAATACAGGCAGCAGGGGGAGACCTCATCCTGGTAACTCCATTCTTGCTGCCTCTATGGTGAACAGGCTAGAATACAGGCACCAGGGGGAGACCTCATCCTGGTAACTCCATTCTAGCTGCCTCTGTAGTGAACAGGCTAGAATACAGGCACCAGGGGGAGACCTCATCCTGGTAACTCCATTCTAGCTGCCTCTATGGTGAACAGGCTAGAATACAGGCAGCAGGGGGAGACCTCATCCTGGTAACTCCATTCTAGCTGCCTCTATGGTGAACAGACTAGAATACAGGCAGCAGGGGGAGACCCCATCCTGGTAACTCCATTCTAGCTGCCTCTATGGTGAACAGGCTAGAATACAGGCACCAGGGGGAGACCTCATCCTGGTAACTCCATTCTAGCTGCCTCTGTAGTGAACAGGCTAGAATACAGGCAGCAGGGGGAGACCTCATCCTGGTAACTCCATTCTAGCTGCCTCTATGGTGAACAGGCTAGAATACAGGCACCAGGGGGAGACCTCATCCTGGTAACTCCATTCTAGCTGCCTCTATGGTGAACAGGCTAGAATACAGGCACCAGGGGGAGACCTCATCCTGGTAACTCCATTCTAGCTGCCTCTATGGTGAACAGGCTAGAATACTGACACCAGGGCGAGACCTCATCCTGGTAACTCCATTCTAGCTGCCTCTATGGTGAACAGGCTAGAATACAGGCAGCAGGGGGAGACCTCATCCTGGTAACTCCATTCTATCTGCCTCTATGGTGAACAGGCTAGAATACTGACACCAGGGCGAGACCTCATCCTGGTAACTCCATTCTAGCTGCCTCTATGGTGAACAGGCTAGAATACAGGCAGCAGGGGGAGACCTCATCCTGGTAACTCCATTCTAGCTGCCTCTATGGTGAACAGACTAGAATACTGACACCAGGTCGAGACCTCATCCTGGTAACTCCATTCTAGCTGCCTCTATGGTGAACAGGCTAGAATACGGGCAGCAGGGGGAGACCTCATCCTGGTAACTCCATTCTAGCTGCCTCTATGGTGAACAGGCTAGAATACAGGCAGCAGGGGGAGACCTCATCATGCTAACTCCATTCTAGCTGCCTCTATTGTGAACAGGCTAGAATACAGGCACCAGGGGGAGACCTCATCCTGGTAACTCCATTCTAGCTGCCTCTATGGTGGACAGGCTAGAATACAGGCAGCAGGGGGAGACCTCATCCTGGTAACTCCATTCTAGCTGCCTCTATGGTGGACAGGCTAGAATACAGGCACCAGGGGGAGACCTCATCCTGGTAACTCCATTCTAGCTGCCTCTATGGTGAACAGGCTAGAATACTGACACCAGGGGGAGACCTCATCCTGGTAACTCCATTCTAGCTGCCTCTATGGTGAACAGGCTAGAATACAGGCAGCAGGGGGAGACCTCATCCTGGTAACTCCATTCTAGCTGCCTCTATGGTGAACAGGCTAGAATACAGGCAGCAGGGGGAGACCTCATCCTGGTAACTCCATTCTATCTGCCTCTATGGTGAACAGGCTAGAATACAGGCACCAGGGGGAGACCTCATGCTGGTAACTCCATTCTGGCTGCCTCTATGGTGAACAGGCTAGAATACAGGCAGCAGGGGGAGACCTCATCCTGGTAACTCCATTCTAGCTGCCTCTATGGTGAACAGGCTAGAATACAGGCAGCAGGGGGAGACCTCATCCTGGTAACTTTATTCTAGCTGCCTCTATGGTGAACAGACTAGAATACAGGAAGCAGGGGGAGACCTCATCCTGGTAACTCCATTCTAGCTGCCTCTATGGTGAACAGGCTAGAATACGGGCAGCAGGGGGAGACCTCATCCTGGTAACTCCATTCTAGCTGCCTCTATGGTGAACAGGCTAGAATACAGGCACCAGGGGGAGACCTCATACTGGTAACTCCATTCTAGCTGCCTCTATGGTGAACAGGCTAGAATACAGGCACCAGGGGGAGACCTCATCCTGGTAACTCCATTCTAGCTGCCTCTATGGTGAACAGGCTAGAATACAGGCACCAGGGGGAGACCTCATCCTGGTAACTCCATTCTAGCTGCCTCTATGGTGGACAGGCTAGAATACAGGCAGCAGGGGGAGACCTCATCCTGGTAACTCCATTCTAGCTGCCTCTATGGTGAACAGGCTAGAATACAGGCACCAGGGGGAGACCTCATCCTGGTAACTCCATTCTAGCTGCCTCTATGGTGAACAGGCTAGAATACAGGCAGCAGGGGGAGACCTCATCCTGGTAACTACATTCTAGCTGCTTCTGTAGTGAACAGGCTAGAATACAGGCACCAGGGGGAGACCTCATCCTGGTAACTCCATTCTAGCTGCCTCTATGGTGAACAGGCTAGAATACAGGCAGCAGGGGGAGACCTCATCCTGGTAACTCCATTCTATCTGCCTCTATGGTGAACAGGCTAGAATACAGGCAGCAGGGGGAGACCTCATCCTGGTAACTCCATTCTAGCTGTCTCTGTAGTGAACAGGCTAGAATACAGGCAGCAGGGGGAGACCTCATCCTGGTAACTCCATTCTAGCTGCCTCTATGGTGAACAGGCTAGAATACGGGCAGCAGGGGGAGACCTCATCCTGGTAACTCCATTCTAGCTGCCTCTATGGTGAACAGGCTAGAATACAGGCACCAGGGGGAGACCTCATCCTGGTAACTCCATTCTAGCTGCCTCTATGGTGAACAGGCTAGAATACAGGCAGCAGGGGGAGACCTCATCCTGGTAACTTTATTCTAGCTGCCTCTATGGTGAACAGGCTAGAATACAGGCAGCAGGGGGAGACCTCATCCTGGTAACTCCATTCTAGCTGCCTCTGTAGTGAACAGGCTAGAATACAGGCAGCAGGGGGAGACCTCATCCTGGTAACTCCATTCTAGCTGCCTCTATGGTGAACAGACTAGAATACTGACACCAGGTCGAGACCTCATCCTGGTAACTCCATTCTAGCTGCCTCTATGGTGAACAGGCTAGAATACGGGCAGCAGGGGGAGACCTCATCCTGGTAACTCCATTCTAGCTGCCTCTATGGTGAACAGGCTAGAATACAGGCACCAGGGGGAGACCTCATCCTGGTAACTCCATTCTAGCTGCCTCTATGGTGAACAGGCTAGAATACAGGCAGCAGGGGGAGACCTCATCCTGGTAACTCCATTCTAGCTGCCTCTATGGTGAACAGGCTAGAATACAGGCACCAGGGGGAGACCTCATCCTGGTAACTCCATTCTAGCTGCCTCTATGGTGGACAGGCTAGAATACAGGCAGCAGGGGGAGACCTCATCCTGGTAACTCCATTCTAGCTGCCTCTATGGTGAACAGGCTAGAATACAGGCACCAGGGGGAGACCTCATCCTGGTAACTCCATTCTAGCTGCCTCTATGGTGGACAGGCTAGAATACAGGCACCAGGGGGAGACCTCATCCTGGTAACTCCATTCTAGCTGCTTCTGTAGTGAACAGGCTAGAATACAGGCACCTGGGGGAGACCTCGTCCTGGTAACTCCATTCTAGCTGCCTCTATACTGAACAGGCTAGAATACAGGCAGCAGGGGGAGACCTCATCCTGGTAACTCCATTCTAGCTGCCTCTATGGTGAACAGACTAGAATACAGGCACCAGGGGGAGACCTCATCCTGGTAACTCCATTCTAGCTGCCTCTATGGTGAACAGGCTAGAATACAGGCACCAGGGGGAGACCTCATCCTGGTAACTCCATTCTAGCTGCCTCTATGGTGAACAGGCTAGAATACAGGCAGCAGGGGGAGACCTCATCCTGGTAACTCCATTCTATCTGCCTCTATGGTGAACAGGCTAGAATACAGGCAGCAGGGGGAGACCTCATCCTGGTAACTCCATTCTAGCTGCCTCTATGGTGAACAGGCTAGAATACAGGCACCAGGGGGAGACCTCATCCTGGTAACTCCATTCTAGATGTCTCTATAGTTAACAGGCTAGAATACAGGCACCAGGGGGAGACCTCATCCTGGTAACTCCATTCTAGCATTTTCTATACTGAACAGACTAGAATACTGAAACCAGGGGGAGACCTCATCCTGGTAACTCCATTCTAGCTGCCTCTATGGTGAACAGGCTAGAATACAGGAACCAGGGGGAGACCTCATCCTGGTAACTCCATTCTAGCTGCCTCTATGGTGAACAGGCTAGAATACAGGCAGCAGGGGGAGACCTCATCCTGGTAACTCCATTCTTGCTGCCTCTATGGTGAACAGGCTAGAATACAGGCACCAGGGGGAGACCTCATCCTGGTAACTCCATTCTAGCTGCCTCTGTAGTGAACAGGCTAGAATACAGGCACCAGGGGGAGACCTCATCCTGGTAACTCCATTCTAGCTGCCTCTATGGTGAACAGGCTAGAATACAGGCAGCAGGGGGAGACCTCATCCTGGTAACTCCATTCTAGCTGCCTCTATGGTGAACAGACTAGAATACAGGCAGCAGGGGGAGACCCCATCCTGGTAACTCCATTCTAGCTGCCTCTATGGTGAACAGGCTAGAATACAGGCACCAGGGGGAGACCTCATCCTGGTAACTCCATTCTAGCTGCCTCTGTAGTGAACAGGCTAGAATACAGGCAGCAGGGGGAGACCTCATCCTGGTAACTCCATTCTAGCTGCCTCTATGGTGAACAGGCTAGAATACAGGCAGCAGGGGGAGACCTCATCCTGGTAACTCCATTCTAGCTGCCTCTATGGTGAACAGGCTAGAATACAGGCACCAGGGGGAGACCTCATCCTGGTAACTCCATTCTAGCTGCCTCTATGGTGGACAGGCTAGAATACAGGCAGCAGGGGAAGACCTCATCCTAGTAACTCCATTCTAGCTGCCTCTATGGTGAACAGGCTAGAATACAGGCAGCAGGGGGAGACCTCGTCCTGGTAACTCCATTCTAGCTGCCTCTATGGTGAACAGGCTAGAATACAGGCACCAGGGGGAGACCTCATCCTGGTAACTCCATTCTAGCTGCCTCTATGGTGGACAGGCTAGAATACAGGCAGCAGGGGGAGACCTCATCCTGGTAACTCCATTCTAGCTGCCTCTATGGTGAACAGGCTAGAATACAGGCACCAGGGGGAGACCTCATCCTGGTAACTCCATTCTAGCTGCCTCTATGGTGGACAGGCTAGAATACAGGCACCAGGGGGAGACCTCATCCTGGTAACTCCATTCTAGCTGCTTCTGTAGTGAACAGGCTAGAATACAGGCACCAGGGGGAGACCTCGTCCTGGTAACTCCATTCTAGCTGCCTCTATACTGAACAGGCTAGAATACAGGCAGCAGGGGGAGACCTCATCCTGGTAACTCCATTCTAGCTGCCTCTATGGTGAACAGACTAGAATACAGGCACCAGGGGGAGACCTCATCCTGGTAACTCCATCCTAGCTGCCTATATGGTGAACAGGCTAGAATACAGGCAGCAGGGGGAGACCTCATCCTGGTAACTCCATTCTAGCTGCCTCTATGGTGAACAGGCTAGAATACAGGCACCAGGGGGAGACCTCATCCTGGTAACTCCATTCTAGCTGCCTCTATGGTGAACAGGCTAGAATACAGGCAGCAGGGGGAGACCTCATCCTGGTAACTCCATTCTAGCTGCCTCTATGGTGAACAGGCTAGAATACAGGCACCAGGGGGAGACCTCATCCTGGTAACTCCATTCTAGCTGCCTCTATGGTGAACAGGCTAGAATACAGGCACCAGGAGGAGACCTCATCCTGGTAACTCCATTCTAGATGTCTCTATAGTCAACAGGCTAGAATACAGGCACCAGGGGGAGACCTCATCCTGGTAACTCCATTCTAGCATTTTCTATACTGAACAGACTAGAATACTGACACCAGGGGGAGACCTCATCCTGGTAACTCTATTCTAGCTGCCTCTATGGTGAACAGGCTAGAATACGGGCAGCAGGGGGAGACCTCATCCTGGTAACTCCATTCTAGCTGCCTCTATGGTGAACAGGCTAGAATACAGGCACCAGGGGGAGACCTCATCCTGGTAACTCCATTCTAGCTGCCTCTATGGTGAACAGGCTAGAATACAGGCAGCAGGGGGAGACCTCATCCTGGTAACTTTATTCTAGCTGCCTCTATGGTGAACAGGCTAGAATACAGGCAGCAGGGGGAGACCTCATCCTGGTAACTCCATTCTAGCTGCCTCTGTAGTGAACAGGCTAGAATACAGGCAGCAGGGGGAGACCTCATCCTGGTAACTCCATTCTAGCTGCCTCTATGGTGAACAGACTAGAATACTGACACCAGGTCGAGACCTCATCCTGGTAACTCCATTCTAGCTGCCTATATGGTGAACAGGCTAGAATACGGGCAGCAGGGGGAGACCTCATCCTGGTAACTCCATTCTAGCTGCCTCTATGGTGAACAGGCTAGAATACAGGCACCAGGGGGAGACCTCATCCTGGTAACTCCATTCTAGCTGCCTCTATGGTGAACAGGCTAGAATACAGGCAGCAGGGGGAGACCTCATCCTGGTAACTCCATTCTAGCTGCCTCTATGGTGAACAGGCTAGAATACAGGCACCAGGGGGAGACCTCATCCTGGTAACTCCATTCTAGCTGCCTCTATGGTGGACAGGCTAGAATACAGGCAGCAGGGGGAGACCTCATCCTGGTAACTCCATTCTAGCTGCCTCTATGGTGAACAGGCTAGAATACAGGCACCAGGGGGAGACCTCATCCTGGTAACTCCATTCTAGCTGCCTCTATGGTGGACAGGCTAGAATACAGGCACCAGGGGGAGACCTCATCCTGGTAACTCCATTCTAGCTGCTTCTGTAGTGAACAGGCTAGAATACAGGCACCTGGGGGAGACCTCGTCCTGGTAACTCCATTCTAGCTGCCTCTATACTGAACAGGCTAGAATACAGGCAGCAGGGGGAGACCTCATCCTGGTAACTCCATTCTAGCTGCCTCTATGGTGAACAGACTAGAATACAGGCACCAGGGGGAGACCTCATCCTGGTAACTCCATTCTAGCTGCCTCTATGGTGAACAGGCTAGAATACAGGCACCAGGGGGAGACCTCATCCTGGTAACTCCATTCTAGCTGCCTCTATGGTGAACAGGCTAGAATACAGGCAGCAGGGGGAGACCTCATCCTGGTAACTCCATTCTAGCTGCCTCTATGGTGAACAGGCTAGAATACAGGCACCAGGGGGAGACCTCATCCTGGTAACTCCATTCTAGATGTCTCTATAGTTAACAGGCTAGAATACAGGCACCAGGGGGAGACCTCATCCTGGTAACTCCATTCTAGCATTTTCTATACTGAACAGACTAGAATACTGAAACCAGGGGGAGACCTCATCCTGGTAACTCCATTCTAGCTGCCTCTATGGTGAACAGGCTAGAATACAGGAACCAGGAGACCTCATCCTGGTAACTCCATTCTAGCTGCCTCTATGGTGAACAGGCTAGAATACAGGCAGCAGGGGGAGACCTCATCCTGGTAACTCCATTCTTGCTGCCTCTATGGTGAACAGGCTAGAATACAGGCACCAGGGGGAGACCTCATCCTGGTAACTCCATTCTAGCTGCCTCTATGGTGAACAGGCTAGAATACAGGCAGCAGGGGGAGACCTCATCCTGGTAACTCCATTCTAGCTGCCTCTATGGTGAACAGGCTAGAATACAGGCACCAGGGGGAGACCTCATCCTGGTAACTCCATTCTAGCTGCCTCTATGGTGGACAGGCTAGAATACAGGCAGCAGGGGGAGACCTCATCCTGGTAACTCCATTCTAGCTGCCTCTATGGTGAACAGGCTAGAATACAGGCACCAGGGGGAGACCTCATCCTGGTAACTCCATTCTAGCTGCCTCTATGGTGGACAGGCTAGAATACAGGCAGCAGGGGGAGACCTCATCCTGGTAACTCCATTCTAGCTGCCTCTATGGTGAACAGGCTAGAATACAGGCACCAGGGGGAGACCTCATCCTGGTAACTCCATTCTAGCTGCCTCTATGGTGGACAGGCTAGAATACAGGCACCAGGGGGAGACCTCATCCTGGTAACTCCATTCTAGCTGCTTCTGTAGTGAACAGGCTAGAATACAGGCACCTGGGGGAGACCTCGTCCTGGTAACTCCATTCTAGCTGCCTCTATACTGAACAGGCTAGAATACAGGCAGCAGGGGGAGACCTCATCCTGGTAACTCCATTCTAGCTGCCTCTATGGTGAACAGACTAGAATACAGGCACCAGGGGGAGACCTCATCCTGGTAACTCCATTCTAGCTGCCTCTATGGTGAACAGGCTAGAATACAGGCACCAGGGGGAGACCTCATCCTGGTAACTCCATTCTAGCTGCCTCTATGGTGAACAGGCTAGAATACAGGCAGCAGGGGGAGACCTCATCCTGGTAACTCCATTCTAGCTGCCTCTATGGTGAACAGGCTAGAATACAGGCACCAGGGGGAGACCTCATCCTGGTAACTCCATTCTAGATGTCTCTATAGTTAACAGGCTAGAATACAGGCACCAGGGGGAGACCTCATCCTGGTAACTCCATTCTAGCATTTTCTATACTGAACAGACTAGAATACTGAAACCAGGGGGAGACCTCATCCTGGTAACTCCATTCTAGCTGCCTCTATGGTGAACAGGCTAGAATACAGGAACCAGGGGGAGACCTCATCCTGGTAACTCCATTCTAGCTGCCTCTATGGTGAACAGGCTAGAATACAGGCAGCAGGGGGAGACCTCATCCTGGTAACTCCATTCTTGCTGCCTCTATGGTGAACAGGCTAGAATACAGGCACCAGGGGGAGACCTCATCCTGGTAACTCCATTCTAGCTGCCTCTGTAGTGAACAGGCTAGAATACAGGCACCAGGGGGAGACCTCATCCTGGTAACTCCATTCTAGCTGCCTCTATGGTGAACAGGCTAGAATACAGGCAGCAGGGGGAGACCTCATCCTGGTAACTCCATTCTAGCTGCCTCTATGGTGAACAGACTAGAATACAGGCAGCAGGGGGAGACCCCATCCTGGTAACTCCATTCTAGCTGCCTCTATGGTGAACAGGCTAGAATACAGGCACCAGGGGGAGACCTCATCCTGGTAACTCCATTCTAGCTGCCTCTGTAGTGAACAGGCTAGAATACAGGCAGCAGGGGGAGACCTCATCCTGGTAACTCCATTCTAGCTGCCTCTATGGTGAACAGGCTAGAATACAGGCAGCAGGGGGAGACCTCATCCTGGTAACTCCATTCTAGCTGCCTCTATGGTGAACAGGCTAGAATACAGGCACCAGGGGGAGACCTCATCCTGGTAACTCCATTCTAGCTGCCTCTATGGTGGACAGGCTAGAATACAGGCAGCAGGGGAAGACCTCATCCTAGTAACTCCATTCTAGCTGCCTCTATGGTGAACAGGCTAGAATACAGGCAGCAGGGGGAGACCTCGTCCTGGTAACTCCATTCTAGCTGCATCTATGGTGAACAGGCTAGAATACAGGCACCAGGGGGAGACCTCATCCTGGTAACTCCATTCTAGCTGCCTCTATGGTGGACAGGCTAGAATACAGGCAGCAGGGGGAGACCTCATCCTGGTAACTCCATTCTAGCTGCCTCTATGGTGAACAGGCTAGAATACAGGCACCAGGGGGAGACCTCATCCTGGTAACTCCATTCTAGCTGCCTCTATGGTGGACAGGCTAGAATACAGGCACCAGGGGGAGACCTCATCCTGGTAACTCCATTCTAGCTGCTTCTGTAGTGAACAGGCTAGAATACAGGCACCAGGGGGAGACCTCGTCCTGGTAACTCCATTCTAGCTACCTCTATACTGAACAGGCTAGAATACAGGCAGCAGGGGGAGACCTCATCCTGGTAACTCCATTCTAGCTGCCTCTATGGTGAACAGACTAGAATACAGGCACCAGGGGGAGACCTCATCCTGGTAACTCCATTCTAGCTGCCTCTATGGTGAACAGGCTAGAATACAGGCAGCAGGGGGAGACCTCATCCTGGTAACTCCATTCTAGCTGCCTCTATGGTGAACAGGCTAGAATACAGGCACCAGGGGGAGACCTCATCCTGGTAACTCCATTCTAGCTGCCTCTATGGTGAACAGGCTAGAATACAGGCAGCAGGGGGAGACCTCATCCTGGTAACTCCATTCTAGCTGCCTCTATGGTGAACAGGCTAGAATACAGGCACCAGGGGGAGACCTCATCCTGGTAACTCCATTCTAGCTGCCTCTATGGTGAACAGGCTAGAATACAGGCACCAGGAGGAGACCTCATCCTGGTAACTCCATTCTAGATGTATCTATAGTCAACAGGCTAGAATACAGGCACCAGGGGGAGACCTCATCCTGGTAACTCCATTCTAGCATTTTCTATACTGAACAGACTAGAATACTGACACCAGGGGGAGACCTCATGCTGGTAACTCCATTCTAGCTGCCTCTATGGTGAACAGGCTAGAATACAGGCAGCAGGGGGAGACCTCATCCTGGTAACTCCATTCTTGCTGCCTCTATGGTGAACAGGCTAGAATACAGGCACCAGGGGGAGACCTCATCCTGGTAACTCCATTCTAGCTGCCTCTGTAGTGAACAGGCTAGAATACAGGCACCAGGGGGAGACCTCATCCTGGTAACTCCATTCTAGATGTCTCTATAGTGAACAGGCTAGAATACAGGCACCAGGGGGAGACCTCGTCCTGGTAACTCCATTCTAGCTGCCTCTATGGTGAACAGGCTAGAATACAGGCAGCAGGGGAAGACCTCATCCTGGTAACTCCATTCTAGCTGCCTCTATGGTGAACAGGCTAGAATACAGACACCAGGGGGAGACCTCATCCTGGTAACTCCATTCTAGATGTCTCTATAGTGAACAGGCTAGAATACAGGCACCAGGGGGAGACCTCATCCTGGTAACTCCATTCTAGATGTCTCTATAGTGAACAGGCTAGAATACAGGCAGCAAGGGGAGACCTCGTCCTGGTAACTCAATTCTAGCTGCCTCTATGGTGAACAGGCTAGAATACAGGCAGCAGGGGGAGACCTCATCCTGGTAACTCCATTCTAGATGTCTCTATAGTGAACAGGCTAGAATACAGGCAGCAGGGGGAGACCTCATCCTGGTAACTCCATTCTTGCTGCCTCTATGGTGAACAGGCTACAATACAGGCACCAGGGGGAGACCTCATCCTGGTAACTCCATTCTAGCTGCCTCTATGGTGAACAGGATAGAATACAGGCAGCAGGGAGAGACCTCATCCTGGTAACTCCATTTTAGCTGCCTCTATGGTGAACAGGCTAGAATACAGGCACCAGGGGGAGACCTCATGCTGGTAACTCCATTCTATCTGCCTCTATGGTGAACAGGCTAGAATACAGGCAGCAGGGGGAGACCTCATCCTGGTAACTCCATTCTAGCTGCCTCTGTAGTGAACAGACTAAAATACAGGCACCAGGGGGAGACCTCATGCTGGTAACTCCATTCTGGCTGCCTCTATGGTGAACAGGCTAGAATACAGGCACCAGGGGGAGACCTCATCCTGGTAACTCCATTCTAGCTGCCTCTATGGTGAACAGGCTAGAATACAGGCAGCAGGGGGAGACCTCATCCTGGTAACTCCATTCTAGCTGCCTCTATGGTGAACAGGCTAGAATACAGGCACCAGGGGGAGACCTCATCCTGGTAACTCCATTCTAGCTGCCTCTATGGTGAACAGGCTAGAATACAGGCACCAGGGGGAGACCTCATCCTGGTAACTCCATTCTAGCTGCCTATATGGTGGACAGGCTAGAATACAGGCAGCAGGGGGAGACCTCATCCTGGTAACTCCATTCTAGCTGCCTCTATGGTGAACAGGCTAGAATACAGGCACCAGGGGTAGACCTCATCCTGGTAACTCCATTCTAGCTGCCTCTATGGTGAACAGGCTAGAATACAGGCAGCAGGGGGAGACCTCATCCTGGTAACTTTATTCTAGCTGCCTCTATGGTGAACAGGCTAGAATACAGGCAGCAGGGGGAGACCTCATCCTGGTAACTCCATTCTAGCTGCCTCTATGGTGAACAGGCTAGAATACAGGCACCAGGGAGAGACCTCATCCTGGTAACTCCATTCTAGCATTTTCTATACTGAACAGACTAGAATACTGACACCAGGGGGAGACCTCATCCTGGTAACTCCATTCTAGCTGCCTCTATGGTGAACAGGCTAGAATACAGGCACCAGGGGGAGACCTCATCCTGGTAACTCCATTCTAGCTGCCTCTATGGTGAACAGGCTAGAATACAGGCAGCAGGGGGAGACCTCATCCTGGTAACTCCATTCTAGCTGCCTCTATGGTGAACAGGCTAGAATACAGACACCAGGGGGAGATCTCATCCTGGTACCTCCATTCTGGCTGCCTCTGTAGTGAACAGACTAAAATACAGGCACCAGGGGGAGACCTCATGCTGGTAACTCCATTCTGGCTGCCTCTATGGTGAACAGGCTAGATTCGAATACAGGCACCAGGGGAGACCACATCCTGGTAACTCCATTCTAGCTGCCTCTATGGTGAACAGGCTAGAATACAGGCACCAGGGGAGACCACATCCTGGTAACTCCATTCTAGCTGCCTCTGTAGTGGACAGACTAAAATACAGGCACCAGGGGGAGACCTCATGCTGGTAACTCCATTCTAGCTGCCTCTATGGTGAACAGGCTAGAATACAGGCACCAGGGGGAGACCTCATCCTGGTAACTCCATTCTAGCTGTCTCTATGGTGAACAGGCTAGAATACAGGCACCAGGGGAGACCTCATCCTGGTAACTCCATTCTAGCTGCCTCTATGGTGAACAGGCTAGAATACAGGCACCAGGGGAGACCTCATCCTGGTAACTCCATTCTAGCTGCCTCTATGGTGAACAGGCTAGAATACAGGCACCAGGGGGAGACCTCATCCTGGTAACTCCATTCTAGCTGTCTCTATGGTGAACAGGCTAGAATACAGGCAGCAGGGGGAGACCTCATCCTGGTAACTCCATTCTAGCTGCCTCTATGGTGAACAGGCTAGAATACAGGCACCAGGGGGAGACCTCGTCCTGGTAACTCCATTCTAGCTGCCTCTATGGTGAACAGGCTAGAATACAGGCACCAGAGGGAGACCTCATCCTGGTAACTCCATTCTAGCTAGACTAGAATACAGGCACCCGGGGGAGACCTCATGCTGGTAACTCCATTCTAGCTGCCTCTATGGTGAACAGAGTAGAATACAGGCACCAGGGGGAGACCTCATCCTGGTAACTCCATTCTAGCTGTCTCTGTAGTGAACAGACTAGAATACAGGCACCAGAATGAGACCTCATTCTGGTTACTCCATTCTAGTCGCAACCGTCTGCTTATCCCCCTCATTCATGATACAGGATTCCCTTGTGGGCTATAGGACCTCCGGTGATGCCATGGCTACGTGATCAGGCTCTGTTGAGGAAGGAGCTTACAGGAAAGTCACACAGGGACGAGGCGGCCTCTGTCTGGTCACCTGCTGTCTATATGCAGAATCATTGGCAAAGGTAAGGCAGTGTTCACACGCTATGCTTACTAAGAGCTATTAAGAACGCAGCCTGAGGAGGAAAGGGATGAGATGGTGCTACCAGAAAATTACATACTTTACAAGTTTTTATATTAAGATCATTTTTTGATATTTCAAAAACTGTTTCCTTGTTACTATTTAGAGTTACTATGTCCTGCGCTTGACTATCACAAATAAAAACCTGATACGAGTTCCAGGGTAAATAACAACCTAAGGCTACATTCACACTGACGTATGGGGGACGTATATACGGCCGATGTATATACGGCCGATATACGTCCCCCACAGACGGCAATGGGCGCACGGCGCTCAGTACCCCGGAAATAGATAGGACATGTCCTATCTTTGTCCATAGTACGGCACTGTGCGCCATAACTTCCTATGGAGAGGGGCGGGGGTGAGCTGCGCTCACCTCCTCCTCCTCTCCCTGTGCACTGCCGTTGCCCGCTGTGGTACGGGTGGGCAACGGCAGTGTGAATGTAGCCTAACACTGATAGAATTCTCAGGGATGAGCTGTGTATATCAAATAGTAACTTACACCTACAAACTATTATATAAAGTGACCTTTTGTTTCACAAACAGACATATTGGGGCAGATTTACTTACCCGGCCCATTCGCAATCCAGCGGCGCGTTCTCTGCGGTGGATTCGGGTCTTCCGGCGATTCACTACGGCAGTTCCTCCGACGTCCACCAGATGTCGCTGCTGCGCTGAAGAGCATAGGAACGCACTGGAGTACAACGAGCAGGGCTGAGTGATAGTAAGCGCGTGCCAAGCGACATTTTTTTTAAAAAAAATGCAGCGGTTTTTCCGAATCCGTCGAGTTTTCGTTCAGCCACGCCCCCCGATTTCCGTTGCGTGCATGCCGACGCCAATGCGCCACAATCCGATCGTGTGTGAACCCGGGGCAATACAGGGAAAACAGTAGCACTGAGCATTTAAGCACTTGGAGATGGGAGTGGTCAGCGCTCCAAACTCCTCCCCCTCCATAGAGTGCCGATCTCCACACCGAAAAACGAGCAAGCATAGGACCCATTTTACCTTTTGCTTGGCTTAAACCCACTGCAGTGGGAAATATGGCCATTCTCATGAATCACTGTGATGACTTCCCATTAAAGTCAATGAGTCCATGTGCTGGGTGTGAGAACAAAAACGGCTAGCACACGGCCAAGATATACAGTTGTGTGTGCATGTAGCCTTAATGAGACTGTAGTGCAGTAGCTGTAATATAATTACTGTGCTACTCAGTGTGCTAAGGTAGGTGAGTGCCCCCACTGAATGTAGCCCGTACACATTACTATTGTAAAATATCATTAATATTCTTAACGTTTTCCTACTTATATGTTGGCCTAGTTGCTGGCTTAGCTTTCGCAGCGGCAGTACTGACTACTAGTCCTAGTCGCCAGGCATGCCTAGAAACCTCTATAGACCTCTAAGTTGGCTGAAGGCTAGTGTCCCCTATGGCTGTTGTAAACCATATGGCTAAATGTTTTAATAGGTAAGATAGGAGCCTTCATAATTATGAACATAAAATTGAAGAAAAATTTTAAAAAAATATTTTGAAAAAATGAAATACTCTGTTTTAATCTGATTTAAATAAGTCAAAAAGAGAACAAGTGGCACGGTCCCTTTAACTTTTTAGAAAGTATGCAGGTACGGGGCAGAAACATACCTGCCCACTCCGCTGATGGCTGCTACCCTCCAGGTGGCATAGTTGTAAAAATACTGCAGTGATAAATCACTCCCAGAGTGGGTGGAGGTAGGGGTATAGTCACTGAAAAATAGAAACATCTAAAAGATAACCTTTATTATATTCTTTAAAATTAGCTTTCAATTAGTTGCTACACAAATACGTAGTGTCCTGGTAAAGACTTGAGGCCTTTCGTGGATCACTACTCACTCCACATTTATGATACAAGTCATAGCACTCATATAGAAATTATGATCCCGTGGTCAAACAAAGAATTGTTACCCACTAGCAATACGTGTTTCGGCGTTCAGGTATATCGGCTTCTCAGGGTCTCACCATGGGAGAAAAAGGGACCATATATGGTCGTCACAATACATTTGAAAATACAGACTCAAGAGTACATAATACAAAGAACAAAATGTAAAGATACAATCCACCATCGAGATTGATATGGCCACTGCTTATACTCAACCAGTTAATATATTGCATGTGCCCACTAGAGCACAAAGATAACAACAGGGTATAGTAGAGTAAAGAGTGCCAAGACAACCATATAAGGTGATACAGGAAAGGAGCATAGGTACTGCCAATATTGAGCATAAGAAAACACCTATACTTGGCTAAATGAATGCACGGCATAAGGGGGGTACATGTGAGATCGATGGTCGCATCACAAACAGACTGACATACTATAAGATCCATGGTTGCGTTGATAGTGGAGGTAGAGTAATTAGTTGCCATGACATGTTATGTAAGATTCCCTATTACACCCTGTGGGAAGCTCTTGAATCATTAGCCATCAAAACCAAGGTCACATGTCTACAACACTGTTTTTCTAAGGTAAAGTGTTTAACGTGGATAATACACTATAAAGGAGATTAAAACTAACCTTATCTGCTTCTATGAAGAGGTGAGCAGGTGCCTGGATGGACGAGCAGCTGTGGATATTGTGTTCTTGGACTTTGCAAAGGCATTTGACACTGTCCCTCATAGACGCCTGATGGGTAAAATTAGGGCTATTGGTTTGGCAGAAATCATTTGCAATTGGATTGAAAACTGGCTGAAGGATCGTATCCAGAGAGTTGTGGTCAATGATTCCTACTCGGAATGGTCACCAGTTATGAGTGGTGTACCCCAGGGTTCTGTGCTTGGCCCACTACTATTTAAAGGACACCTACCATTTCAAATGGTAGGTTTAAGCTGTAAACACCGAGCACCAGCTCAGGGTGAGCTGGTGCCGGTGCTTAGTTTCGTTAGTGTTAAAACCGCGGTATCGCGGTTTTAACACTTTTTAAACTTTATAGCAGAAGCCGCTTCGGCGCTGCGCGCGACCGTGCGCGCGCAACGCCTGCGGCATTTCCTATGTAGGCGCGCGCACGATCGTGCGCACGCAGCGCCGAAGCAGTTTATGCTATAAAGTTGAAAAAGTGTTAAAACCGCGATACTGCGGTTTTAACACTAACGAAACTAAGCACCGGCACCAGCTCACCCTGAGCTGGTGCTCGGTGTTTACAGCTTAAACCTACCATTTGAAATGGTAGGTTTCCTTTAATATATTTATTAATGATATAGAGGTAGGAATTAATAGCACTGTGTCTATTTTTGCAGATGACACCAAACTGTGTAGTGTAATACAGTCTATGGAGGATGTTCATAGGCTGCAGGGTGACTTGGACAAACTGAATGTTTGGTCATCCACTTGGCAAGTGAGGTTTAATGTGGATAAATGTAATGTTATGCACCTGGGGGCCAATAATTCAAAGGCAAAATATGTCCTTGGGGGAGTACAACTAGGAGAGTCCCTTGTTGAGAAGGACCTGGGGGTACTAGTAGATCATAAATTGAATAACAGCATGCAATGTCAATCAGCTGCCTCTAAAGCTAGTAGGATCATGTCATGTATCAAAAGTGGAATGGACTCTCGTGATAGGGATGTAATATTACCACCATACAAGGCACTGGTTCGGCCACACCTGGAATATGCTGTCCAGTTCTGGGCACCGGTCCATAAAAAGGATGCCCTGGAGCTGGAGAGGGTTCAACGTAGAGCCACAAAACTGATAAGGGGTATGGAGGGTCTTAGTTATGAGGAAAGATTAAAACAACTAGATTTATTTAGTCTGGAAAAGAGACGACTATGAGGGGACATGATTAATTTATATAAATATATGAATGGTCCATACAAAAAATATGGTGGTAAATTGTTCCAGATTAAATCAAATCAAAAGACGAGGGGGCACTGTCTCCGTTTGGAGAAACCAAGGTTTAATCACCGGAGGCGACAGGGCTTTTTTACTATGAGAACTGTCAATCTGTGGAATAGCCTGCCTCAGGCACTGGTCACAGCAGGGACAGCGGAGAGCTTCAAGAAGGGTCTAGATGCCTTTTTACACCTAAATAACATTGATTGTTATGCTATATAGGATTGTTTCCCCTAAATCCCTTCCTCATCCAATCCCTACCCTTCCTTGGTTGAACTTGATGGACAAGTGTCTTTTTTCAACCGTATAAACTATGAAACTATGAAAACATTATATCATGAGACATATTGCTGCATTTTGCATGCATAGTTTTACATTTGAACCAAAGAATGTTTAGATTCTGTCATCAAGAATATTAACCAATCAAATCTTTGTTATTTTTCATTATTTAAAAAACAACAGTGAAAACCAACCAATCAGATGTGTGGTTTTTTTTTTGAAGATGTGACAGAATCAGCCAATTAGAATCAGCCAATTCTTCTATAAATAAAAAAAAGTGTCAGTTAGCAGCAACCAATCAGAGGCTTCCTTTAGAGGAGGATGACAGTTGGGAGATGACAGTTGGAAGGTTACTGTGGCTGCAGGAGGAAGACATCAGACCAGGTCCCAGAATAAGGAATCTCAGCACAAGACTTCAGGGAGCTGCAAGGACGTCCCAGGAAGAAGATTTACAAGGAACATGACAGGAGATGGAGGATGAAGTGATGATAGGTGAGGGAGCAGACATGTGTGTGATAGGAGACATCAGTAGATGGTGGGGACCTCACATCATGTACAGTACAGTAATTGGTAGCACATTATATAGCAGTGGGCACCTCAAAGGATAGCAAGGGATAACATGAAACACTAAACACGAATGTATATTTTATTAGTGGCCGGACAATGTACTGCATTAGACAGGAAAACTGCTCAGAGTTAGTGTTAAAATTTGTGTAAAGTAAATATGTATATACAACATGAATCAGCGCTAGCCCAATCTGAGGAGAGGTGAAATAAGATAGAGGGTTTCTGGGAGTATTGTCTCAGATTCTTTGGTTTTATAACTGTAAATAGTGACAGTTGTGAATTCACTAAGCAGTCCTGTCACACAGCGGCCATAGAAAGCTGCACATATACACAAGGGCTGGAAGTTATCGCATAATGCCTTGTACATTGCATTGTATTGTATTCTATCTTGTATTGTATTGTTTTGTGTACTGTAATGTTTGTATCAAAATATAAAAATTAAAAAATGGGTGTCGTCAAGCCTGCACAAAAATTAGCATTTAGCCATGTATATGCTTAGCATTGTATTATGTAAACTGTCCATGTGAATTATGTCAGCACCTTTCCCATTTTATAATGTGTTCATCATTAGTTTTATCTTATGTAATTCAATAAAGAATGTTTTTGTCATGCCATGTGTAATTTGTAATAGAGCCTCTATTTGGCCTAATGCACAGATGTGAACTAATAGGAATTGTGAAGTTAGCCTAAACAATGTGACACTGTCATAATGGGATAAATCTATTGTAGCAGTAGACTATCTAGTCCAACTTAGTAACTTGTGCCATTCCTAGACAGTATTAGCAAATTTAATACATTGGGGGATACTTATCATACGCTGGCGCTCGTGCGCCAGCATATGATAGCCCCGCTGCTACAAATTCGCAGCCCGATACATGAAGAGGCTTCTGCCTCTTCATGTATCGGGCTGCCTGTTGCGCAGCATTTATTCTAGAAAAAAACGCAACCGACGACTTTTCACGACAGTAACGCCCCCGCGCCGGCCCACTCCCGTCCGGCCGCGCCCCCCCCCCCCCCCGCTGGGCCGGCCGCGCCCCCCCCCCTTTCACGCCCCACTGGCGTGAAGGTGGCGGATTGGGGAAAATAATCGCAAAAGCTAGCAATAAGCTAGCATTTGCGATTATTTCAGGGCCTCTGCGCCACTGGCGCAAGGGGTACTTGTTTAGTGTAAATTGTGTAATTGCATAAATAATGAGAAAGAGAAACTATAAGAAAGAGACTAGACATAATGTCTAGTCTCTTTCTTATAGTTTCTCTTTCTCATTATTTATTACTACAGTTTTGAGCCATTGCATCATTATTATTTGCCTTTATGTTGCATCATATATTAATATTAATGTTATTTGTTTACACTCATGCTTTTTAAATTTATGGAGTTGAAGGTATGATGCATTTTTGTGAGATTCTTAGCATACAGTTTTATCAAATAGTGAGAGCCACAACAGGTTTACCTCTTTCAACACTCAACACTAAACAGACAAACTGATGACACGACCATATGGGGGATGTATGTACGGTCGCACGCTTGCAGACGTACATACGTCCCTCATAGAAAGCAATGGCCGCACGGAAACCACACGTGCTGCGCCGTACTGCTCCGTACACGGGAAAAACATAGGACATTTTCTATTTTTCCTGTGTTATGGCCCGTGCGAAATGGATCGCTATGGAGAGTGGAGGGGTCGTGGCTGTGCGGGCTTATGTCAGTGTGCATGTAGCCTTAAGGGGCCTTTGACACATGGGAGGAGCGCCTGTCCAACATGGAAGCAGCAGCACTCCCTCATGTACAATTCCACAACAGGGTAGAGAGCAACACATAACAAACTGGAAAAAAAAATGTAAAAAAGGGCAATTTACACTAAACAAGTACCCCTTGTTTATTATGATGGTATATTTCCTGTAATTTCCTCTGCATTTCTAATGCCACTCACCCGTAGGGGGAGATTTATCAGTGTTTATTCTGATGGTATATTTCCTGTAATTTCCTTTGCATTTCTAATGCCACTCACCCATAGGGGGAGATTTATCAGTGTTTATTCTGATGGTATATTTCCTGTAATTTCCTTTGCATTTCTAATGCCACTCACCCGTAGGGGGAGATTTATCAGTGTTTATTCTGATGGTATATTTCCTGTAATTTCCTTTATATTTCTAATGCCACTCACCCATAGGGGGAGATTTATCAGTGTTTATTCTGATGGTATATTTCCTGTAATTTCCTTTGCATTTCTAATGCCACTCACCCGTAGGGGGAGATTTATCAGTGTTTATTCTGATGGTATATTTCCTGTAATTTCCTCTGCATTTCTAATGCCACTCACCCATAGGGGGAGATTTATCAGTGTTTATTCTGATGGTATATTTCCTGTAATTTCCTCTGCATTTCTAATGCCACTCACCCGTAGGGGGAGATTTATCAGTGTTTATTCTGATGGTATATTTCCTGTAATTTCCTTTATATTTCTAATGCCACTCACCCATAGGGGAAGATTTATCAGTGTTTATTCTGATGGTATATTTCCTGTAATTTCGTTTGTATTTCTAATTCCACTCACCCATAGGGGAAGATTTATCAGTGTTTATTCTGATGGTATATTTCCTGTAATTTCCTTTGTATTTCTAATGCCACTCACCCATAGGGGAAGATTTATCAGAGTTTATTCTGATGGTATATTTCCTGTAATTTCCTTTGTATTTCTAATGCCACTCACCCGTAGGGGGAGATTTATCAGTGTTTATTCTGATGGTATATTTCCTGTAATTTCCTTTATATTTCTAATGCCACTCACCCATAGGGGGAGATTTATCAGTGTTTATTCTGATGGTATATTTCCTGTAATTTCCTTTGCATTTCTAATGCCACTCACCCGTAGGGGGAGATTTATCAGTGTTTATTCTGATGGTATATTTCCTGTAATTTCCTCTGCATTTCTAATGCCACTCACCCATAGGGGGAGATTTATCAGTGTTTATTCTGATGGTATATTTCCTGTAATTTCCTTTATATTTCTAATGCCACTCACCCATAGGGGAAGATTTATCAGTGTTTATTCTGATGGTATATTTCCTGTAATTTCCTTTGCATTTCTAATGCCACTCACCCGTAGGGGGAGATTTATCAGTGTTTATTCTGATGGTATATTTCCTGTAATTTCCTTTGCATTTCTAATGCCACTCACCCGTAGGGGGAGATTTATCAGTGTTTATTCTGATGGTATATTTCCTGTAATTTCCTTTATATTTCTAATGCCACTCACCCATAGGGGAAGATTTATCAGTGTTTATTCTGATGGTATATTTCCTGTAATTTCCTTTGTATTTCTAATGCCACTCACCCATAGGGGAAGATTTATCAGAGTTTATTCTGATGGTATATTTCCTGTAATTTCCTTTGCATTTCTAATGCCACTCACCCGTAGGGGGAGATTTATCAGTGTTTATTCTGATGGTATATTTCCTGTAATTTCCTTTATATTTCTAATGCCACTCACCCGTAGGGGGAGATTTATCAGTGTTTATTCTGATGGTATATTTCCTGTAATTTCCTCTGCATTTCTAATGCCACTCACCCATAGGGGGAGATTTATCAGTGTTTATTCTGATGGTATATTTCCTGTAATTTCCTCTGCATTTCTAATGCCACTCACCCGTAGGGGGAGATTTATCAGTGTTTATTCTGATGGTATATTTCCTGTAATTTCCTTTATATTTCTAATGCCACTCACCCATAGGGGAAGATTTATCAGTGTTTATTCTGATGGTATATTTCCTGTAATTTCCTTTGTATTTCTAATTCCACTCACCCATAGGGGAAGATTTATCAGTGTTTATTCTGATGGTATATTTCCTGTAATTTCCTTTGTATTTCTAATTCCACTCACCCATAGGGGAAGATTTATCAGAGTTTATTCTGATGGTATATTTCCTGTAATTTCCTTTGTATTTCTAATGCCACTCACCCGTAGGGGGAGATTTATCAGTGTTTATTCTGATGGTATATTTCCTGTAATTTCCTTTATATTTCTAATGCCACTCACCCATAGGGGGAGATTTATCAGTGTTTATTCTGATGGTATATTTCCTGTAATTTCCTTTGCATTTCTAATGCCACTCACCCGTAGGGGGAGATTTATCAGTGTTTATTCTGATGGTATATTTCCTGTAATTTCCTCTGCATTTCTAATGCCACTCACCCATAGGGGGAGATTTATCAGTGTTTATTCTGATGGTATATTTCCTGTAATTTCCTTTATATTTCTAATGCCACTCACCCATAGGGGAAGATTTATCAGTGTTTATTCTGATGGTATATTTCCTGTAATTTCCTTTGCATTTCTAATGCCACTCACCCGTAGGGGGAGATTTATCAGTGTTTATTCTGATGGTATATTTCCTGTAATTTCCTTTGCATTTCTAATGCCACTCACCCGTAGGGGGAGATTTATCAGTGTTTATTCTGATGGTATATTTCCTGTAATTTCCTCTGCATTTCTAATGCCACTCACCCATAGGGGAAGATTTATCAGTGTTTATTCTGATGGTATATTTCCTGTAATTTCCTTTGTATTTCTAATGCCACTCAGCCATAGGGGAAGATTTATCAGAGTTTATTCTGATGGTATATTTCCTGTAATTTCCTTTGCATTTCTAATGCCACTCACCCGTAGGGGGAGATTTATCAGTGTTTATTCTGATGGTATATTTCCTGTAATTTCCTTTATATTTCTAATGCCACTCACCCATAGGGGGAGATTTATCAGTGTTTATTCTGATGGTATATTTCCTGTAATTTCCTTTGCATTTCTAATGCCACTCACCCGTAGGGGGAGATTTATCAGTGTTTATTCTGATGGTATATTTCCTGTAATTTCCTCTGCATTTCTAATGCCACTCACCCATAGGGGGAGATTTATCAGTGTTTATTCTGATGGTATATTTCCTGTAATTTCCTCTGCATTTCTAATGCCACTCACCCGTAGGGGGAGATTTATCAGTGTTTATTCTGATGGTATATTTCCTGTAATTTCCTTTATATTTCTAATGCCACTCACCCATAGGGGAAGATTTATCAGTGTTTATTCTGATGGTATATTTCCTGTAATTTCCTTTGTATTTCTAATTCCACTCACCCATAGGGGAAGATTTATCAGTGTTTATTCTGATGGTATATTTCCTGTAATTTCCTTTGCATTTCTAATGCCACTCACCCGTAGGGGGAGATTTATCAGTGTTTATTCTGATGGTATATTTCCTGTAATTTCCTTTGCATTTCTAATGCCACTCACCCGTAGGGGGAGATTTATCAGTGTTTATTCTGATGGTATATTTCCTGTAATTTCCTCTGCATTTCTAATGCCACTCACCCATAGGGGGAGATTTATCAGTGTTTATTCTGATGGTATATTTCCTGTAATTTCCTTTATATTTCTAATGCCACTCACCCATAGGGGAAGATTTATCAGTGTTTATTCTGATGGTATATTTCCTGTAATTTCCTTTGTATTTCTAATGCCACTCACCCATAGGGGAAGATTTATCAGAGTTTATTCTGATGGTATATTTCCTGTAATTTCCTTTATATTTCTAATGCCACTCACCCATAGGGGGAGATTTATCAGTGTTTATTCTGATGGTATATTTCCTGTAATTTCCTTTGCATTTCTAATGCCACTCACCCGTAGGGGGAGATTTATCAGTGTTTATTCTGATGGTATATTTCCTGTAATTTCCTCTGCATTTCTAATGCCACTCACCCATAGGGGGAGATTTATCAGTGTTTATTCTGATGGTATATTTCCTGTAATTTCCTCTGCATTTCTAATGCCACTCACCCGTAGGGGGAGATTTATCAGTGTTTATTCTGATGGTATATTTCCTGTAATTTCCTTTATATTTCTAATGCCACTCACCCATAGGGGAAGATTTATCAGTGTTTATTCTGATGGTATATTTCCTGTAATTTCCTTTGTATTTCTAATTCCACTCACCCATAGGGGAAGATTTATCAGTGTTTATTCTGATGGTATATTTCCTGTAATTTCCTTTGTATTTCTAATGCCACTCACCCATATGGGGAGATTTATCAGTGTTTATTCTGATGGTATATTTCCTGTAATTTCCTTTGCATTTCTAATGCCACTCACCCGTAGGGGGAGATTTATCAGTGTTTATTCTGATGGTATATTTCCTGTAATTTCCTCTGCATTTCTAATGCCACTCACCCATAGGGGGAGATTTATCAGTGTTTATTCTGATGGTATATTTCCTGTAATTTCCTTTATATTTCTAATGCCACTCACCCATAGGGGAAGATTTATCAGTGTTTATTCTGATGGTATATTTCCTGTAATTTCCTTTGTATTTCTAATGCCACTCACCCATAGGGGAAGATTTATCAGAGTTTATTCTGATGGTATATTTCCTGTAATTTCCTTTGTATTTCTAATGCCACTCACCCATAGGGGAAGATTTATCAGTGTTTATTCTGATGGTATATTTCCTGTAATTTCCTTTGCATTTCTAATGCCACTCACCCGTAGGGGGAGATTTATCAGTGTTTATTCTGATGGTATATTTCCTGTAATTTCCTTTATATTTCTAATGCCACTCACCCATAGGGGGAGATTTATCAGTGTTTATTCTGATGGTATATTTCCTGTAATTTCCTTTATATTTCTAATGCCACTCACCCATAGGGGAAGATTTATCAGAGTTTATTATGATGGTATATTTCCTGTAATTTCCTTTATATTTCTAATGCCACTCACCCACAGGGGGAGATTTATCAGTGTTTATTATGATGGTATATTTCCTGTAATTTCCTTTATATTTCTAATGCCACTCACCCATAGGGGGAGATTTATCAGAGTGTATTATGATGGTATATTTCCTGTAATTTCCTTTGTATTTCTAATGCCACTCACCCATAGGGGAAGATTTATCAGTGTTTATTCTGATGGTATATTTCCTGTAATGTCCTTTATATTTCTAATGCCACTCATTCATAGGAGGATATTTATCAGTGCTGGCATAGAAGCAAAGAAAAAAATTGCAAATTCTTGTTTACAGCAAGAAATTGCAATTAATTATGCGACTACGCCACCTCTACCAAAAATGCAAACATTTAGAGTTTAATGTTTTCAGGTATTTACTCAAAGTTATGCTTACACAATTATGTATCCATTGTGCTGGTTCGTGGCGGGGGTTTATCAGACACCGGCATTCAGAGCGCCAGCCTATGATAAATCTCCTCTTTAATTACTGTGTGGTTCAAATGTTCTTATTTATACACCAGGTAATTAATTCACACACAAAGTGCAGATGACATAGTTCACTCTTATGGTCAGTGGTTTTCTTACTGTTTTGTTCCAAGGTTCTTGGTCTTAGTTCACTTACACAGTGCACATGACATAATTCACACGCAGACTTTCCTGTCATGTTATTCCTCTAAATAAATCTCCTCCAAAGTCATGAGCAACTTTTGTCAGAGAAGAGTCATGCTCAGAGGTTGGAGGGGAGCATCACTTTAAATGCCTGTATCTTGGGTTCTATAGCTGTAAGAACCATGTTCCTTAAAGAGAACCTACCACCACGAATCTACCTATAAAGGTAGATCGGGTGGTAGGTGGATGTAAGGGACGTGAGGATAGCTCTTTTTAGAGCTAATCCTCACGTCCCCGCTAACTTTAGGTACACTTTATTCCCCTAATATGTAAATTTCTTTATGCGGCTACTGGGGCGTGGAGTAGCCGGCACGAGGCTACACAGCGCGGCTACTCCACGCCCCAGTAGCCACATTACTCCTCCTACCCGGTTGCGTGCGGCGCGCAGCTCCTCGTAGCTGCGCGCCCTCGTCCGTCATGATGGCGTTCTGCGCATGCGCAGAACGCCGGCCGACGGCTGAGCAGTCCCAGCTCCGAGGCCGGAGCTACTGCGCATGCGCAGTAGCCGGCTTGTCGGACGAGGGCGCGCAGCTACGAGGAGCTGCGCGCCGCACGCAACCGGGTAGGAGGAGTAATGTGGCTACTGGGGTGTGGAGTAGCCGCGCTGTGTAGCCTCGTGCCGGCTACTCCACGCCCCAGTAGCCGCATACCGAAATTTACATATTAGGGGAATAAAGTGTACCTAAAGTTAGCGGGGACGTGAGGATTAGCTCTAAAAAGAGCTATCCTCACGTCCCTTACATCCACCTACCACCCGATCTACCTTTATAGGTAGATTCGTGGTGGTAGGTTCCCTTTAAAGAAAAGTTTTTCAAACCACATCAGGCTTGCTGTTCTGTGATTTGCAGAACCAGAGATATAGCCAGTAGTTGGATAGGCAAGCTAAAGATCCTATTCCTGCCTGTTTCTTTAAAGAGAACCCGTCATGCAAAATAACCCCCCTAAACTAAATATATTTTCTTAAACTGCAATTAGAGAGCATTGCCTCTATCCCTTCATTGTCCCTGTACATGCCTGTAAACCTAAGCAATGAGGTCCTAAAGCTGTATGCAAATGACCTGTGAAATGTCCAATGAAGCATTAGCATATTCAAGCTGTCCACTCTATTCATGAGTGGGAGGCACAGCCACACCCCCAGTGCATGACTGACAGCCTGTATAATGGAGTGAGGCTGTATAATGATGTGCTTCCTGGTGCTGGTGGCCACGCCCCCTGCAGCCTGTGTGTATATGTGTGTGTGTGTTTAGGAGAGATACAGCAGCTCCAGGCAGCAGCCATGTTACAGCAGAACATGTCAGATTCATGTGTAGCTGATGCCTGTGTCTCTCACCTGTATATTAGGAGGATGCAGCATGTCAGCAGATGACATACACACACTATCCATGCTTTACTATACATTACACACAGACATGAGCAGGGGGAGGAGAGGGGAGGGGAGGGGGAACAGGGGTGACATCACTGCCTCTGACCATGTGACCAGCCTCATTTACATGATAAAAAATAGATGATTTTACAATGATTAATGTATGAAATAACTAGATAAAGGCTGGGATGGGTTCCTTGTGAGCTGCTCCAACAGATAGAGGTGACAGGACTAGTGACACAGACCTGATGACAGGTGTCCTTTAACTTCCTGTATCTCACAGCGCCACAGGCCTAAAGTAGTTTGAAAGATTAGATTCTCATCTATTAGAATTATTGTTCTATCTGCTATAAAAATCCAAGATAAAAGTGTGGCATTGAAATGATGCTCACCCTCCAACCTCACAGCCTGACTCATCTATAGCTGAGCTGAGTCAAGTTGAGAGGCTGGAAGGGTGGCGTTATATCAAATGCCCAATCTCATGTTTCAAATAGTATCAGACTTGTTGTTCTGAGAGTTATGGAACCTGAGATACAGGAAGTTAAAGACATAGTAACCGGCCAAGTGTAAGATATTTGGTAAATATTCTGCCCATGAAGGCCTAGCAGTGGATTGTAAACCAATTTAAGGGGAAGGAGATTCCAGTGGTGTGCCTTCAGTAGAGGTACACCACACATCCACTATAGGGCCCGTCCCCTCACTTTATCAGCCACTAGTGAAGCCATATAACGGCTGAGATTCAGTCCAAGGTAAATCCTAAGCATAGTTACTGCTATGATGCTCCTCCTCTTTCCCTGTCATAGAGTTTTGCAGGGATGTGAGGCCACCATGGAGCTGATGGATGTCATGAGGACACATGTAACAGGAAACATGAGGAGGAATCCTGGCACAGAGCAGCTCATGGACAGCCAGCTCCAACCTGAAGGGTCAGATGCTGCCTGCTGCCTGCTGCCCCCTTTATGTGTCCTCCCTACTTATTCATGTGTTCTGCTTTCCCTTATGCTCCCATGTGAAATTCTCCACTTTATATGCTCTTTACCCTCTCATGTGCTCTGTACCCCATTGATGTGTTCTGTATGACCTTTTATGTGCTTTGTACCCCATTTATCTGTTCTGTACCCCTTCATGAGCTCTGTACTCCCTTGTGTGCTATGTACCCCCTTTATGTACTTTGTTCTCCCTTGTGTGCTATGTACCCCCTTTATGTACGTTGTTCTCCCTTGTGTGTTATGTACCCCCTTTATGTACTTTGTTCTCCCTTGTGTGCTATGTACCCCCTTTATGTACGTTGTTCTCCCTTGTGTGCTATGTACCCCCTTTATGTACTTTGTTCTCCCTTGTGTGCTATGTACCCCCTTTATGTACTTTGTTCTCCCTTGTGTGCTATGTACCCCCTTTATGTACGTTGTTCTCCCTTGTGTGCTATGTACCCCCTTTATGTACTTTGTTCTCCCTTGTGTGCTATGTACCCCCTTTATGTACGTTGTTCTCCCTTGTGTGTTATGTACCCCCTTTATGTACGTTGTTCTCCCTTGTGTGCTATGTACCCCCTTTATGTACTTTGTTCTCCCTTGTGTGCTATGTACCCCCTTTATGTACGTTGTTCTCCCTTGTGTGTTATGTACCCCCTTTATGTACGTTGTTCTCCCTTGTGTGCTATGTACCCCCTTCATGTACTCTGTACTCCCTCATGTGCTCTGTACTCCCTTGTGTGCTATGTACCCCCTTCATGTACTCTGTACCCCCTTATGTGCTCTGTACTCCCTTGTGTGCTATGTACCCCCTTTATGTACTTTGTTCTCCCTTGTGTGCTATGTACCCCCTTTATGTACGTTGTTCTCCCTTGTGTGTTATGTACCCCCTTTATGTACTTTGTTCTCCCTTGTGTGCTATGTACCCCCTTTATGTACGTTGTTCTCCCTTGTGTGCTATGTACCCCCTTTATGTACTTTGTTCTCCCTTGTGTGCTATGTACCCCCTTTATGTACTTTGTTCTCCCTTGTGTGCTATGTACCCCCTTTATGTACGTTGTTCTCCCTTGTGTGCTATGTACCCCCTTTATGTACTTTGTTCTCCCTTGTGTGCTATGTACCCCCTTTATGTACGTTGTTCTCCCTTGTGTGTTATGTACCCCCTTTATGTACGTTGTTCTCCCTTGTGTGCTATGTACCCCCTTTATGTACTTTGTTCTCCCTTGTGTGCTATGTACCCCCTTTATGTACGTTGTTCTCCCTTGTGTGTTATGTACCCCCTTTATGTACGTTGTTCTCCCTTGTGTGCTATGTACCCCCTTCATGTACTCTGTACTCCCTCATGTGCTCTGTACTCCCTTGTGTGCTATGTACCCCCTTCATGTACTCTGTACCCCCTTATGTGCTCTGTACTCCCTTGTGTGCTATGTACCCCCTTTATGTACTTTGTTCTCCCTTGTGTGCTATGTACCCCCTTTATGTACGTTGTACTCCCTTGTGTGCTATGTACCCCCTTTATGTATGTTGTTCTCCCTTGTGTGCTATGTACCCCCTTCATGTACTCTGTACTCCCTTGTGTGCTATGTACCCCCTTTATGTACTCTGTACTCCCTCATGCGTTCTGTACCCCCTAATGTGCTATGTACCCTATAGTCCTTTATGTGCCATATACCCTCTCATGTTCTCTGTAGCCCCTCATGTGCTCTGCTCCCATAGATCTTTCTATTATGTGTTTCCCTAGACCTCTCTTTTTATAACGTGCTTCCCTTGTTTGTGGCTCATCAGTCATTAACAAGTGAAGCCCGCTCACTCATAATACAGACAGGAATAGGAGTCAGCAGTCGCCAAATACACTGGACTCTGGAATCCATCTATGTATGAGCCCATAGAAAGTAATGGGGCAGAGTGCTGGCCAGCTACCACATGGTTCTAAAAAACATTTGTGTGCAAAAAAAAATGTCCTCCTGCTTCACCTCCGGCTCATCCGCATTAGTAAAATAAAATAGAAGTGCAGAAGGTGGGTGGGGAAAAAATGTAATCTATTATGCGTTTTCATATTAATATTGTGACTATAATTGCATTACATGTTATTTAAATAAATGAAATGTAATGTAATGCTATATATGTATATACAGGCAGGTGTTGTAGGTTTGTTCTTAAAGGATGTTTACCACCACCGTACACCCAGTTTAAGATAAGCACATGTCTGTGTGTGTCTGCTGATCCAGAATCTTATCTCGTTTATCCCAGAAACACCTTCTCCCTCCCCTTCTCCTGCCTGAGAGCAAGTAATACTAATTCCTTTATTTATATAGCGCACACCGATTAACCAGCACTACACAGAGCTTGCCAAATGGCTCCCTGTTATCAATTTTAAGTCCTTTCCCTCAGGCTGCGTTCGCATGTAAATCTCCTCCCCTCAGCATTTCAAAATGCGATGTGAACGCCACGTGTGAACGCAGCCTGAGAGATGAGACTTTTGTGGCCTTGAATTTATAATTAGGAGGAAAGAGGTCAGGGGGTGATAAAAGTTACCATTGGCTCTATGAGGGTTGTGACACGGGTACGTGTGAAGGATACATGGCGTAGGTGTCTCAGTTTGGGGAGGTAGGGGAAACTGAGAGATCAATGCAATGTAAACGCCACATGCGAATGCAGCCTGAGGGATGGGACTTGGTTCATATGGAAACGCATGCAATTTGTAATCAGCACCCCGTGTTTTACATGATATGGGTGCTGTTTACCGAACTCATGCATTTGGCCTGCCCCTGGGTACTTGCAATGGGGATCATTTACTAAGGGCCCGATTCGCGTTTTCCCGACGTGTTACCCGAATATTTCCGATTTGCGGCAATTTTCCATGAATTGCCCGAGTTTTTGGCGCACGTGATCGGATTGTCGCGCATCGGCGCTGGCATGCACGCGACGGAAATCGGGGCGTGGCCGAACGGAAACCCGACGGATTCGGAACAAAACGCCGCATTTAAAACAAAAAATTGGTCGCACGGGCCATACTCACATGCACCAGGAAGAGATCAGTGAACTCTGACGCAACTCGGCGGACCTTGGCGCAGCAGCGACACCTGGTGGACATCGGGCACAGGACCTTCATGAATGGCCGGAAGACCCGAACGCTCGTCCGAGAAGGCACCGCTGGAACGCGAATGGACCGGGTAAGTAAATGTGCCCCAATGTGTTATTCAAGCGCCATGTGTGAACCCACCCTGAGCTTATTCTTAAAGAAGACTTGTCACCCCCGACCCCCCCCCCCCCACCACCAAATTAGGTCCCCCTCATCCTGTCCTCAGCCCCTTTATATTTATTGAATTTTTATTAAAATTTTTGTAGAGCTGCCGGCTCTATGCGATGTAGCGCGCTGACATCGGCCGCAGAGGGGCTTATTCACAGCGCTGGCCGAACATTCAACCAGCGCTGTGAATAAGCTCCTCTGCGGCCGCTGTCAGCGTGCCGAATCGCATAGAGCCGCCAGCGGTTTCGCAATACATGCGCTGCTGCCGGCGATTCTTACAGGTCCCTGACTGAAGGGGGTGTGTCGGCCGGCCCCCTCATGAATACGGCCAACTGCTAGGGTACTTGTACGACGATCCGACCTCTTACTTGATAAGTATAAAAACACAAATTTTAATAAAAATTCAATAAATATAAGGGGGCTGGGGACAGGATGAGGGGGAGCTAATTTGTTGGGGGTGCTTTTCCCTTTAACCCTTAAATGCCCTTTTTTGGTTCTGTTTTTTACTTCTCTCATTTCAAAAGTGATAACTTTTTTATTTTTACGTTTACAAAGATGCAAGAGGGCGTGTTCTCTGCTGGACGAATTGTACTTTTTAGTGGCGGCATTTAATATTCCACGCAATGTACTGGAAAGTTGGAAAAAAATTCTAAGAGCAGTGAAATTGACAAGAAAACACTTTGTCGCATTTTCTTATTGGCTCTGTTTTCACAGCTTTCATTTTGTGCTCCAAATGACAACTCCTCTTTATTCTTTGGGTCGATTCAATCATAGGGATACCAAATTTATATAGGCTTTAGTAGGTTTAGTAGATTAAAAAAAAAATCTATCTTTTGTACAAAAAAATATTTGACATTTTGCCAAATTCTGAAGCCAATAACTTTTTCACACTTGGACCTATGCAAGGTGCCATTTTTTGTGGTACTTGCTGGCATTTTATTTTATTTGGGACCTATATGACTGTTTGATCATTTTTTAATCAAATATTCATGGAATGGATAATGGCAAAAAAGTGTTGATTTGGGCATTTGGATGCTATTTTTCGTTACCGTATTCATGGCCGTGAATAATATTTTTTAATATTTTGATAGAGCGGGCATTTTGTTTAATGTTACCTGTGTTTATGTTTATTTTTTTACTATTATTTCAGACCCCCTAGGGTACTTTAACCCTGCAGGGTCTGATTACTTATACTATATACTGCAATGGCAGTATGGCAGCATTTAGCAATTTTACCGGTGATCTCTAACAGCCAGATATGGGCTGGCTTTTGGAGATCACTACAGGCAGACCCCGGGTTACATACAAGATAGGGTCTGTAGGTTTGTTCTTAAGTTGAATTTATATGTAAGTCGGAACTGTATATTTTATCATTGTAAACACAGCCAGAACTTTTTTGGTCTCTGTGACAATTGGACTTTAAAAATGTTGGGTTCTCATAAGAATCAGGATTAACAATAAATATTAATTACAGACACCTGTGATAACTGTTACAGCTGTTTATTGTAGCCTAGGACTAAAGTACAATAAATTGCCAATATCCAGTGGTCTGTTTGTAACTAGGGGTCGTATGTAAGTCGAGTGTTCTTAAGTTGGGGACCGCCTGTATACATGGCAAATCAACTAGTCTCTGAGTGTATGAGACCATAGGTTGCCTTGGCAACCAATTGCCACCTTCCGATGATGTCACAGGGGGTTGGTGATCGTCGATCTAAGATGGTGGCGCCTGTTGGCAGTGATGTTAGGTGATGTCATGGGGGATTGGAGATCGGCCATCCAAGATGGCTGCGCCCGTCAGCAGTAATGACAGGTGACGTGATCGGGTTTGTCCACTGCAGTAACAGGCGGGTATCAGCTGTATTATACACCTGACACCCACTGTGTATGGAGAGAGCTTAGCCTGTGACCTCTCTCCATACACCTCCCGCAGCACCAGGACATAATAGGACGTCCTGGTGCACAAAGGGGTTAAGTGTCTGTTATCTTTTGAATTGATCTACTAGCTAACAACCAATGACACCCAGAGGCTGCTTTCACATTACATTGCTCTTTATGGTGCGGTTACATAGTGCGTTCTTGGTGCATTCTTAAACGCATTGCAAAATGCACATGGTGGAAAATGCATGTGTTTTAAAACACACGCATTTTAGCATGTTACCAAGCCTTTAACTGATTTAAATAGTTTTTTCTTCATTTCTGGAAGTGTAAGCAGCTGTGGAAATGTTAACACAGCTGTTTACACTTCCAGAAATGAAGAAAATGGATTCAAACCAGCCATATGCATAGTAACATGCAAAAATTTGTGCGTTTTGCAATGCGTTTAAGAACGCACCAAAAATGCATCGTGTGACCACACCCTTACAAATAAAGTGCTCAAAGAAGCGCATTTTTCTTGATGCATTTGTAATGCCCGTCAAATCATAATGAAATGTGTTATTTGAGGGCAGCCATCAATTTGCCAGTATGGCAATCAGGATGAAGGCAACTGAGGGGCCCCAGTTTGTTAAACAACCCAGGGCCCATCATCCACTTAATCCGCCACGGTGCTAACTGAACGGCAACTAGGATACGGCCACCATATAAGTGCATTGTGCACGGCATGGCACAGTGAACATGCACATGTCACCATACCGTGCAGTCACCGCAAAAAAATTGATAGAGCATGCTCTATGTTTTGCCTTATGTACTGCACAACTGCATGGCTACCTATGGGGAGCGGTGAAGAGCGCTCACCCCTTCACTTCTCCAGCCGAACATATGCTATGCCCTGGTCCTGGCCTGGTCGTAGCATATGTGTGTGAAAGGAGCCTAACTTTAGACGTTTTTTGGGTCAAATGTACATTAAAAATTGTATTTAACAGTACATTGTAATAATTGTAATAAACAGTAAATTACCAGCATCCAGAGAACTTCACCAGAGGTCATAGGGGGCAGAGAGGTCTGTTTGTAACTAGGGGTCGTGTAAGTCAGGATCTGCCTATATGTATAAATAATAAAGGGGTGTGTGTAGTTACTATACAGTCTATAATACTATACACTATATATGTATATATATTATGACAATAGTGATTTAATGACCTGGGAAGAGCTATTCCAACCTTGGTAATGGGATCCTATGGTTTATGTATGCCTCTGGGTGACCTCAAAATATTCAGTCAAGAGCAGGATATTAAATATACTGCCCAGACAGATGCTGGCATGTTGGCTTTGATCGTTGCTATCTGTGAAGGTCATTGGTTAGCGACGATCAGATGCCATGGTAGCCTGGAGTCTTTATAAGACTCTAGTCTTAGTAACAATTTTATTGTTGTGTCAAACAATCCAAAAAAATGATGATTTCGGCCCAAGATGGACCTTCATCAGGTTCTACAAGTGAACAGAATATATACATATTTACATGAGTAATATATGATTACACTAACAGACATTGGGGGTCATTTACTAAGGGCCCGAATTGCGTTTTTCCAGCGGGTTACCCAAATTTTTCAGTTTTGCGTCGATTTTCGCTGAATTGCCCCGGGGTTTTGGCGCACTCGATCGGATTGTGGCGCATCGGCCGGCGTTCAAGAGACGGAAATCGGGGGTCATGGGCGTACAAAAACCCGACGGATTCGGAAAAACTGCCACATTTTAAAAAAAAATGTGTTGCTTGACACGCGCTTACCTGCACCCGGCCTTACCTGCACCTTCACCGCAGCAGCGACAGCTAGTGGACATCGGGGGAACTACCTTAGTTAATCGCCGGAAGACCCGAATCCTACACACAGAACGCGCCGCTGGATCGCGAATGGACCGGGTAAGTAAATCTGCCCCATAGAGTACATGAATAAATCATATAATGAAAAAATTACATGTGATCAAATGTTTGAATTATATAGTTCAGACAAAATAAGGTATATTTATTTATTCCATGTCTCATAGAATCATATAGAATCTTAATATTTTAATGAAGTTGTTCAATAAGGTAATAAAAAGTAGAACAGTTTAACATTTTCTTAAGCCGAGACATTTCATGAAAGTTTTTAAAGAGGACAGTCACCTATAACAAAGGCACAAGTTCCTAGCACTAGCCCATTTTTAGCAGGGATAAACTGCTGGCTGTATCAGAACCCTCCGATAAAGCTAGCAGACACTGCCATTAAGTACAATAGGAACGCCAGACCGCGCTCAAAGTGGACGGGCATATTCATGAGGGGCTGGTCCGAGGCACAGCTTCTCTCCCACACCGCCCCTCCCACTCCATAGGTGGTAGTTTCATGCGGCAGTCACTGCTGCAAATTGTTAATTGTCAAAGACATTGGGAAGTGGTTAAGGAAGTTACACAACTGAATAATATTTACCAAAATATTTATGCTTCCTCACTTAACAAAGACTAAGGCACTTTGGGGCACATTTACTTACCTGTCCCGTCGCGATCCCCGAGATTCGGAGCTGCCGCAATACACTAAGATCGTGCATCCAATTTCCTGCCTGTGTCACATCCCCGCTCAGGTCCGCCGGAGTTCACCTTCTTCTTCCCGGTGCATAAAAGAGCATGGCTTGCAACATAATTTTGAATGCTAAATCCTGTGCTTAGTCTGAATCAGTCAGGTTGTCCGAAGGCCACGCCCCCGATTTGTGTTGCATGAAAGTCGGTGCAGGAGTTCTCTTTGTTTAGGTAATATATTTGTACACACGTTTATATAATCATACACATGTATAGACTTACATATATACACATTTCTATACAGGTGGTCCCCTGTACATACAGCACACACACACCATATACACTCATACAGCACATACATACAGCATATGCACTCATATAGCACACACACAGCATATACACTCATACAATACACACACCATATACACTCATACAGCACATATACACACAGCATATAGACTCATACAGCACACACACACTCATAAAGAACATACAGAAACACCATGTACACCCATACAGCACATATACACTCAACATATACACTCATACAGCACATACACACACCATATACACTCATGCAGCACTTACAACCACAGCATATACACGTATACAGCACACACACACCATATACTTATTGTATATGGTACAAAAACACCATATACACTCATACAGAATATACAGAAACACCATGTACGCCCATACAGCACATGCACACACACACCATATACACTTATACAGCACATGCACCTACAGCATATCAATCCTGCTTATCCAGCTCCAATCCACCGGGGTCAGGAGTTGTTTCAGATAAAAACTTTCTTTATTAGAATCATGTAAAAGTTTTTGGACATAGCATTGTACAAATCCAACGCGTTTCAGGCGCCAATCGCGCCCTTAATCATGGATAACATAGTGTGATAAAGTCAAACAATTTATAACAAAAACAGGACTCAGATGAAGGCTAAACCACGCCTTCAGGGGGTGTATATCGTAATTAGCTGGCCAGATACAATGTTACACCCAGCATGATGGTCACATGATCCAACGTGGTTGTGTTGTAACCAAGGTGACCCGGTCACATGATCAGACACGAGATTGACAGCGCTATGTGAAAAATCACTTGCGGTAAGAAATCAATGTTAAATTGTTACAAAGCTTTCACGTTCATGATGATCATGTCCCTGTTAGATGTCATAAAAAAAGGAAGAAACATACAAGTTATGAAGAATAAAAATAAAATCACATTAGTGTATTTTAAAAACAATGTTATTGACAGTGGGTCTGACAGTCGTGGAAAGAACAGCAGAAATGTTTAAAGGCGAAAAACTCCCCACATTGTAGATCTAATGGTAATGCAATATGAACTCATTTCTCATGTTCATGCCCCTGGGGAGCCATGGTATTTAAGAGGATGTAGTGTATAGGAGGCTAACGCTAAATCCCACTGTAATATTCAAGAAAAAAATCTTTGAGTTAATTGATGAAGGTGTTTCCATGGGTGTAATCACATCCAAACAGAAAGATTACTTTTGTGTCCAGGAACCAGTCATTCCTATAATACATGGGTTACCTATTTCCACCCCCCATGCGACCGATTATTTCTGGTCTAGGTTCCTTAAGTGAGAAATTATGTGAATGGCTGGACAGCCTACTCCAACCCTTAGTAGTGAGAGTCCCGGGGTATCTGCAAGAAACCTCGGACATTCTAAGGAACCTCAGCCGACACACGTGGACACAAAATCATCACTGGGTGGGTTGTGATGTCATCTCCTTATACACTTCCATCCCCTACACTGTCACAATGAAAGCATTAGAATTCTATCTCAATACCTATAGTTATTACACACATGATCTCAAACAGTACATTATGGAAGTCACTCACCATCTGATGTCACATAACTACTTCACGTTCAATAACCATTTCTTCTTACAAACCCAGGGAGTTCCCATGGGGGCGAAATATTCACCCTCATTAGCAAACTTGGTCATGTCGTGGTGGGAGATGCAGTACATTTATACGGAAGAGAACCCTTTCATGTCGATTATTGAGTGGTATGGCAGGTACATCGATGATCTCCTCCTTATTTGGAGGGGCGATGTATCTGCCATACCCTCATTCATAACATACATTAACCAAAATGACTACAATCTCCGTTTCACACATTACTAGCATGAATCTGATGTGACGTTCTTGGATTTAAAGTTACTTGGACAAATAGGTGAACACATCACCTCCACTACATATAGGAAACCCACAGCTGGGAACACGATCTTACATTTCAATAGCCAGCATCCGAAACACAAGTCAAGTCAATCCCCATGGGAGAAATGACTCACAGCAGAAGAAACTGCAGCTCAGATTTGGATTTCCAAAAGGAGGTCAGTGACATTTCTCATAGATTGTCACAAAGAGGCTATCTGAAATGGACACTAGATAGGACTCTCAATATAACCAGCAAAAAGGATCGTAGTTCATTACTATGTAAAAAACCTCAGTCCACTCACAATGTGGCAGATAACACCACTCCAGTACTCTCCCTGCAGTATAGCTCCCAATTCCATAAAATTAAACAAATTATTGTGAAATACCTTATTATTCGAAGATGACAAACTCGAACATATTCTTGCAGATAGCTGTGGAATGGTGGCTAGAAGAGGATGCACACTTGGTAATATCCTGTCTCCTTCTCTTGTAAAAAATGACACACCACACCGGGGATGGTTACACAATTGTGGCTTTTTCAGGTGTGGGTCAAGACAATGTCGTACCTGTAACTACATTATACCTGTCAAATCCTTTTGTAACACCACAGGCGACATTTAAAATCAAACAACACCTCACGTGCAATAGCTATCATGTCGTATATGTAATTAAGTTCATCTCATGTAACGTCACTGGTAATGAATGTAGGAATATTAGTGGAGCGTCTGCCTATTTTCCTAACCACCATAATAAATTAACCAACAGCTTCACAGCCTTTATTATTGAAAAAATACAAACAACCAGAAGGGGTAGTGATATTAAAAGACTCCTTTTAGACAGGGAAGCTTACTGGATCATGCGATTAGATACCATGGCTCCCAGGGCCATGACCATCAGAAATAAGTTAATATTGCATTACCATTAAATCTACAACGTGTACGCCTTTAAACATTTCTGCTGTTCTTTCCACGCTTGTCAGACCCACTGTCAATAACATTCTTTTTAACATACGCTAATGTGATTTTATTTTTATTCTTCATACATATAACTTGTATGTTTCTTCCTTTATTTATGACATCTAACAGGGACATGATCATCACGAACGTGACAGCTTCGTAACAATCTAACATTGATTTCTTACTGCAAGTGATTTTTCACATTGCGCTGTCAATCTTGTGTCTGATCATGTGACCGGGTCACCTTGGTTACAACATAACCACGTTGGATCATGTGACCATCATGCCGGGTGTAACATTGCATCTGGCCAGCTAATTACGATACACACACCTTGAAGGCGTGTTTTTGCCTTCATCTGAGTCCTGTTTTTGTTATAAATTGTTTGACTTTATCACACTATGTTATTCATGATTAAGGGCGCGATTGGCGCCTGAAATGCGATGGATTTGTACAATGCTAGGTCCAAAAACTTTTACATGATTCTAATAAAGAAAGTTTTTATCTGAAATAACGCCTGACCTCGGCGGATTGGAACTGGATAAGTGGGATTGATGTTGATTGAACTCAAGTGGAATGAGGTTCCGTGCTCTCCACCCCATTGGCGGATCATACACACAGCATATAGACTCATACAGCACACACACCATATACACTCATACAGAACATACAGAAACACCATGTACACCCATACAGCACATATACACTCAACATATACACTCATACAGCACACACACACCATATACAGTCATACAGAACATACAGAAACACCATTTACACCCATACAGCACATGTACACTCAACATATACACTCATACAGCACATACACACACACCATATACACTCATACAGCACATACACACACAGAAAACACTTATGCAGCACATACACAAACACAATATACACTCATACAACACATAAATATATGCCATATACATTCATACAGCACACACACAAACACCATATACACTCATACAACACACGCACCATATACACTCATACATCACATGCACTCATACAACACACACAGCATATACACTCATACAGCACACACACAGACACCATATATACACACCATATACACTCATACAGCACATACACACAGCATATACACTCATGCAGAGTAAACACACCACATGCACTCATACAGTAAATACATAACCACCATATACACTCATACAGGACATAACACACCACATACACTCATGCAGCACATACACAAACACCATATGCACTCATACAGCACATACACCTTCCATATACACTCATACGGCAAATACACACACCATATACACTCATACAACACATACATAAACACCATATACACTCATACAGCACATACATAAACACCATGTATACTCATACAACACCTATATACACTCATAAAGCACATATACACAGCATATACACTCATACAGCACATACATACACACCATATACAATCATACATACACTCATACAGCACATACACAAACATATACACTCATACAGCACATAAACAAACACCATATACACTCATACAGCACATGCACACACCACATAGACTCTTATAGCACATACACACACCATATACACTCATACAGCACAAACACACCACATGCACTTATACGGCAAATACACAAACACCATACACACTCATACAGCGCATACACACACCATATGCACTCATACAGCACATACATAAACACCATGTATACTCATACAACACCTATACATACACAATATACACTCACAAAGCACATTCCCCCACAGCATATAAACTCTTACAGCACATACACACAGCATATACACTTATACAGCACACCCACCATATACACCCATACAGCACATACAAAAACAGCATATACACTCATACGGAATATACAGAAACACCATGTATGTCCATACAACACATGCACACACACACCATATACACTTATACAGCAAACGCACACCACATGCACTTATACGGCAAATACACAAACACCATACACACTCAAACAGCACATACACACACCATATGCACTCATACAGAACATACAAACACCATATTCACTCATACAGCACATTCATACACACCATATACACTCATACACACACACCACACACAAAAACACTATATACACTCATACAGCACATACACAAACAGCATTTACACTCATAATGCACACGTACCATATAAACTTATACAGCACCTACATAAACACCATGTGCACTCATACAGAACATACATAACACAATATACACTCATGCAGCACATGCACACACCACAAACAATCATATAGCACATACACACATCATATACACTCATACAGCACATATATAGCATATACACTCACACAACACACACCATATACACCAATACAGTACATACACAAACACCATATATGAGTACAGCACACACAAAAATACCATATACACTCATGTAGCTCACAAAGAAACACCATATACGCTCATACAACACACGCAGCATATACATTCATACAGCAAATACACAAACATCACATGCACTCATACAGCACATTAACACACCATATATACTCATATAGCACATACACAAACACCATATGTTCTCATGCAGCACATACACACACCACATGCACTCATACAGCACATACATAAACACCATATACACGAATACAGCACATACAAACACCACATGCACTCATACAGCAAATACACACATTAACACCATATACATTCATAAAACACACACACAAACACCATATGCACTCTTAAAACACACGTAGCATATACACTCATACAGCACATACACAAACACCATATGTACTCATACAACACCTTTACAAAAGCCATATACACTCATACAGCACATACACACACAGCATATACACTCAAACAGAAAAAACACACGACATGCACTCATACAGCAAATACACAAACACCATACACACTCATACAGCACATACACACACCATATGCACTCATACAGCACATACAAACTCCATATACACTCATACAGCACACACATAAGCACCACAAGTACTCATACAACACCTATACAAACACAAAATACACTCATACAGCACATACACATGCAGCACATACACTCATACAGAACAAACACACCACATGCACTGATATAGCAAATTCTCAAACACCATACACACTCATTCAGCACATACAAACACTCTATACACTCATATAGCACACACACAAACACCACAAGTACTCATACAACACCTATACAAACACCAAATACACTCATACAGCATATACACATGCAGCATATACACTCATACAGAACAAACATACCACATGCACTCAAACAACAAATACACAAACGCCATACACACTCATTCAGCACATACACACACCATATGCACTCATACAGCACATACAAACACCACATACAGCACACACACAAACACCACAAGTACTCATACAACAGCTATACAAACACCATATACACTCATACAGCACATACACATGCAGCATATACACTCATACAGAACAAAAACACCACATGCACTCATACAGCAAATACACAAACACCATGCACACTCATACAGAACATACACACACCATATGCACTCATACAGCACATACACACACCATGTGCACTCATACAGCACATACAAGCACCATATACACTTATACAGTCTTCTGATTGAGATTGCATTTTTACTACTAACCATTTGTAAAAGTTTTGTTTTTGCTAAATATTACACAAGAAGAGACAGAACACAGTCCTGGACCATCGCTTATCGTGGAATCTCCATTGTTGAAGAATCTAACCTATGGCAGCTTCATTCCAACACAATGGGGGTCATTTACTAAGGGCCCAATTTGCATTTTCCCGACGCGTTACCCGAATATTTCCGATTTGCGCTAATTTTCCCCGGGATTTTGGCGCACGTGATCGGATTGTGGTGTAACGGCACCGGCATGCACGCGACGGAAATCGGGGGGCGTGGCCGAACGAAAACCCAACGGATTCGGAAAAACCGCCGCATTTAAAAAAAATGTGTTGCGAAAATTGCACTTTCCTTCACTCAGCCCGGCTCGGTGTATTCCAGTGCGTTCCGATGCTCTTCAGTGCAGCAGCGCCACCTGGTGGACGTTGGAGGAACTACCTTAATAAATCCCGGCCGGACCCGAATCCAACGCAGAGAACGCACCGCTGGATCGCGAAAGGACCGAGTAAGTAAATCTGCCCCAATGTTTGGTCAGAGACAAAGTAAGTAGAAATGTATCTTTGCTTTGATTCACAGTACTTTTTTCTGTAATGTGGCTATTAAAAAACTTGAATTAACAAAACTTCTCTCTTATATTTTCTGCAGCCCAGACAAGTCCACTTCATCAAGTATCGATTTGAGCTGTTGATGAGATAGAAGGTCCAAGTATCAAGAGGCCGACCCTGTGGCTGGTAAGAAAGGTCCTTAAATCTGTAAAAATGTAACCAATCTTTTAAGTAAGTTGAATGCAATCATCAAGTATCAGAGTGATGAAAGTCTTCTGATAGAGATTGCATTTTTACTACTAACTATCTGTAAAAGTTTTGTCTGTTAAAGATCACACAAGATGAGACAGAACACAGTCCTGGACAGTCACTTATCGTAGATTCTCCATGGTGGAAGAAGTTGAGCTATGGCTACAGAATGTTTGGACCGAGACAAAGTGAGTAGAAATGTACCTTTGAATTTAAAAAACTTGAACTAACAAAACTTCTCTCTTTTATTTTCTGCAGCCCAGACAAGTCCACTTCATCAAGTACCGATTTGAGCTGTTGACGACATAGAAGGTCCAAGTTTCAAGATGCAGACCCCTATGGCTGGTAAAAAAGGTCCACTATTCTGTAAAACACCCACCATATACACTCATGTAGCTCACATAGAAATACCATATACACTCATACAACACATGCAGCATATACACTCCTACAGCAAATACACAAACATCACATGCACTCATACAGCACATAAACACACCGCATACACTCGTACAGCACATACATAAACACCATTTACACTCATACAGCACACACGCAAACACCATATATACTCACCCAACATCTAAACAAACACCATATACACTCATACAGCACACATGCAAACACCATATATACTCACCCAACATGTAAACAAACAACATATACACTCATACAGCATATACACACATCATATACACTCATACAGAACAAACACACCACATGCACTCATGCAGCAAATACACAAACACCATATACAATCATACAGCACATACACACACCAAATACACTCATACGGCAAATACACACACCATATACGTGAATATAACACATACATAAACACCACATACACTCATACAGCACATACATAAACACCATATACACTCATACACCACATACACACAGAATACACATTCATACAGAACAAACACCATATACACTCATTCAGCACATACACATACCATATACACTCATACAGCAGATACACACACCATATACACTTATACAGCACATAAACAAACACCAGATACACTCATGCAGCACATACACACACCACATGCACTCATACAACACATTAACACCATATACATTCATAAAACACACACACAAACACCATATGCACTCTTAAAACACCTTTACAAAAGCCATATACACTCACGCAGCATATACACGCAGCATATACACTCATACAGCACATAAGCAAACACCAGATACACTCATACAGCACATGCACGCATCACATACACTCTAATAGCACATACACACAGTATGTACACTCATACAATACACAAACACCATATATGCTCACACAGCACATACACAAACACCATATGCACTCATGCAGCACATACACACACCACATGCACTCATACAACACATACATAAACACCATATACACTCATACAGCACATACACACACCACATGCACTCATACAGCAAATACACACACCATATACACTCATAAAGCACACACACACCTCATACACTCATGCAACACAAACACCATATGCATTCATACAGAGCATACAGACACCATATACACTCATACTGCAAATACACACACCATATACACTCATACAACACATACATAAACACCATATACACTCATACAGCTCATACATAAACACCATATACACTCATACAGCACATACACACAGCATACACACTCACACAGAACAAACACCATATACACTCATTCAGCACATAGACACACCATATACACTCATACAGTAGACACACACACCATATACACTTATACAGCACATAAACAAACACCAGATACACTCATACAGCACATGCACGCATCACATACACTCGTATAGCACATACAAGCCGTATATACACTCATACAGCACACAAACACCATATATGCTCACACAGCACATACACAAACAACATATGCACTCATGCAGCACATACAACACATACATAAACACCATATACACTAATACAGCACATACACACACCACATGCACTCATACACACACATTAACACCATATACATTCATAAAACACACACACAAACACCATATGCACTCTTAAAACACCTTTACAAAAGCCATATACACTCACGCAGCATATACACGCAGCATATACACTCATACAGCACATACACAAACACCATATGTACTCATACAACACCTTTACAAAAGCCATATACACTCATACAGCACATACACACACAGTATGTACACTCATACAGCACATACACACAGCATACACATTCATACAGAACAAACACCATATACACTCATTCAGCACATACACACACCATATTCATTCATACAGCAGATACACACACCATATACACTTATACAGCACATAAACAAACACCAGATACACTCATACAGCACATGCACGCATCACTTACACTCTAATAGCACATACACACAGTATATACACTCATACAATACACAAACATCATATATGCTCACACAGCACATACACAAACACCATATGCACTCATGCAGCACATACACACACCACATGAACTCATACAACACATACATAAACACCATATACACTCATACAGCACATACACACACCACATGCACTCATACAGCAAATGCACACACCATATACACTCATAAAGCACACACACACCTCATACACTGATGCAACACAAACACCATATGCAATCATACAGAACATACAGACACCATATACACTCATACTGCAAATACACACACCATATACACTCATACAACACATACATAAACACCATATACACTCATACAGCACATACACACAGCATACACACTCACACAGAACAAACACCATATACACTCATTCAGCACATAGACACACCATATACACTCATACAGTAGACACACACACCATATACACTTATACAGCACATAAACAAACACCAGATACACTCATACAGCACATGCACGCATCACATACACTCGTATAGCACATACAAGCCGTATATACACTCATACAGCACACAAACACCATATATGCTCACACAGCACATACACAAACAACATATGCACTCATGCAGCACATACACCACATGCACTCATACAACACATACATAAACACCATATACACTCACGCAGCACGTACACACACCACATGCACTCATACAGCAAATGCACACACCATATACACTCATAAAGCACACACACACCTCATACACTGATGCAACACAAACACCATATGCAATCATACAGAACATACAGACACCATATACACTCATACTGCAAAAACACACACCATATACACTCATACAACACATACATAAACACCATATACACTCATACAGCTCATACATAAACACCATATACACTCATACAGCACATACACACAGCATACACACTCACACAGAACAAACACCATATACACTCATTCAGCACATAGACACACCATATACACTCATACAGTAGACACACACACCATATACACTTATACAGCACATAAACAAACACCAGATACACTCATACAGCACATGCACGCATCACATAAACTCGTATAGCACATACAAGCCGTATATACACTCATACAGCACACAAACACCATATATGCTCACACAGCACATACAATAACAACATATGCACTCATGCAGCACAAACACCACATGCACTCATACAACACATACATAAACACCATATACACTAATACAGCACATACACACACCACATGCACTCATACACACACATTAACACCATATACATTCATAAAACACACACACAAACACCATATGCACTCTTAAAACACCTTTACAAAAGCCATATACACTCACGCAGCATATACACGCAGCATATACACTCATACAGCACATACACAAACACCATATGTACTCATACAACACCTTTACAAACACCATATACACTCATTCAGCACATAGACACACCATATACACTCATACAGCAGACACACACACCATATACACTTATACAGCACATAAACAAACACCAGATACACTCATACAGCACATGCACGCATCACATACACTCGTATAGCACATACAAGCAGTATATACACTCATACAGCACACAAACACCATATATGCTCACACAGCACATACACAAACACCATATGCACTCATGCAGCACATACAAACCACATGCACTCATACAACACATACATAAACACCATATACGCTAATACAGCACGTACACACACCACATGCACACATACACACACATTAACACCATATACATTCATAAAACACACACACAAACACCATATGCACTCTTAAAACACCTTTACAAAAGCCATATACACGCAGCATATACACTCATACAGCACATACACAAACACCATATGTACTCATACAACACCTTTACAAAAGCCATATACACTCATACAGCACATACACACGCAGCACATACACTCATACAGAACAAACACACGACATGCACTCATATAGCATATACTCAAACACCATACACACTCATACAGCACATACAAACACTATATACACTCATACAGCACACACACAAACACCACAAGTACTCATACAACACCTATACAAACACCAAATACACTCATACAGCACATACACATGCAGCATATACACTCATACAGAACAAACATACCACATGCACTCAAACAACAAATACACAAACGCCATACACACTCATTCAGCACATACACACACCATATGCACTCATACAGCACATACAAACACCACATACACACATACAGCAAACACACAAACACCACAAGTACTCATACAACAGCTACACAAACACCATATACACTCATACAGCACATACACACCACATGCACTCATACAGCAAATACACAAACACCATACACACTCATACAGCACGTACACACACCATATGCACTCATACAGCACATACACACACCACATGCACTCATACAGCAAATACACAAACACCATGCACACTGATACAGAACATACACACACCATATGCACTCATACAGCACATACACACACCATATGCACTCATACAGCACATACAAGCACCATATACACTTATACAGTCTTCTGATTGAGATTGCATTTTTACTACTAACCATTTGTAAAAGTTTTGTTTTTGCTAAATATTACACAAGAAGAGACAGAACACAGTCCTGGACCATCGCTTATCGTGGAATCTCCATTGTTGAAGAATCTAACCTATGGCAGCTTCATTCCAACACAATGGGGGTCATTTACTAAGGGCCCAATTTGCATTTTCCCGACGCGTTACCCGAATATTTCCGATTTGCGCTAATTTTCCCCGGGATTTTGGCGCACGTGATCGGATTGTGGTGTAACGGCACCGGCATGCACGCGACGGAAATCGGGGGGCGTGGCCGAACGAAAACCCAACGGATTCGGAAAAACCGCCGCATTTAAAAAAAATGTGTTGCGAAAATTGCACTTTCCTTCACTCAGCCCGGCTCGGTGTATTCCAGTGCGTTCCGATGCTCTTCAGTGCAGCAGCGCCACCTGGTGGACGTTGGAGGAACTACCTTAATAAATCCCAGCCGGACCCGAATCCAGCGCAGAGAACGCACCGCTGGATCGCGAATGGACCGAGTAAGTAAATCTGCCCCAATGTTTGGTCAGAGACAAAGTAAGTAGAAATGTATCTTTGCTTTGATTCACAGTACTTTTTTCTGTAATGTGGCTATTAAAAAACTTGAATTAACAAAACTTCTCTCTTATATTTTCTGCAGCCCAGACAAGTCCACTTCATCAAGTATCGATTTGAGCTGTTGATGAGATAGAAGGTCCAAGTATCAAGAGGCCGACCCTGTGGCTGGTAAGAAAGGTCCTTAAATCTGTAAAAATGTAACCAATCTTTTAAGTAAGTTGAATGCAATCATCAAGTATCAGAGTGATGAAAGTCTTCTGATAGAGATTGCATTTTTACTACTAACTATCTGTAAAAGTTTTGTCTGTTAAAGATCACACAAGATGAGAATGAGACAGAACACAGTCCTGGACAGTCACTTATCGTAGATTCTCCATGGTGGAAGAAGTTGAGCTATGGCTACAGAATGTTTGGACCGAGACAAAGTAAGTAGAAATGTACCTTTGAATTTAAAAAACTTGAACTAACAAAACTTCTCTCTTTTATTTTCTGCAGCCCAGACAAGTCCACTTCATCAAGTACCGATTTGAGCTGTTGACGAGATAGAAGGTCCAAGTTTCAAGATGCAGACCCCTATGGCTGGTAAAAAAGGTCCACTATTCTGTAAAACACCCACCATATACACTCATGTAGCTCACATAGAAATACCATATACACTCATACAACACATGCAGCATATACACTCCTACAGCAAATACACAAACATCACATGCACTCATACAGCACGTAAACACACCATATACACTCGTACAGCACATACATAAACACCATTTACACTCATACAGCACACATGCAAACACCATATATACTCACCCAACATCTAAACAAACAACATATACACTCATGCAGCATATACACACATCATATACACTCATACAGAACAAACACACCACATGCACTCATGCAGCAAATACACAAACACCATATGCAATCATACAGCACATACACACACCAAATACACTCATACGGCAAATACACACACCATATACGTGAATATAACACATACATAAACACCACATACACTCATACAGCACATACATAAACATCATATACACTCATACAGCACATACACACAGCATACACATTCATACAGAACAAACACCATATACACTCATTCAGCACATACACATACCATATACACTCATACAGCAGATACACACACCATATACACTTATACAGCACATAAACAAACACCAGATACACTCATACAGCACATGCACGCATCACATACACACTAATAGCACATACACACAGTATATACACTCATACAATACACAAACACCATATATGCTCACACAGCACATACACAAACACCATATGCACTCATGCAGCACATACACACACCACATGCACTCATACAACACATACATAAACACCATATACACTCATACAGCACACACACACACCGCATGCACTCATACAGCAAATACACACACCATATACACTTATAAAGCACACACACACCTCATACACTCATGCAACACAAACACCATATGCAATCATACAGAACATACAGACACCATATACACTCATACAGCACATACAAACACCACATACACACATACAGCACACACACAAACACCACAAGTACTCATACAACAGCTATACAAACACCATATACACTCATACAGCACATACACATGCAGCATATACACTCATACAGAACAAAAACACCACATGCACTCATACAGCAAATACACAAACACCATACACACTCATACAGCACGTACACACACCATATGCACTCATACAGCACATACACACACCACATGCACTCATACAGCAAATACACAAACACCATGCACACTCATACAGAACATACACACACCATATGCACTCATACAGCACATACACACACCATATGCACTCATACAGCACATACAAGCACCATATACACTTATACAGTCTTCTGATTGAGATTGCATTTTTACTACTAACCATTTGTAAAAGTTTTGTTTTTGCTAAATATTACACAAGAAGAGACAGAACACAGTCCTGGACCATCGCTTATCGTGGAATCTCCATTGTTGAAGAATCTAACCTATGGCAGCTTCATTCCAACACAATGGGGGTCATTTACTAAGGGCCCAATTTGCATTTTCCCGACGCGTTACCCGAATATTTCCGATTTGCGCTAATTTTCCCCGGGATTTTGGCGCACGTGATCGGATTGTGGTGTAACGGCACCGGCATGCACGCAACGGAAATCGGGGGGCGTGGCTGAACGAAAACCCAACGGATTCGGAAAAACCGCCGCATTTAAAAAAAATGTGTTGCGAAAATTGCACTTTCCTTCACTCTGCCCGGCTCGGTGTATTCCAGTGCGTTCCGATGCTCTTCAGCGCAGCAGCGCCACCTGGTGGACATTGGAGGAACTACCTTAATAAATCCCAGCCGGACCCGAATCCAGCGCAGAGAACGCACCGCTGGATCGCGAATGGACCGAGTAAGTAAATCTGCCCCAATGTTTGGTCAGAGACAAAGTAAGTAGAAATGTATCTTTGCTTTGATTCACAGTACTTTTTTCTGTAATGTGGCTATTAAAAAACTTGAATTAACAAAACTTCTCTCTTATATTTTCTGCAGCCCAGACAAGTCCACTTCATCAAGTATCGATTTGAGCTGTTGATGAGATAGAAGGTCCAAGTATCAAGAGGCCGACCCTGTGGCTGGTAAGAAAGGTCCTTAAATCTGTAAAAATGTAACCAATCTTTTAAGTAAGTTGAATGCAATCATCAAGTATCAGAGTGATGAAAGTCTTCTGATAGAGATTGCATTTTTACTACTAACTATCTGTAAAAGTTTTGTCTGTTAAAGATCACACAAGATGAGACAGAACACAGTCCTGGACAGTCACTTATTGTAGATTCTCCATGGTGGAAGAAGTTGAGCTATGGCTACAGAATGTTTGGACCGAGACAAAGTAAGTAGAAATGTACCTTTGAATTTTAAAAACTTGAACTAACAAAACTTCTCTCTTTTATTTTCTGCAGCCCAGACAAGTCCACTTCATCAAGTACCGATTTGAGCTGTTGACGAGATAGAAGGTCCAAGTTTCAAGATGCAGACCCCTATGGCTGGTAAAAAAGGTCCACTATTCTGTAAAACACCCACATATACACTCATGTAGCTCACATAGAAATACCATATACACTCATACAACACATGCAGCATATACACTCCTACAGCAAATACACAAACATCACATGCACTCATACAGCACGTAAACACACCGTATACACTCGTACAGCACATACATAAACACCATTTACACTCATACAGCACACACGCAAACACCATATATACTCACCCAACATCTAAACAAACACCGTATACACTCATACAGCACACATGCAAACACCATATATACTCACCCAACATGTAAACAAACAACATATACACTCATACAGCATATACACACATCATATACACTCATACAGAACAAACACACCACATGCACTCATGCAGCAAATACACAAACACCATATGCAATCATACAGCACATACACACACCAAATACACTCATACGGCAAATACACACACCATATACGTGAATACAACACATACATAAACACCACATACACTCATACAGCACATACATAAACACCATATACACTCATACAGCACATACACACAGCATACACATTCATACAGAACAAACACCATATACACTCATTCAGCACATACACATACCATATACACTCATACAGCAGATACACACACCATATACACTTATACAGCACATAAACAAACACCAGATACACTCATACAGCACATGCACGCATCACATACACACTAATAGCACAAACACACAGTATATACACTCATACAATACACAAACACCATATATGCTCACACAGCACATACACAAACACCATATGCACTCATGCAGCACATACACACACCACATGCACTCATACAACACATACATAAACACCATATACACTCATACAGCACATACACACACCACATGCACTCATACAGCAAATACACACACCATATACACTCATAAAGCACACACACACACCTCATACACTCATGTAACACAAACACCATATGGAATCATACAGAACATACAGACATCATATACACTCATACTGCAAATACACACACCATATACACTCATACAACATATACATAAACACCATATACACTCATACAGCTCATACATAAACACCATATACACTCATACAGCACATACACACAGCATACACACTTATACAGCACATAAACAAACACCAGATACATTCATACAGCACATGGATGCATCACATACACTCGTATAGCACATACAAGCAGTATATACACTCATACAGCACACAAACACCATATATGCTCACACAGCACATACACAAACACCATATGCAATCATGCAGCACATACACACACCACATGCACTCATACAACACATACATAAACACCATATACACTAATACAGCACATACACACACCACATGCACTCATACACACACATTAACACCATATACATTCATGAAACACACACACAAACACCATATGCACTCTTAAAACACCTTTACAAAAGCCATATACACTCACGCAGCATATACACGCAGCATATACACTCATACAGCACATAAACAAACACCAGATACACTCATACAGCACATGCATGCATCACATACACTCTAATAGCACATACACATAGTATGTACACTCATACAATACACAAACACCATATATGCTCACACAGCACATACACAAACACCATATGCACTCATGCAGCACATACACACACCACATGCACTCATACAACACATACATAAGCACCATATACACTCATACAGCACATACGCACACCACATGCATTCATACAGCAAATACACACACCATATACACTCATAAAGCACACACACACCTCATACACTCATGCAACACAAACACCATATGCATTCATACAGAGCATACTGACACCATATACACTCATACTGCAAATACACACACCATATACACTCATACAACACATACATAAACACCATATACACTCATACAGCTCATACATAAACACCATATACACTCATACAGCACATACACACATCATACACACTCACACAGAACAAACACCATATATACTCATACAGCAGACACACACACCATATACACTTATACAGAACATAAACAAACACCAGATACACTCATACAGCACATGCACGCATCACATACACTCGTATAGCACATACAAGCAGTATATACACTCATACAGCACACAAACACCATATATGCTCACACAGCACATACACAAACAACACATGCACTCATGCAGCACATACACACACCACATGCACTCATACAACACATACATAAACACCATATACACTAATACAACACATACACACACCACATGCACTCATACACACACATTAACACCATATACATTCATGAAGCACATACACAAACACCATATGTACTCATACAACACCATTACAAAAGCCATATACACTCATACAGCACATACACACACAGCATATACACTCATACAGCACATACACACAGCATACACATTCATACAGAACAAACACCATATACACTCATTCAGCACATACACACACCATATACACTCATACAGCAGATACACACACCATATACACTTATACAGCAGATACACACACCATATACACTTATACAGCACATAAACAAACACCAGATACACTCATACAGCACATGCACGCATCACATACACTCTAATAGCACATACACACAGTATATACACTCATACAATACACAAACACCATATATGCTCACACAGCACATACACAAACACCATATGCACTCATGCAGCACATACACACACCACATGCACTCATACAACACATACATAAACACCATATACACTCATACAGCACATACACACACCACATGCACTCATACAGCAAATACACACACCATATACACTCATAAAGCACACACACACCTCATACACTCATGCAACACAAACACCATATGCACTCATACGGAACATACAGACACCATATACACTCATACTACAAATACACACACCATATACACTCATACAACACATACATAAACACCATATACACTCATACAGCTCATACATAAACACCATATACACTCATACAGCACATACACACAGAATACACACTCACACAGAACAAACACCATATACACTCATTCAGCACATAGACACACCATATACACTCATACAGCAGACACACACACCATATACACTTATACAGCACATAAACAAACACCAGATACACTCATACAGCACATGCACGCATCACATACACTCGTATAGCACATACAAGCAGTATATACACTCATACAGCACACAAACACCATATATGCTCACACAGCACATACACAAACACCATATGCACTCATGCACCACATACACACACCACATGCACTCATACAACACATACATAAACACCATATACAGTAATACAGCACATACACACACCACATGCACTCATACACACACATTAACACCATATATATTCATAAAACACACACACAAACACCATATGCACTCTTAAAACACCTTTACAAAAGCCATTTACACGCAGCATATACACTCATACATCACATACACAAACACCATATGTACTCATACAACACCTTTACAAAAGCCATATACACTCATACAGCACATACACAAACAGCATATACACTCATACAGAACAAACACACGACAGGCACTCATATAGCATATACTCAAACACCATACACACTCATACAGCACATACAAACACTATATACACTCATACAGCACACACACAAACACCACAAGTACTCATACAACACCTATACAAACACCAAATACACTCATACAGCACATACACATGCAGCATATACACTCATACAGAACAAACATACCACATGCACTCAAACAACAAATACACAAACGCCATACACACTTATTCAGCACATACACACACCATATGCACTCATACAGCACATACAAACACCACATACACACATACAGCACACACACAAACACCACAAGTACTCATACAACAGCTATACAAACACCATATACACTCATACAGCACATACACATGCAGCATATACACTCATACAGAACAAAAACACCACATGCACTCATACAGCAAATACACAAACACCATACACACTCATACAGAACATACACACACCATATGCACTCATACAGCACATACACACACATTATGCACTCATACAGCACATACAAATACCATATACACTTATACAGTCTTCTGATTGAGATTGCATTTTTACTACTAACCATTTGTAAAAGTTTTGTTTTTGCTAAATATTACACAAGAAGAGACAGAACACAGTCCTGGACCATCGCTTATCGTGGAATCTCCATTGTTGAAGAATCTAACCTATGGCAGCTTCATTCCAACACAATGGGGGTCATTTACTAAGGGCTCAATTTGCATCTTCCCGACGCGTTACCCGAATATTTCCAATTTGCGCTAATTTTCCCCGGGATTTTGGCGCACGTGATCGGATTGTGGTGTAACGGCACCGGCATGCACGCGACGGAAATCGGGGGGCGTGGCCGAACGAAAACCCGACGGATTCGGAAAAATGCCGCACTTAAAAAAAAATGTGTCGCGAAAATTGCACTTTCCTTCACTCAGCCCGGCTCGGTGTATTCCAGAGCGTTCCGATGCTCTTCAGCGCAGCATCGCCACCTGGTGGACGTTGGAGGAACTACCTTAATAAATCCCTTCCGGACCCGAATCCAGCGCAGAGAACGCACCGCTGGATCGCGAATGGACCGAGTAAGTAAATCTGCCCCAATGTTTGGTCAGAGACAAAGTAAGTAGAAATGTATCTTTGCTTTGATTCACAGTACTTTTTTCTGTAATGTGGCTATTAAAAAACTTGAATTAACAAAACTTCTCTCTTATATTTTCTGCAGCCCAGACAAGTCCACTTCATCAAGTATCGATTTGAGCTGTTGATGAGATAGAAGGTCCAAGTATCAAGAGGCCGACCCTGTGGCTGGTAAGAAAGGTCCTTAAATCTGTAAAAATGTAACCAATCTTTTAAGTAAGTTGAATGCAATCATCAAGTATCAGAGAGATGAAAGTCTTCTGATAGAGATTGCATTTTTACTACTAACTATCTGTAAAAGTTTTGTCTGTTAAAGATCACACAAGATGAGAATGAGACAGAACACAGTCCTGGACAGTCACTTATCGTAGATTCTCCATGGTGGAAGAAGTTGAGCTATGGCTACAGAATGTTTGGACCGAGACAAAGTAAGTAGAAATGTACCTTTGAATTTAAAAAACTTGAACTAACAAAACTTCTCTCTTTTATTTTCTGCAGCCCAGACAAGTCCACTTCATCAAGTACCGATTTGAGCTGTTGACGAGATAGAAGGTCCAAGTTTCAAGATGCAGACCCCTATGGCTGGTAAAAAAGGTCCACTATTCTGTAAAACACCCACCATATACACTCATGTAGCTCACATAGAAATACCATATACACTCATACAACACATGCAGCATAAACACTCCTACAGCATATACACAAACATCACATGCACTCATACAGCACGTAAACACACCGTATACACTCGTACAGCACATACATAAACACCATTTACACTCATACAGCACACATGCAAACACCATATATACTCACCCAACATCTAAACAAACAACATATACACTCATACAGCATATACACACATCATATACACTCATACAGAACAAACACACCACATGCACTCATGCAGCAAATACACAAACACCGTATGCAATCATACAGCACATACACACACCAAATACACTCATACGGCAAATACACACACCATATATGTGGATACAACACATACATAAACACCACATACACTCATAAAGCACATACATAAATACCATATACACTCATACAGCACATACACACAGCATACACATTCATACAGAACAAACACCATATACACTCATTCAGCACATACACATACCATATACACTCATACAGCAGATACACACACCATTTACACTTATACAGCACATAAACAAACACCAGATACACTCATACAGCACATGTACGCATCACATACACACTAATAGCACATACACACAGTATATACACTCATACAATACACAAACACCATATATGCTCACACAGCACATACACAAACAACATATGCACTCATGCAGCACATACACACACCACATGCACTCATACAACACATTAACACCATATACATTCATAAAACACACACACAAACACCATATGCACTCTTAAAACACCTTTACAAAAGCCATATACACTCTCGCAGCATATACACGCAGCATATACACTCATACAGCTCATAAACAAACACCAGATACACTCATACAGCACATGCACGCATCACATACACTCTAATAGCACATACACACAGTATGTACACTCATACAATACACAAACACCATATATGCTCACACAGCACATACACAAACACCATATGCACTCATGCAGCACATACACACACCACATGCACTCATACAACACATACATAAACACCATATACACTCATACAGCACATACACACACCACATGCACTCATACAGCAAATACACACACCATATACACTCATAAAGCACACACACACCTCATACACTCATGCAACACAAACACCATATGCATTCATACAGAGCATACAGACACCATATACACTCATACTGCAAATACACACACCATATACACTCATACAACACATACATAAACACCATATACACTCATACAGCACATACACACAGCATACACACTCACACAGAACAAACACCATATACACTCATTCAGCACATAGACACACCATATACACTCATACAGCAGACACACACACACACACCATATACACTTATACAGCACATAAACAAACACCAGATACACTCATATAGCACATGCAAGCAGTATATACACTCATACAGCACACAAACACCATATATGCTCACACAGCACATACACAAACACCATATGCACTCATGCAGCACATACACACACCACATGCACTCATACAACACATACATAAACACCATATACACTCATACAGCACATACACACACCACATGCACTCATACAGCAAATACACACACCATATACACTCATAAAGCACACACACACCTCATACACTCATGCAACACAAACACCATATGCAATCATACAGAACATACAGACACCATATACACTCATACTGCAAATACACACACCATATACACTCATACAACATATACATAAACACCATATACACTCATACAGCTCATACATAAACACCATATACACTCATACAGCACATACACACAGCATACACACTCACACAGAACAAACACCATATACACTCATTCAGCACATACACACACCATATACACTCTTGCAGCAGATACACACACCATATACACTTATACAGCACATTAACAAACACCAGATACACTCATACAGCACATGCACGCATCACATACACTTTAATAGCACATACACACAGTATATACACTCATACAATACACAAACACCATATATGCTCACACAGCACATACACAAACACCATATGCACTCATGCAGCACATACACACACCACATGCACTCATACAACACATACATAAACACCATATACACTCATACAGCACATACACACACCACATGCACTCATACAGCAAATACACACACCATATACACTCATAAAGCACACACACACCTCATACACTCATGCAACACAAACACCATATGCAATCATACAGAACATACAGACACCATATACACTCATACTGCAAGTAAACACACCATATACACTTATACAACATATACATAAACACCATATACACTCATACAGCTCATACATAAACACCATATACACTCATACAGCACATACACACAGCATACACACTCATAGAGCAGACACACACACCATATACACTTATACAGCACATAAACAAACACCAGATACACTCATACAGCACATGCACGCATCACATACACTCGTATAGCACATACAAGCAGTATATACACTCATACAGCACACAAACACCATATATGCTCACACAGCACATACACAAACACCATATGCACTCATGCAGCACATACACACACCACATGAACTCATACAACAGATACATAAACACCATATACACTAATACAGCACATACACACACCACATGCACTCATACACACACATTAACACCATATACATTCATAAAACACACACACAAACACCATATGCACTCTTAAAACACCTTTACAAAATCCAGATACACTCACGCAGCATATACACGCAGCATATACACTCATACAGCACATAAACAAACACCAGATACACTCATACAGCACATGCACGCATCACATACACTCTAATAGCACATACACACAGTATGTACACTTATACAATACACAAACACCATATATGTTCACACAGCACATACACAAACACCATATGCACTCATGCAGCACATACACACACCACATGCACTCATACAACACATACATAAACACCATATACACTCATACAGCACATACACACACCACATGCACTCATACAGCAAATACACACACCATATACACTCATAAAGCACACACACACCTCATACACTCATGCAACACAAACACCATATGCAATCATACAGAACATACAGACACCATATACACTCATACTGCAAATACACACACCATATACACTCATACAACACATACATAAACACCATATACACTCATACAGCTCATACATAAACACCATATACACTCATACAGCACATACACACAGCATACACACTCACACAGAACAAACACCATATACACTCATTCAGCACATAGACACACCATATACACTCATAGAGCAGACACACACCCCATATACACTTATACAGCACATAAACAAACACCAGATACACTCATACAGCACATGCACGCATCACATACACTTGTATAGCACATACAAGCAGTATATACACTCATACAGCACACAAACACCATATATGCTCACACAGCACATACACAAACACCATATGCACTCATGCAGCACATACACACACCACATGCACTCATACAACACATACATAAACACCATATACACTAATACAGCACATACACACACCACATGCACTCATACACACACATTAACACCATATACATTCATAAAACACACACACAAACACCATATGCACTCTTAAAACACCTTTACAAAAGCCATATACACTCACGCAGCCTATACACGCAGCATATACACTCATACAGCACATACACAAACACCATATGTACTCATACAAGACCTTTACAAAAGTCATATACACTCATACAGCACATACACACACAGCATATACACTCATACAGAACAAACACACGACATGCACTCATATAGCATATACTCAAACAACATACACACTCATACAGCACATACAAACACTATATACACTCATACAGCACACACACAAACACCACAAGTACTCATACAACACCTATACAAACACCAAATACACTCATACAGCACATACACATGCAGCATATACACTCATACAGAACAAACATACCACATGCACTCAAACAACAAATACACAAACGCCATACACACTCATTCAGCACATACACACACCCTATGCACTCATACAGCACATACAAACACTACATACACACACATACAGCACACACACAAACACCACAAGTACTCATACAACAGCTATACAAACACCATATACACTCATACAGCACATACACATGCAGCATATACACTCATACAGAACAAAAACACCACATGCACTCATACAGCAAATACACAAACACCATACACACTCATACAGCACGTACACACACCATATGCACTCATACAGTACATACACACACCATATGCTCTCATACAGCACATACAAACACCATATACACTTATACAGTCTTCTGATTGAGATTGCATTTTTACTACTAACCATTTGTAAAAGTTTTGTTTTTGCTAAATATTACACAAGAAGAGACAGAACACAGTCCTGGACCATCGCTTATCGTGGAATCTCCACTGTTGAAGAATCTAACCTATGGCAGCTTCATTCCAACACAATGGGGGTCATTTACTAAGGGCCCAATTTGCATTTTCCCGACACGTTACCCGAATATTTCCGATTTGCGCTAATTTTCCCCGGGATTTTGGCGCACGTGATCGGATTGTGGTGTAACGGCGCCGGCATGCTAGCAACGGAAATCGAGGGGCGTAGCCGAACGAAAACTCGACGGATTCGGAAAAACCGCTGCATTTTTTAAAAAAATGTGTAGCGAAAATTGCACTTACCTTCACTCAGCCCGGCTCGGTGTATTCCAGTGCGTTCCGATGCTCTTCAGCGCAGCAGCGTCACCTGGTGGACGTTGGAGGAACTACCTTAATAAATCCCAGCCGGACCCGAATCCAGCGCAGAGAACGCACCGCTGGATCGCGAATGGACCGGGTAAGTAAATCTGCCCCAATGTTTGGTCAGAGACAAAGTAAGTAGAAATGTATCTTTGCTTTGATTCACAGTACTTTTTTCTGTAATGTGGCTATTAAAAAACTTGAATTAACAAAACTTCTCTCTTATATTTTCTGCAGCCCAGACAAGTCCACTTCATCAAGTATCGATTTGAGCTGTTGATGAGATAGAAGGTCCAAGTATCAAGAGGCCGACCCTGTGGCTGGTAAGAAAGGTCCTTAAATCTGTAAAAATGTAACCAATCTTTTAAGTAAGTTGAATGCAATCATCAAGTATCAGAGTGATGAAAGTCTTCTGATAGAGATTGCATTTTTACTACTAACTATCTGTAAAAGTTTTGTCTGTTAAAGATCACACAAGATGAGACAGAACACAGTCCTGGACAGTCACTTATCGTAGATTCTCCATGGTGGAAGAAGTTGAGCTATGGCTACAGAATGTTTGGACCGAGACAAAGTAAGTAGAAATGTACCTTTGAATTTAAAAAACTTGAACTAACAAAACTTCTCTCTTTTATTTTCTGCAGCCCAGACAAGTCCACTTCATCAAGTACCGATTTGAGCTGTTGACGAGATAGAAGGTCCAAGTTTCAAGATGCAGACCCCTATGGCTGGTAAAAAAGGTCCACTGTTCTGTAAAATTGTAACCAATTTTCTAAGTAACTTGAATGCAATCATCAAGTATCAGAGAGGTGTAAGCCTACTAATGGAGATTGCATTTTCACTACTAAGCATTTTCCAAAGTTTTGTTTTACCTAAAGATCACACAAGAAGAGACAGAACACAGTCCAGGACCATCGCTTATTGTAGAATCTCCATCGTTGAAGGTTCTAACATATGGCTGCGCCATTCCTACGAAATGTTTGGACACAGACAAAGCAAATAGAAATGTATCTTTGCATTTAATCATATTACTTCTTTCAATTGTGTGCTTATGAAAAAACTAATAAAAATTCTCTCTTTTTTCATCTGCAGCCTACTAAAGTCCACAGTTTTAAATACCGGATTTAGCAGTCGACTGGTTAGGAGGTCCAAGGATCAAGATGAAAACCCCTATAGCACGTAAGAAAAGTCTATCAATCTGTAAAATTGTACAACCAATCTTTTAACTGGTTAACAGCTCAAGATCTGAGCCGAACCGGCATTGGAAAACACGGGGAGCTGGCTGTAACATAAAGCCGGCACCCCAGTGTAACACCCGCGATCGGAGTGGGCTCCGATGGCGGGTGCTTAACACGCCATGCATCTGGGGGGTCTTTCCCCCTCAATCAGCCCCCCCGAATCGTTTTCGGGAGGCGCTGATCGTTGCTGTGGCATCACGACGTCATCTTACTGGCACAGTGCCAGCCTATGCATGTGCAAGTCTGCTGATTGCATTTTTACTACTAACCATTTTCCAAAGTTGTAGAAATATATCTTTGCTTTTAATCACATTACTTTTTTCAGTTATGTGGCTATTAAAAAACGTGAACAAAACTTCTTTCTTCTACTTTTTCTGCAGCCCAGACAAGTCCATTTCATCAAGTACCGATTTGAGCTGTTAATGAGATAGAATCTCCAAGTATCAAGAGGCCGACCCTGTGGCTGGTAAGAAAGGTCCTTCATTCTGTAAAATTGTAACCAATCTTTAAAGGGGTTATCCGGGTTTAAAAAAATTTTTATGGACGGGCTGGGGAGGGCTAGTTAAACATAATAAACCTGCACTTACCTCCTCCGGTGCTGCCGATGTCCCGCGCCGCGGTCCCTTCGATCCGTGCCCCTGTAAACAAACAGGGGCACGGAAGCCGCGCACAGGGAGCTTCCGGTCCGCGTTGTGGACGGCTCCTCCCATCCGTCCCTATCTCTCAGCGTTGTAAGCGCTGGGAGATGGTGCGCATGGGAGCTTCCAGCCGGCCGGAAGCTCCCTGTGCGCCCTTGTACTGAAACCGGCGCACGGAGAAGACGGGCCGCGGCGCGGGACATCGGCAGCACCGGAGGAGGTAAGTACATGTTTATTATATTTAAATAGCCCTCCTCAGCCCAGCCATAAAAAAAATTTTAAACCCGGATAACCCCTTTAAAGTAAGTTGAATGCAATCATCAAGTGTCAGAGAGATGAAAGTCTTCTGATAGAGATTGCATTTTTACTACTGACCATTTGTAAAAGAAGAGACAGAACACAGTCCTGGACGGACCAAAGTAAGTATATGGTTAAGCTCAACATATAATACCATTAATATATAATTATGTCACTATTAAGGCATATTAGTACGATGTCTGAATAATCATTATTGTCGTCAAGTTTTAGTTCTCTTGGTTACTTTTTATTTTTATTTTTATGTTGTTACATTGATATTTCCTGTAACTCTGCATAATGATAAATCAGAAAACACTCTTTATAAGAAATGTTTTACGACATTTGTATGTACCATCCCTGGAAAATCAATAAAAAATGTAATGTTAAAAAAGAAATGTATCTTTACTTTCATTCATAGTACTTTTTGAGTTATGTGGCTGTTAAAAAACTTGAATTAACAAAACTTCTTTCTTTTACTTTCTGCAGCCCAGACAGGTCCACTTCATCAAGTACCGATTTGAGCTATTGACGAGATAGAAGGTCTAAGTATTAAGATGCCGACCGTATAGCTGGTAAGAAAGGTCCTTCATTCTGTAAAATTGTATCCAATCTTTTAAGTAAGTTCAATGCAGTCATCAAGTATCAGAGTGATGAAAGTCTTCTGATAGAGATTGCATTTTTACTACTAACCATTTGTAAGTGTTTTGTTTTTGCTAAAGATCACTCAAGAAGAGACAGAACACAGTCCAATGTCGCTTATCCAAGAATCTCCATCGTTGAGTATTCCAAACTATGGCCGATTCATTCCTAAAGAATGTATGGACAGAGACATAGTAAGTAGAAATGTATTTTTGCTTTTAATCATGGTACTTTTCCAGTTGTATGGCTATTAAAAAACTTGAACTAACAAAACTTCTCTCTTATATTTTCTGCAGCCCAGACAAGTCCAATTTATCAAGTATAAATTTGAGCTGTTGACGAGATAGAAAGTCCAAGTATCAGGAGGCCGACCCTATGGCTGTTAAGAAAGGTCCACCATTCTGTAAAAATGTAACCAATCTTTTAAGTAAGTTAATTCCAATCATCAAGTATCAGAAAGATGAAAGTGTTCTGTAATCCCCTGTGAGTTAGATGAACAAGACTGACATCTACTGATGGAAAAGGGAGATTACCATTAATATTGTGTGTTAATTTAGTATCTCTGGTCACCTTGGGACTGCGGTGCTGAATAGAATAGCTGTCGAAAAAACACTATATACCACACATTAAAGTTTCCACAACGGCCTACGTGTATTTTAATACAATGTAGGGAATTTGTCCATACAATATTTGGGAAAGAATACATTGTTCTTAAAAGAATTTGATAAAAGTGAAGTTTTAATTTGACTAATGAGTTTGAGTGAGGCTCTATATGCCCTTATTGTAAATAAAACTTTGATATATGGACTCAATGGTCAATTATATGTCCAAATCCTTTGGTTTATATTTCCCAGATAGAAGGCTGATTCCGAAAGCCACCTTCAAAGTCTCCGTGATGATCTGAGTGGGCATAAGCTGGATGTGCAGAGAGCACCGCATGATGAACCCCCTGCACAACTTGGGATCACTGTCGTATTTGGATGGCATGGATAAAAGCAGTTCGGCAAGGCCAATGCGGCCACAGTAGCGGAGGGTACCACAAGACCAGATGCTGCTGCTTCCGCCGGGATGACAATAGCTGCTGTAACATAGCGGAGACTTGTCCGAGTTGCTGACCTTGCATGGCAACTTTCTGGGTCTGATGAGCCACGATGGTAAGATCTGCCAGAACAGGTAGCCGAACCTCGGCAGGATCCATGGTCGGATCTTACTGTCAGGATCATTGGTAGTGGATCCTCTGTACCACTGCGGATGAGGACATAAGTCGACACCTGAGACCAGAGTCTAAGTGGTACCAGATTTTCACCAGAGCCCACCTCAAAGCAGGATGGATGTGGCGTAGTACCACCAGGTCATTCCACAGGCGCGACTTTGTCTGTGCTGGTTGCCAAGGTAAAGTACAGAATCTGAAGATTCAGGGTGGTAGTGAAAGGTCAGCAAAAGCAGCATGGGATTGGAGTCAATACTGGGGAACTGGAATTCTGAAGCAAAACGCATGGAATAGCTTTCTTAGTGGCACTAGGCACAAAGATCCGGCAGGGAATGCTGGGAGAGGCAGGCTTTTATCAATTTCCTGGAAATGGGCAGCACAAATTAGTGGTGAGCTGGCCCTTTAAATCCTTGAGTGCCTGTGCATGCATGCCCTAGGAGGCGGGAGGGGAGCTGGGGGCCGCGGGGAGGCATGGGTATTCCCGCGACCTGGAACGTGGGTCGCGGGGGCATCCGTGACAGGCAGCTTCCCCTGTTTATCTTGTATTAAGTGTACACTTATGATGAAGGGTAAGAATAGGGTATATCCCATCGAATATTTCTTGAAATGTGATAGTACATATGTAATTTATGTCTTGACATGCCCATATAAGTTACTCTATGTAGGGGAGACTACTTTGGATTTCAAGAATAGAATTAACCATCACAGGTATACAATCCGTAATAAAAGGAAAGGAGAGATTTTTGTTCACTGATGCCAATCCGTTTCTCCCCCGACCATCAGGTGGTATGGTCGTTATATAGACGACCTGCTACTGGTGTGGGGGGGGGACCGGATTGTCAAGTCATGGAATTCGTGTCATACATTAATCAAAATCCTTTTAATCTAAAATTTACTTTTGATATGGATCCTAAAACTATAGATTTTTTAGACATCACGTTGGAAGCTAAAGATAAAATACATATATCCCCCTTTTTAAAGCCCACAGTTACTAACTCAATTCTACAGGCTTCATCTTGCCACCCAAAGCATGTAATAAAAAATCTCCCAGTTGGAGAACTAATTCGCACTAAACGTAACTGCACAGATATAAGACGGTTTTCATTAAAATAAAAAAAAAAGTATGCGATAAATTAAAACAACGAGACTACCCTATCTGTTATAATATCCGAAGGGTTCAATTTTGTTTCAAAAAGAGCGCCCACTTTAGGACAAATACTTTCACCAAGTTTATTTTTTTCTCCATCATCCAAAAATACGCCACATTGGCTACACACCAAGGGATTTTTCAAGTGCGGTCACAATATTTGCATGCGCTGTAAATATGTACACTCTACAGACAAAGTCACTTCTGCAGCTACACATCAATCTTTTAAGATAAAAGGAGACAAAGGAAAAAAAGGCAGCACACCAGATTGTAGAGAAAAAAATAGCTTAGTGGATTTATTCCATGTGAAAGAGCAGCGTTTGGAGCCAAAACGTTGTTCTTTCACATGGAATAAATCCACTAAGGTATTTTTTCACTACAGTCTGGTGTGCTGCCTTTTTTTCCTTTGTCTCTATAACTGAAGGACCTGATGCCAGGCCCTCTTAGGCGTGCACCCGCTTTTTATTATTTTTATTTACCCATTTTCTGTTTTGATAGTGCTGCTTGGATCTTTTCTTACTGTGAGTTTTAAGATAAATAGCTATATAAACCGTAATACAGCATATGTGGTATACTGTATTACCTGCAAGGAGTGCCAGGTTCAATATGTAGGGTGTACTACAGGTGCCTTGAAAATAAAAAATCAGACGATATTTGTCAGATGTAAAAAATAAAAAATGAGTCTAAACATTTTCAAACAGTTCATGCAGGTGATTGCACAAATTTTACTGTTACCGCTATAGAGAAAGTGTTTAAACCCACAAGAGGTGGTGACCACAGGCGCAAGTTGTTAAATAGAGAGAGTTTTTGGATTTTCTCTTTAGCCACAAGATTGCCGCATGGACTGAATAAGAGGCAAAATATGATATATCAAATTTAGATTCTTTCTTTTAAATATCCTCTAACTCTCTCTATTATAACATCTTCATCGCCATTCCGTTCTTGTTTATCCCATTTTATATGTATAATGCTATGTTTGTATTAGATTTTATAATGTGTATTTTTCCTATGTAAATTAAAGAGGTCATGTGATCGCAGGTAGCTACGATTTATGCACACCTGCACACAGGCCCAATCAGTTCATGATTAAGGAGCTTTCCGAAACGCGTAGACCATAAGCCTTGGCTCTGTGTGTGTTTTCCTTTTTGCTGTGTATCCCTCTTCGTACTTACATAAAGAAAATATTATGTTTTTGCCCACAACCGGAGTGCCTTTTGAGCTGGACTATTTGCACTTTATGGATTTCTTGGACTTGGAACAAAGAGAATCCGTGCTTGGACTCCCAGTCATACGCTGCTGTGCCTTCAGGTGAGCTGACTCCTCACTTTTCCATATATATTATTACAAAGAACACGGCCCAGACTAGTAATAATGAGACCTTCCTGATACAGGTCACCCACACAACACCAGACTGTAGGTGGCACCTCTCTCATAATGGTGACCTATAGAGATGAGCGAGCACTAAAATGCTCGGGTACTCGTTATTCGAGACGAACTTTTCCCGATGCTCGAGTGCTCGTTTCGAGTAACGAGCCCCATTGAAGTCAATGGGAGACTCGAGCATTTTTCAAGGGGACCAAGGCTCTGCACAGGGAAGCTTGGCCAAACACCTGGGAACCTCAGAAAAGGATGGAAACACCACGGAAATGGACAGCAAACAGCAGGGGCAGCATGCATGGATGCCTCTGAGGCTGCTTAATCGCACCATTATGCCAAAATTATGGGCAACAGCATGGCCATGACAGAGTGACCGAATGAGGCTAGATAGCATCTAAAACATCCAATAATTGACCCTGACACTATAGGGGACGGCATGCAGAGGCAGCGGCAGCAGCGGCAGGCTAGAGAGTGTCATGGCAACATACCCTAAATGGACTCAGGCTTCAAACCAATGGGTGGCAGAGAGGAACCAAAGGAGGTGAGCAAGAAGCGCTCAAATAATATCGGTACATGATAAAAGTTTGCCAGTATATTTTGTGGATTACACAGCAGGGTGGCGACAAAGTTAACATGGAAGCCATGAAAACAATCCAAAATTCTGCCTGACACAGCTCGTTTGATAAGGGGACCATGTATGGAGGCAGTGAACTAGTAGTAGATTAAAGGTGCTGCAGTTAAAACTATGTTAGTTGGATCTTGGCATGGAGCTGGCGCTCCGCTGCCAGGCGAGCTTTCGCCAATCCAAGCCCCTGTCTCTAGGCTACTCCCCAAACAGCACTTCTAAGAACCTTTTGTATAAGATCAAGTGTAGTAGCGTTCTTATAAGTTTGGGATATGGCAGGTGAGGGGAATGTAAACATCTGCGCAAGAAGCGCTGAAATAATATCCGTAAATGAAAAAAGTTTTCCAGTATATTTTGTGGCTTACACAGCACGGTGGCGACAAAGTTAACAAGTTTGATGTGGAATGCCCTGTAATAGCTCTTGGGCGGTGTGCCTTTTATCACCTAGGCTCAGCAGTTTGAGCACCGCCTGCTGTCGCTTAGCGACGGCACTGCTGCTGTGCCTAGAGCTACCGACTGATGGCGCCATGCCCACGGATGGTAATTCGGAGGAGGAGGAGGTGGAGGAGGGGTGGGAGGAGGAGGAGGCATAGTAGGCCTGAAACACCTGGACCGAGGTAGGCCCCGCAATCCTCTGCGTCGGCAGTATATGACCAGCCCCAGGGTCAGACTCGGTCCCAGCCTGCACCAAGTTAAGTGTAGTAGCGTTCTTATAAGTTTGGAATATGGCGGGTGAGGGGAATGTAAACAGATGCGCAAGAAGCGCTGAAATAATATCCGTAAATGGTAAAAGTTTGCCAGTATATTTTGAGGATTACACAGCAGGGTGGCGACAAAGTTAACAAGTTTGTTGTGGAAGCCATGAAAACAACCCAAAATTCTGCCTGACACAGCACGTTTGATAAGGCGGCCATGTATGGAGGCAGTGAACTAGTAGTAGATTAAAGGTGCTGCAGTTAAAACTATGTTAGTTGGTTCTTGGCATGGAGCTGGCGCTCCGCTGCCAGGCGAGCTTTCGCCAATCCAAGCCCCTGTCTCTAGGCTACTCCCCAAACAGCACTTCTAAGAACCTTTTGTATAAGATCAAGTGTAGTAGCGTTCTTATAAGTTTAGGATATGGCGGGTGAGGGGAATGTAAACAGATGCGCAAGAAGCGCTGAAATAATATCCGTAAATGGTAAAAGTTTGCCAGTGTATTTTGTGGATAACACAGCAGGGTGGCGACAAAGTTAACAACTTTGATGTGGAATCCATGAAAACAACCCAAATTTCTGCCTGACACACCTCATTTGATAAAGGGACGATGTATGGAGGCAGCTATATGGACGACTTTTGGAGGTAGCAATGGAGACAACGTGTGGAGGCTGCTATGGAGACAATTCAATTTGGATAGTGCCTGTATGTGGCAGTCCAAAAAAGTTTTCAAACCAGAGGAGCAGGTAGGTGGCCCTCCATAAAAATGGAATAGATTGAGTGCCTGTATGTGGCAGTCCAAAAAAGTTTTCCAACCAGAGGAGCAGGTAGGTGGCCCTCCATAAAAATGGAATAGATTGAGTGCCTGTATGTGGCAGTCCAAAAAAGTTTTCAAACCAGAGGAGCAGGTAGGTGGCCCTCCAGAAAAATTGAATAGATTGAGTGCCTGTATGTGGCAGTCCAAAAAAGTTTTCAAACCAGAGGAGCAGGTAGGTGGCCCTCCAGAAAAATTGAATAGATTGAGTGCCTGTATGTGGCACTCCCAAAAATTGTTTAAAACAGAGGACCGGGTCGGTGGCCCTCCATAAAAATTAAATGCATAAAGTACTATAGCTAGAGCCAGTGGGCCCTGTCAAAAAATAGCCAGTTTCCTCTGCTTTACTGTACAAAGAGGAGGAGAAGGAGGAAAATGAGGAGGAGGAGGAGTGGATAAATTATTCAGGTTGAGCTTCCTTCACCTGGTGGAGATTGGAAATTAGGAGAAATCCAGGCTTTATTCATCTTGATAAGCGTCAGCCTGTCAGCGCTGTCAGTCGACAGGCGTGTACACTTATCGGTGATGATGCCACCAGCTGCACTGAAAACCCGCTCGGACAAGACGCTAGCGGCAGGGCAGGCAAGAACCTCCAAGGCGTACAGCGCCAGTTCGTGCCACATGTCCAGCTTTGAAACCCAGTAGTTGTAGGGAGCTGTGTGATCATTTAGGACGATGGTATGGTCAGCTACGTACTCCCTCACCATCTTTCTGTAAAGATCAGCCCTACTCTGCCGAGACTGGGGACAGGTGACAGTGTCTTGCTGGGGTGACATAAAGCTGGCAAAAGCCTTGTAAAGCGTACCCTTGCCAGTGCTGGACAAGCTGCCTGCTCGCCTACTCTCCCTCGCTACTTGTCCCGCAGAACTACGCACTCTGCCGCTAGCGCTGTCAGAAGGGAAATACTGTTTCAGCTTGTGCACCAGGGCCTGCTGGTATTCATGCATTCTCACACTCCTTTCCTCTCCAGGGATGAGAGTGGAAAGATTTTGCTTGTACCGTGGGTCCAGGAGAGTGAACACCCAGTAATCGGTGCTGGAATAAATTCTTTGAACGCGAGGGTCACGGGATAGGCAGCCTAGCATGAAATCTGCCATATGCGCCAGAGTACCAACGCGTAAGAATTCACTCCCCTCACTGGCCTGACTGTCCATTTCCTCCTCCTCCAACTCCTCCAACTCCTCTTCTTCTGCCCATACACGCTAAACAGTGAAGGACTCAACAATGGTCCCCTCTTGTGTCTCGCCAACATTCTCCTCCTCTTCCTCCTCATCCTCCTCCACCTCCAGCTCCTCCGATATGCGCTGAGAAACAGACCTAAGGGTGCTTTGGCTATCAACAAGGGAATCTTCTTCCCCCGTCTCTTGTGAGGAGCGCAAAGCTTCCGACTTCATGCTGACCAGAGAGTTTTTCAACAGGCCAAGCAGCGGGATGGTGAGGCTGATGATGGCGGCATCGCCACTGACCATCTGTGTTGACTCCTCAAAGTTACTCAGCACCTGACAGATATCAGACATCCACGTCCACTCCTCATTGTAGACTTGAGGAAGCTGACTGACCTGACTACCAGTTCTGGTGGAAGTTGACATCTGGCAGTCTACAATCGCTCGGCGCTGCTGGTAAACTCTGGATAACATGGTCAGTGTTGAATTCCACCTCGTGGGCACGTCGCACAACAGTCGGTGAGCGGGCAGTTGGAGGCGGCGCTGCGCTGCCCTGAGAGTGGCAGCATCTGTGCTGGACTTCCTGAAATGCGCACAGATGCGGCGCACCTTCGTGAGCAAATCAGACAGATTGGGGTATGTCTTGAGGAAACGCTGAACTATCAGATTTAACACATGGGCCAGGCATGGCACATGTGTCAGTCTGCCGAGTTGCAGAGCCGCCACCAGGTTACGGCCGTTGTCACACACAACCATGCCTGGCTTCAGGTTCAGCGGTGCCAGCCACAGATCAGTCTGCGCCGTGATGCCCTGTAATAGTTCTTGGGCGGTCTGCCTTTTATCGCCTAGGCTCAGCAGTTTGAGCACCGCCTGCTGTCGCTTAGCGACGGCACTGCTGCTGTGCCTAGAGCTACCGACTGATGGCGCCATGCCCACGGATGGTCGTTCGGAGGAGGAGGTGGAGGAGGGGTGGGAGGAGGAGGAGGCATAGTAGGCCTGAAACACCTGGACCGAGGTAGGCCCCGCAATCCTCGGCGTCGGCAGTATATGACCAGCCGCAGGGTCAGACTCGGTCCCAGCCTCCACCAAGTTAACCCAATGTGCCGTCAGCGATATATAGTGGCCCTGCCCGGCAGCACTCGTCCACGTGTCCGTGGTCAGGTGGACCTTGTCAGAAACGGCGTTGGTCAGGGCACGGATTATGTTGTCTGACACGTGCTGGTGCAGGGCTGGGACGGCACATCGGGAAAAGTAGTGGCGGCTGGGGACCGAATACCGAGGGGCGGCCGCCGCCATGAGGCTGCGAAAGGCCTCGGTCTCTACTAGCCTATAGGGCAGCATCTCCAGGCTTAGCAATCTGGAGATGTGCACATTAAGGGCTTGGGCGTGCGGGTGGGTTGCACTATATTTGCGTTTCCGCTCCAGCGTCTGGGGTATGGAGAGCTGAACGCTGGTGGATGCTGTGGAGGATCGTGGAGGCGACGATGGGGTTTTTGTGGCAGGGTCCTGGGCAGGGGGCTGACTATCAGCTGACACAGGGGAAGGAGCAGTGGTGTGCACGGCCGGAGGTGAACGCGCTTGTTGCCACTGAGTGGGGTGTTTAGCATTCATATGCCTGCGCATACTGGTGGTAGTTAAGCTATTAGTGGTGGAACCCCTGCTGATCCTGGTTTGGCAAATGTGGCACACCACAGTCCGTCGGTCATCCGGTGTTTCCTTAAAAAACCTCCAGACTTCTGAAAATCTAGCCCTCGCCGCAGGAGCCCTCGCCACGGGAGCTTCACTAGTTGACACATTTGGCGCTGATGCACCAGCTCTGGCCCTGCCTCTCCGTCTGGCCCCACCACTGCCTCTTCCAACCTGTTCTGGTCGAGGACTCTCCTCCGTCTCAGAAGCACTGTGTTCACCCGGCCTCTCAACCCAGCTTGGGTCTGTCACCTCATCATCCTCCGATCCCTCAGTCTGCTCCCCCCTCGGACTTCCTGCCCTGACAACAACTTCCCCACTGTCTGACAACCGTGTCTCCTCATCGTCGGACACCTCTTTACACACTTCTTCCAGTACGTCAACAAGGTCATCATCACCCACAGACTGCGACTGGTGGAAAACCTGGGCATCGGAAAATTGCTCATCAGCAACCGGACAAGTGGTTTGTGACTGTGGGAAGGGTCCAGAAAACAGTTCCTCAGAGTATGCCGGTTCAAATGGCAAATTTTGCTGGGAGGGGGCAGACTGGGGGGGAGGAGGCTGAGGTGCAGGAGCTGGAGGAGTGCCGATTTCGGTGACATGGGTGGACTGCGTGGAAGACTGACTGGTGGACAAATTGCTCGAAGCATTGTCGGCAATCCACGACATCACCTGTTCGCACTGTTCTGGCCTCAACAGTGCTCTACCACGAGTCCCAGTAACTTCAGACATGAACCTAGGGAGTGTAGCTCTGCGGCGTTCCCCTGCTCCCTCATAAGCAGGTGGTGTCTCACCCCGCCCAGGACCACGGCCTCTGACCCCTGCAGTAGTTGGACGCCCACGTCCCCGCCCTCGTCCTCTACCCCTAGCCCTCGGGTTAAACATTTTGAAAATGAGAGTTATAACTTTAATTTTTTTTTTTACTTTTTTTTGTGTTTTTTTTTTTTGTGTGTTTTTTAGTTTTTAAAACCAAGCGATGCTATCCTATTGCTATGGCTATTTCTAGCCAAGTATGAAAGCACACTGCTATGCCAGATGAGATGACACTGAGTTATTAAAAAAATAAACGTAAAATAAAAAAGGAAATGGCAGACTGTGCCTAATTGAAATCCAACCCCGGGCCCTAATAAATTTTCCCACTTCGGTCTTTGCGATGGATATGTGCGTCACTAAGCGCAAAACACAGTGGTCGCAAGTCTCACTCCAAATTGCTCACAATTTGCTAGTAGATGCACTGCAGCAACTACAGCCACCAGCAGATCAACCAGAAATCAAATATATATAACGCTACTGTAGGCGTAAGTAAGCCGTTTGGATTCTCCTATGGCTATTTTCTAGCCAAGTATTAAAGCACACTACTATGCCAGATGAGATGACGCTGAGTTATGAAAAAAATAAACGTAAAATAAAAAAGGAAATGGCAGACTGTGCCTAATTGAAATCCAACCCCGGGCCCTAATAAATTTTCCCACTTCGGTCTTTGCGATGGATATGTGCGTCACTAAGCGCAAAACACAGTGGTCGCAAGTCTCACTCCAAATTGCTTACAATTTGCTAGTAGATGCACTGCAGCAACTACAGCCACCAGCAGATCAACCAGAAATCAAATATATATAACGCTACTGTAGGCGTAAGTAAGCCGTTTGGATTCTCCTATGGCTATTTTCTAGCCAAGTATTAAAGCACACTACTATGCAAGATGAGATGACACTGAGTTATTAAAAAAATAAACGTAAAATAAAAAGAAACTGGCAGACTGTGCCTAATTGAAATCAAACCCCTAATAAATTTTCCCACTTTGGTGTTTGAGGTGGATATGTGTGTCACTAAGAGCTAAACACAACGGTAGCAAGTCCCCCTGCTAATTCCTCACAATATGGTACTAGCTGCACTACTAGTGCCAGCAAGCCCAGCCACAAGCAAATAAAAAAAAAAAGTATAACGTTATTGTAGCCCTAAGAAGGGCTGTTGGGTTGTTGTAGAATCACTCCTGCCTAACAGTAAGCTAATAGAACACCCTAACGCTTTCCCTGACCAGCAGCAGCTCTCTCCCTAGCGGCATCCAGACAGAGAATGATCCGAGCAGCGCGGGCAGCGGCTAGTCTATCCCTGGGTCACCTGATCTGGCCAGCCAACCACTGCTATCGACGTGTAAGGGTACCACGTCATGCTGGGTGGAGTGCAGAGTCTCCTGGCTTGTGATTGGCTCTGTTTCTGGCCGCCAAAAAGCAAAACGGCGGGAGCTGCCATTTACTCGAGCGGGCGAAATACTCGTCCGAGCAACGAGCAGTTACGAGTACGCTAATGCTCGATCGAGCATCAAGCTCGGACGAGTATGTTCGCTCATCTCTAGTGACCTATCATCATTGCTGTCCCTGAGTGACTTATCTCTAAATGGATTCCCTCTTTCCATATTGTCAGCGTGGGTCCTCTCACTCCTCGTCGTCACCGTGGATCCTCTCACTCCTCGTTGTCATCATGGATCCTCTCACTCCTAGTTAGTCAGCATCGATCCTCTAACTCCTAGCATCAAAATTTGGACGCTTGCCTCTGTCTGCTAATTACCAATCTTTCATAATCAAGTTAAAAGTCACACTTTTGCTTTGGAATGAAAGGTCTACATATAGGGGAAGCATCTATCTAAGTAGGGTTATGCCAGCTTCACTTGGGCCAATTTCACACATTTTTTAATGATATCTGAAGTTCTAGTCAATGTAGTTAGGAGTTGTGCTAACTGGGATTCATGGCGATTACAAAAGATTAAAACGTGATGGCAGTACCCCTGCCATTTGCTGCAACTATTTACCTGCTAAGCAGTCTTCTGAGGGGCTTGCACCCATTTAGATGCTTCCCCTAGATGACTACCATCCATTCCAAAGCAAAAGTGTGAATTTTAACTGGATTATGAAAGACTGGTATTTAGCAGACAGAGGCAAGCGGCTGATGCTATGTTACATTGAGAAAGCTGGGGTTGGGGATGTCTAGATTGTGACTTGCCCTGCCGCTTTTATGCTCTGAAAACAGACTGCAGGACTGAAGAGGACAGTCATGTGGTCCCAAAAGAACATGATGCCCGACTTTTGTGCTTTTAACATTATGGTCTGCTATGTGCTTCAAATCTTCCCTAAGCTTAGCATTCTTTGCACAGACCATTACCCCTCCTGGGATTTCCATGAACATGGAGATGACTGCCCCAGTGCACAGCATCTCCCGCTGCTTCCTTATAGAGCTGCAGAGCTTAAATGAGCAGTGACACAGCCACAGCTGCCAGCAGAACAAGGCTGCTTATGATTTCATGGTCCGAGTTTCCAAGGGACCCAACTGTGACACACGCAGTGTTCAGTGGGATGCAAACTAGCCTCATAGTTTCTTCTGCGGACAGCCATTTTGTATTTTTCTCCCACTTGTGGCGGGCCATTTTGAATCCCCATTGACAAGCTTCTGTGAACATGCACAGGAAATGGCACGTTCAAGCCTCTAAGAAGAAGACAACTGCCTAGAAGGTCAATAAATGCAGCACACGGCAGGGGTGCCATCATCACGTATTAATCTTTTGCAGACTGCATCAATCCCAGTTAGCACAACTTCTAAGTACATTGACATGAACGCTTTAGATCCAGTGTCCACTTAGAAGGCTCGTGGTGGACACTGGCACACAAGTTTAGATGTAAGGAGCTAAAGCTGGGGAAGTCTAGATTTTTACTTGCCCTGCCACAGTGGGAGATGCTGTGCACTGGGGTGGTCATCTCCGGGTTCATGGAAACCCCAGGAGGGGTAAAGGCCCGTACAAAGCATGCTAGGCTTAGGGAAGATTTAAAGTGCATTGCAGACCATAATGTTGAAAGCACAAAAGTAGGGCATCATGTTCTTTTGCATGGGACCAGATGACCGTCCCCATTAGTCCTGCAGACAAATAGGTTTTCAGAGCATAATAGCGGCTGGGCAAGTCACAATCTAGACGTCCCCACCCCCAGCTTTCTCAATGCAAAGCAGAGTCAGCCGCTTGCCTCTGTCTGCTAAACACCAGTCTTTCATAATCCAGTTAAAAGTCACACTCTTGCATTGCAATGAAAGGTCTACATATAAGGGAAGCATTTGAATGGGTGTACAACTTGTTTCATGGAATGCATTTAGCTCCCTACATCCAACCTATTGTTCCAGTGTCCCCAACTTGCCTTCTAAGTGGAACCCGTCTAAGTAGGGTTATGCCACCTTCATTTGTTTAGCATTTTGGGCCAATTCCACACATTTTTATGACATCGGAAGATTTCATGTCAACGTAGTTAGGAGTTGTGCTAACTAAGATTGATGCAGACTACAAAGGATTAAAACGTGATGGCAGCACCCATGCCATTTGCTATTAACCTGCTAAGCAGTTGTCTTCTTCTTAGGGGCTTGCACGCGCCATTTTCTATGTGTGTCCACAGAAGCTTGGCAGTGGGGATTCCAAATGGCCACCCCCAGAGGTAGAAAAATATAAAATGACTGCCCGCAGAAGAAACTATAAGGCTAATTTGCATCCCACGGAACACTGCACATATCACAGTTGGGTCCCTTGGAAACTGGGACCCTGACATCATAAAGGGCCTTGTTCTGCTGGCATCTGTGGCTGTCTCACTGCTCATTCATGCTCTTCAGCTCTTCAAGGAGCAAGCGGTTGATGATCTCTGGGTTTATGGAAACCCCAGGAGAAATAATGGTCCGTGCCAAGAGAGCTAGGCTTAGGGAAGATTTAAAGCGCATAGCAGACCATAATGCTAAAAGTACAAAAGTCGGGCATCATGTTCTTTGGCATGGGACCAGTTGACCGTCCCCTTTAGTCCTGCAGTCTGTTTTCAGAGCATAAAAGCGGCAATAAAAGTCACAATCTAGACGTCCCCAGCTTTCTCAATGCAACATAGCATCAGCCGCTTGCTTCTGTCTGCTAAATACCAGTCTTTCATTATCCAGTTAAAAGTCACACTTTTGCTTTGGAATGAAAGGTCATCGTCTAGGGGAAGCGTCTAAAAGGGTGTACGACTTGCTTCATGGAGTGCATATAGCTCCCTACATCCAACCTATTGTGCCAATGTCCCCCACTAGCCTTCTAAGTGAAACCCGTCTAAGTAGGGTTTCACTTAGAAGTTAGGAGTTCTGCTAACTAAGATTGATGCAGATTACAAAAGATTAAAACGTGATGGCAGCACCCATGCTGTTTGCTGCATCTATTAACCTGCTAAGCAGTTGTCTTCTTCTTAGGGGCTTGCACGCGCCATTTTCTATGTGTGTCCACAGAAGCTTGGCAGTGGGGATTTCAAATGGCCACACCCAGAGGCAGAAAAATATAAAATGACTGCCCGCAGAAGAAACTATGAGGCTAGTTTGCATCCCATGGAACACTGCGCGTGACACAGTGGGGTCCCTTGGAAACTGGGACCATGACATCATAAAGAGCCTTGTTCTGCTGGCAGCTGTGCCTGTCTCACTGCTCATTCAAGCTCTGCAGCTCTATAAGGAAGCAGCGGCAGATGCTGGGTGCTGGGGCGGTCATCTCTGGGTTGATGGAAATCCCAGGAGGGACAATGGCCCGTTGGAAGAAAGCTAGGATTAGGGAAGATTTAAAGCGCATAGCAGACCATAATGCTAAGAAATCAAAAGTTGGGCATCATGTTCTTTAGCATAAGACCAGATGACTGTCCCTTTTATGTTTTCAGATCATAATAGCGGCAGGGCAAGTCACAATTTGGGCGTCCCCACCCCCAGTTTTCTCAATGCCAAGCAGCATCCGCCTGGGCTTCTTGCCTCTGTCTGCTAAACACCAGTCTTTCATGATCCAGTTAAAAGTTACACTTTTGCTTTGGAATGCAAGGTCGTCATCTAGGGGAAGCTTCTACCTAGGTGTACGACTTGTTTCATGGAGTGCATTTAGCTACCTACATCCAACCTATTGTGCCAGTGTCCCCTACTAGCCTTCTAAGTGGAACCCGTCTATGCCAGCTTCAATTGTATAGCATTTTGGGCCAATTCCACGCATTTTTTGTGACATCTAAAGCATTCTTGTCAATGTAGTTAGGAGTTGTGATAACTGGGATTGATGCAGATTATAAAAGTTTAAAACATGATGGCGGCACCCCTGCTGTGTACTGCATCTACTTACCTGCTAAGCAGTTGTCTTCTTATAAGAAGCTTGCAAGCGCCATTTTATGTGCGTGTCCACAGAAACTTGGCAATGAGGATTCAAAATGTTCGCCTCCAGAGGCAGAAAAAAATAAAATGGTTGCCAGCAGAAGAAATTATGAGGCTAGTTTGCATCCCATGAAACACTGTGCGTGTCACAGTTGGGTCCCTTGGAAACTGGGACCATGACATCATAAACAGCCTTGTTCTTCTGGCAGCTGTGGCTGTCTCACTGCTCATTCAAGCTCTGCAGCTCTTCAAGGAACAAGTGGTTGATGCTGTGCGCTGAGGTGGTCATCCCTGGGTTTATGGAAACAACAGGAGGGGTAAAGGTCCGTGCCAAGAGAGCTAGGCAAATACAAAGTAGCATCAGCCTGGGCTGCTTGCCTCTGTCTGCTAAACATCAATCTTTCATAATCCAGTTAAAAGTCACACTTTTGCTTTGGAATAAAAGGTCTACATATAGGGGAAGCGTCTAAATGGGTGTACAACTTGCTTCATGGAGTGCATTTAGCTCCCTACATCCAACCTATTGTGCCAGTGCCCCAACTAGCCTTCTAAGTGGAACCCATCTAAGTAGGGTTATACCAGCTTCATTTGTATAGCATTTTGGGCCAATTTCACATGTTTTTTTGTGACATCTAAAACTGGGATTGATGCAGACTGCAAAGATTAAACGTGATGACGGCACCCTTGCTGTGTCCTGCATTTATTAACCTTCTAGGAAGCTGTCTTCATCTTAGAGGCTAGCAAGTGCTATTTTCTGTGCATGTCCACAGAAGATTGGCAGTGGGGATTCAAAATGCCCCCCCAAAGGCAGAAAAATATAAACTGACTGCCCGCAGAAGACACTATGAGGGTAGTTTGCATCCCATGGAACACTGCGCGTGTCACAGTTGGGTCCCTTGGAAACAGGGACCATGACATCATAAAGGGCCTTGTTCTGCTGGCGGCTGTGCCTGTCTCACTGCTCATTCAAGCTCTACAGCTCTTCAAGGAACAAGTGGTTGATGCTGTGCGCTGGGCAGTCATCTCTGGGTTCATGGAAACCCCAGGAGGGGTAAAGGTCCGTGCCAAGAATGCTAGGCTTAGAGTAGAAATAAAGCGCAAAGCAGACCATAATGTTAATAGCACAAAAGTCGGGCATTATATTCCTTTGCATGTGACCAGATGACCATCCTCTTTAGTCCTGCAGACAAATATGTATTCAGAGCATAATAGTGGTAGGGCAAGTCACAATCTAGACGTCCCCAGCTGTCTCAATGCAAAGTAGCATCAGCCTGGGCTGTTTGCCTCTGTCTGCTAAACACCAGTCTTTCATAATCCAGTTAAAAGTCACACTTTTGCTTTGTAATGAAAGGTCTACATCAAGGGGAAGTGGCTAAATGGGAGTACAACTTGCTTCATGGAGTGCATTTAGCTTCCTACATCCAAGCCTGTGTGCCAGTGTCCCCCACTAGCCTTCTAAGTGGAACTCATCTAAGTAGGGTTATGCCAGCTTCATTTGTATAGCATTTTGAGCCAATTACACATTTTTTTTGTGACATCTAAAGCGTTCTTGTCAAAGTGCCATTTTCTGTATGTGTCCACAGAAGCTTGGCAGTGTGGATTCAAAATGTCCACTCCAGAAGAAGAAAAATACAAAATGACTATGACTATGACTTCCCGCAGAAGAAACTGTGAGGCTATTTGCATCCCATGGAACACTGCGCATGTCACAGTTGGGTCCCTTGGAAACTGGGACCATGACATCATAAAGGGCCTTGTTCTGCTGGCAGCTGTGGCTGTCTCACTGCTCATTCAAGCTCTGCAGCTCTTCAAGGAAGCAACACACCAAAAGAGAAGCAGGGGTGGAAATGGGACCACACACCACCCCTTTAAGTCAAATTAAACAAACCCATAAGAAATAAGTGAGGAGTAATGAAAAATAAGATGTAAAGAATAGAAACTTTATTGCAAATTGATAATAATAGTAACAATAGTTTAAAAGATAGGCAAACAAATAAGATAACAAACAGACAAAGGAATCTTACAATGGACCGGGTGTAACCATAATGTAAACGAGTGAGAAATGCTCATATATGCAGCTAAGGTGCTTGCTTAATGAGACCAAAAACGGTCAACCTAAATAGTTAGAGCAAAAATTGTAAACATGCATACAAACCACGGACCAAGGAAGAAGGCACAGCCCCGACACGTGTTTCGCCACTAAATGGCTTCCTCTGGGGGAGTGCTGTAAAGCAGAACTAATCAATATTTAAATACCCACTGACCAATAAAAACGCTGGAATGAACACATCCCCAAAATTTGGAGGCGTTGCCGTGACAAGGGTAAGTGCGGGTAGCGGTATCGCTCCTGCGTAATATCGCGAGATTTGGGTCACGTGACGCTAGACACGGCATCGCGTTCCCACGTAGTGACTCCCGCTTGTCGCGAGATGTGGGAAAACCAACCCACTTATTGATCCGGAAAGAGGGCGGAGGAGGGGCGGCACCCCGCGGGAGCACGCCCAATCAAATGGACAGAACGGACCAGACCCGTCTCCAAGGCAACATGGAGGCAAAGGTAAATAAATACAGGCGCAAAGCGCCACAAGTAAGCGACTAAAGTTGGAATAATTGAATTAAATGGAGTTGTATGCCTCTGGGGGGGGGGGGGCCACGGGGACTACAAATAGAATATGTGGTCAATATGGCATAATTCAGTATTAATGACAATAGCACCTAGAACAGGTGAAAAGAAACGTGAGTAATTTATAAAAGGAAGGTAACTATAACCTTCTAGGGAATGGTAGTATATTGAATAATAAAGTGCTGAGTGTACATAATAAAAGTCACACATAAATTTAAAAAGTTGTAAAAACAGTTCATAAATCCATATACATATAGTAAACATATCAGACAGTGGGGGATAATGGAAAACAATGTGAAGTGAAAAATGAAAATAAAAATATAAAAATGGTGACATGCAGTGCTCCCCAAGTGCAAAAGTGACAAATGCTAATAAGTTAGTATACATTGGAGGGGGGGGGGGGGGGTAGGACATAAGTCAGAGGCGCAAGAAGAATCCAATGAAGAAGATGAAGTAGTCTGGTGGTGTCCAGTGTCTGGATTTCAGGAGTGTCCATGGAGAATCAAAAGGTACATCAGTGTGGTCAAATGGTTAGCAAGGAATAAACCAGCTAGCTAAACTAGAACAAAAACAAAAGAGAGAATAGACGATAAAAAAGAAAATTAAAATTGAGAAGTAAAAACACTGTTAAAAAACCTTATAACTATCAGCTCTACATTAGCAGCACCAGGATCCAATCTGGAAGACAGCTCAAATTCAAAGAACAGATGCAAAACTTAAATTTTCATTTAGTCCATTGGGAACAATAGTATTCAATCTAAAAATCCATCTGGCTTCCTTTTGCGCCAGAGTGCGTCGCTGTCATGGTGAGGACGCCGCCGCCTCGTCACGTGACGTGGGGTGCAACTGTACGGGTTAATTTAGCCTATTCAAACTTGCCCTCACCTTTCACTCAGGACACAAATTGAGCCTAAATCACACCTCATACAGCTCCAGCACCAGAACCAGACCCGCTGCCACCACTTATTGCATTTATACTGGGACCAATAAGTATCCCACTCTACATCAACTCTTGCTTCTCAAGCAGTCACTTTGTCACACCACTAGACATGCACACTCAGCACTCCAGCAGTCACACAGTTCACCACACTTCATAAGGCTATGAGTTCGCAGAGCATACAGGGACCAAAATTAAAGTGAAAAGCTTTAATTACAAAAAGTTGATCAGTGCATAAAAAAAAAGATATTAAAAACAAAAGAATTACAAAATAAAATGACACACAACACGGCAAAACAGTTATAAAATAAAAAGGGAGAAAAATAACAGAAACTTACAAACTTAAAGTAAATCCTGATCCCTGGAGGTGGGAGAAATAAGGAACACACTCAGCTTGTCAAGCAGCCCCCAAAATGTGAACACCAATTCTTGGATTTCATATTGTTTTATAACTTCTCAGTTTGGTTCAGATTTCAGAACCTCCCATTCATTAATTAGTCCAGAGGGTCATTCACGATTGGGCAAAGTGGTAATGAGGGGGGAGAGTCCAGGAATATTTAAACAGTTCTTTGTTTCCAAATCCTGATGCAGAAGAGGGGGGGTAGGGAGACCAAATGTCCTTTGGGGTCTGAACAGACCAGTCTTCAGTACAGAGGTTATCAGGCTGTTAAAGCTCCAGGATGTCATAAAAGCTGCCTGGACGCTTCAATAGATGCCAAATATTTAAACAAAGTTTGTAATTACCCTATAGTTAAACCAATCTTATACATTCACAATTAATATCTCCTTGACAGTCGCCAATTGCCACCCCGGTTATCAACAAGAACCCTGTCAATACCCCTTACCTTCAGAAGTGAGCCATCACAATTATGATGTTGTTTGAAGTGTCTTGGAAGGGTTTTCAAGCTCTTGTCGACCTCCTCATTCTTGGCCGCCTCTATCCCTAGGACATGCTCTCTAATTCTCCTCCGTAGTTCCCTGGAAGTGAGACCCACGTAAGCCAAGCCACAGGGACAGGTTGCTAGATACACGACACCTACGGTGATGCAGTTGATACAATGAGTGATGGTAAACTCTTTCTGATGGAGGGCATCCCAAAAAGTATTGGTCGTCTCCATGTTGGGGCATGCAACACAAATGGGGCTCAAAGCCATGCGGATCTTGTGTTGCATGCCCCAACATGGAGACGACCAATACTTTTTGGGATGCCCTCCATCAGAAAGAGTTTACCATCACTCATTGTATCAACTGCATCACCGTAGGTGTCGTGTATCTAGCAACCTGTCCCTGTGGCTTGGCTTACGTGGGTCTCACTTGCTGCAGTGTCTTACATGCTCAGTGTCTTACATTACACAGTGCAATACATCTGTATTGCACTGTGTAACCTGTAAAACAGCTTGAACAAGTGATCAGAAGATCACTTGTTCAAGCTAAGATGTTAGTAACTGTAAAAAAAGTAAAAAAAATAAATAAAGTTTTTTTTAAAATAAAAATAAATAATAAAATAAAGTGAAAGTCCCCCCAAACACCACATTTTCTTGTACACAAGTAATAAAGTATAAAAAACACTAAATCACAAAAAAACCCCACTTATTTGGTATCGCTGCGTCCGTAACAATCTGTACAATAAATCCTAATCAGAATTGGAACCGCTCGGTAAACGTGGTAAAAAAAAAAACCCAAAAACTTGCCAAAAATTAAAACTTTTTATCAAATTGCTTTACAAAAAATGTTCTAAAAAGTGACCTGAAAAAGTTACAATCACCAAAATGATACCAATGAAAAGAGCATCTTGTCACGCAAAAAATAAGCTTACAACCAGCTCCGTCAACCAAAAAATACTATATTTATGCCGCTATAAGAATGACAATACTAAAACAAATGCAATTTTTTCTATTCTAGTTTTCCTTCAATAAAATTGGACAAATATAAAATAAACTATATAAATGAGGTATCACCGTAATCGTAGTGATCCGTAGAATAAAGATAATATATTATTGTTATGCTACAGTGAACACCCCCCCAAAAATTGCTAAAAATCCAAAACAAGAATTAATGATTTTATTTTCCTCCACACGTAAAAAGTTAATAAAATTGCTTCAATAAGCTAAAACCCCACTAAAATTAATTTTTTTTTTACAGTGCATCTCATCTCGCAAAAAATAAGCCCTTATTTGTCTAAATTGCTTAAAAAATAAAGATTGTATAGCCTATTCCCAACACACGTTGTTATAGAATGGTGCGGCGGGTAGTGACTTGCCAACACGGTTAAGACACAGTGATCGGGGCAAGATGGTGGCTGTTCCTGACGTCCATCCATCCTGCCCCATGGAACAGAAGGGTTACGTCCCCCCCACATGATCGCTGCTACTGGCTCATCAATTCAGACCAGCCAATAGCAGCGAATTTACTTATGACGTCAGTAATACCGATCACCATGTCTGTAGATACGGTGATCGGGGTAGGGTGGCGGCTGTTCCTGACAGCCACCAATTTTGCCTTGTGGTCCAGAGAGGTTTTGTTTCCCCCCTCAGTCCATGTTTGCCGCTATTGGCTGGTCGATTTGGTCCAGCCAAAAGCAGCAGTATTCGTCACAATGGGCATCGCTAGGGTGAATAAGAGCAACACTTGGCGATAATTTCCTTACGAAAAACGAAGATTTGGTACAAAAGCGCTGGCCGTGCACATTGTACAGATTACGCTGTACAACTCTTACGTGCTGTTCCAATGTGCACGTCCTGCCGTATCATTTCTCCGTTTTCAAGAGGAAGATATTAGGAAACTAATATTGGGACAAGAAGGACGTGGCCTCAATACCTCTGGTTTAGATGTTCCTGTGTTTTGCCAGGACAGCATTTTCTCGGTGAATTCCGCTGCTTCTAATGGTAGGACTCAATAAAGAGTCTGTTCCAAAAGAGGAGTTAGGATGGACACTACATACTACTAAGAGACCTGGGACAACTCCAGAGTGACAAAAGTTTAGTTGGTCCCCTGGTATATTCTACCTCCTTATACGCAACACATTCACAATTCACGCCCAACCTATTGTGAATTCATTTCAGTAAAATGAATAATTGTAACAACTGTTATGTCCCTATACCCCTCGATTATTTCATAAGGGGCGCCACATAACGGGCACTGAACTTTCCAGAAATAATTGCAATTTCCATCTTGGACTCCATTGCACATCATATTTGGAAACCACCTATATGTTCAAAATGCTCATTTCACGTGTATTACACTACACCACATATTACACCTTGCTAAATTCCCCAAGGGGTGTACATTCAACAATTAGGGTCACTTTTCGGGTTTTCCTCTGTTTTGGTACCACTACGGCTCTCCAAATGTATCCTGACACATGTTAAGGATTTCTGTCAAATTTGGCCTCTAAAAGATAAACACCCCTCTTTTCCTCTACTGTGCGCCCATAAAGTATTTTATATGCACATGTGGGGTACTTCTACACTTGGGAGAAATAGTTTTACACCTTTTTTGGGGTTATTTAATATATTATCCCTTGTGGCTTACAAAAATTAGGGGTAAAGTGACATTTATAGGAAAATTTTCACCTTTTTAATGTTTAGGGCCTAATTGGATAATTTACCTGTAGGGGCAAATACATATATAACACATTGAAAAATTCTCTAAGGGGTGTGCATTCAGAAATTATGGACACTTTTCGGATTCTTATCCGTTTTATACCACTAGGGTTCTCCAAATGCATGTCAAACATTTCTGTCAAATTTGGCTTCTAAAAGGCAAACATCCCCCTTTCCTTTTACTGTGCGCCCATACAACATTTTATATACACATGTGGGGTACTTCTACACTCGAGAGAAATAGGTTTACACATTTTGGGGGGTTATTACATATTTTTTATCCCTTGTGGCTATAAAAAATTAGGGGTAAAATGACCTTTATAGGAAAATTTTTGCCTTTTTCCTATTTAAGTCCTAATGAAATCAAACACCTTTACGGACAAATACACATATTACACCTTGCTAAATTCTCTAAGGGGTGTGCTTTCCAAAATGGTGATACTTGTTGGGGTTCCGCTCTGTTTTGGTACCACTACGGCTCTCTAAATGCATCCTGACACAGGTAAAGGATCTCTGTCAAATTTGGCTTCTAAAAGGCCAACGCCCCTCTTTCCCTTCTGAGCTTCACTGCGTACCCATACAACATTTTATTTGCATGTGTGGGGCAATTTTATACTCGGGAGAAATGCTAGTACACATTTTTTGGGGTTGTTTCATCTTTAATGCCTTATGGGATACAAAAATTAGCCATAAAAGTGACTTTTATGGGAAAATGTTCATCTTTTTCCTTTTAGGGACCTAATTGAAGCAAACACCTGTAGGGCAAAATACACATATTACACCTTGCTAAATTCTCCAAAGGGTGCACTTTCCAAAATGGTGACACTTGTTGGGGTTCTCCTCTGTTTTGGTACCACTAGGGCTTTCCAAATGCATCCTGACACATGTAAAGGATGATTGTCAAATCTGGCTTCTAAAAGGCCAAAGCCCCTCTTTCCCTTCTGAGCCCTACTGTGTACCCATACAACACTTTATATGCAAAAGTGGTGCAGTTCTGTGCTTAGGAGAAATAGTTTTACACATTTATGGGGGTTGTTTCATCTTTTATCCCTTGTGGCTTACAAAAATTTTGGGTAAAAGTGACTTTTTTGAGAAAATTTTCACCTTTTTTCCCTTTTGGGGCCTAATTGAATCAAACACTTGTTGGGGCAAATACACAAATTACACCTTGCTAAACTCTCCAAGGGGTGTGCTTTCCAAAATGGTGTCTCATGTTGGGGCTTTCCTCTGTTTTGGTACCATTATGGCTCTCCAAATGCATCCTGTCACATGAAAACTTTTTCAGCCATATTTGCCCTCCAAAAACGAAACAGCGCTCTTTCCATTCCAAGTGCCCCCCTGTGTCCGTACAGCAGGGTACAGTGACAATATGGGTATTGGCATACTCATGAGGAATTGCCCTAAACATTGTAAAATGCATTTTCCTTTTGAACCCATTGTGAAGGTGCAAATTTTAGTGTTCAATGAATCTATAGTAAGATAAAATTACATTTCTGTAATTTCACTTTCATTTATCTTTCACCCTCATGAAACGCTCATATGGTTAACAAAATTCCCAAAGGTTGTTTTGAATATTTTGAGGGGTGTAGTTTCTAAAATGGTGTCATTTGTGGGGGTTTTCTGTCATGTGGGCCTTATAAAGTCACTTCTAACTAAATTGACCCTCCAAAAGTAGGTTTTGATGATTTTTGTGAAAATCTGAAAAATTGCACCTAAAGTTATAAGCCTCCTAGCATCCTAAAAAAAGGAAAAGATTTTTGAAAAATGATGCCAAGTTAAAGCAGACATATGGAAAATGTTAGTTATCAAGTTATTTTAGTTATATGACCAACTTTCCAAAAAGTAGAAAATTTTGAATTTGGAAAACATAGTTTTTTTCTAAATTTTTGCCAAATTTCCATTTATTTCATAAATAAATACTAAACATATTGATTAAATTTCTCAACCAACATGATGTACAATGTGTCACGAAAAAACAATCTTAAAATCAACTGGATATGTTAAAGCGTTCCAAAGTTATAACCACTTAAATAGACACATGTCAGATTTTAAAAAATGGGCCGTGTCAGGAAGGTGAAAAGTGGCTTCAGCGTTAAGGGGTTAAAAGTCACACTTTTGCTTTGGAATGAAAGGTCTACATCTAGGGGAAGGGTCTACCTAGGTGAATGACTTGCTTTAGGGAGTGCATTTAGCTCCCTACATCCATGACATCATAAAGGGGCCTAGTTTCGCTGGCAGCTGTGGTTGTCTCACTACTCATTCAAGCCCTGCAGCTTTTCAAGGAAGCAGCGGGAGATGTTGTGCGCTGGGGCAGTCATCTCTAAGTTTACTGAAACCCCAGGAGGGGTAATAGCCCGTGCCAAGAAAGCTAGGCTTTGGGAAGATACAAAGCGCATAGCAGACCATAATGCTAAAGGCAGAAAAGTCTGTCATCATGTTCTTTTGCATGGGACCAGAAGACCGTCACCTATAGTCCTGCAGTGAAATATGTTTTCAGAGTAAAATAGCGACTGGACAAGTCACAATTTAGATGTCCCCACCCCCAGCTTTCTTAATACAAAGTAGCATCAGCCTGGGCTGTTTGCCTCTGTCTGCTAAACACCAGTCTTTCATAATTCAGTTAAAAGTCACACTTTTGCTTTGGAATGAAAGGTCTACATATAGGGGAAGCGTCTAAATGGGAGTATGACTTGCTTCACGGAGTGCATTTAGCTCCCTTAGCTCCCTACATCCAACCTATTGTGCCAGTGTCCCCCACTTGCCTTCGAAGTGGAACCCTTCTAAGTAGGGTCATGCCAGTATAGCCAGTTTCATTTGTATAGCATTTTGGGCCAATTCCACACATTTTTTATGACACCTGAAGAGTTCTTGTCGTTGTAGTTAGGCGTTGTGCAAACTGGGATTGCTGCAGATTAGAAAAGACGGCACCCCTGCCGTTTTCTGTAACTATTTACCTGCTAAGCAGTTGTCTTCTTCTTAGGGGCTTGGACACGCCATTTTCTGTTTGTGTAAACAGAATCTTGGCAATGGGGAATCAAAATGGCCACACCCAGAGGCAGAAAAATACAAAGTGACTACCCGCAGAAGAAACTATTAGGCTAGTTTGTATCCCACAGAACACTGCGCGTGTCACAGTTGGGTCCCTTGGAAACTGGGACCATGACATCATAAAGGGCCTAGTTTTGCTGGCAGCTGTGGTTGTCTCACTACTCATTCAAGCCCTTTCAAGGAAGCAGCGGGAGATGCTGTGTGCTGGGGTGGTCATCTCTAAGTTTACTGAAATCCCAGGAGGGGTAATAGCTGATGCCAAGAAAGCTAGGCTTGGGAAAGATATAAAGCGCATAGCAGACCATAAGTCTAAAGGCAGAAAAGTCTGGAATCATGTTTAGAGATGGGCGAATCAATTCTAATGATTCCAACTTCGGTTAGAATTTCAGGAAAAATTCGATTCGTCACGATGCCGAAGTTAATGCTGATTCGCGGGAACAAAGTTGTTTTTTTTCCCCTCATGCAGGGGCGGACTGGCCATATGACCCGGTGGGCCGCTCAGTCTGGGGCCGGTGCGAGCCCGGTCCAGGGCTGGAAGTGCCGGTCATAAAAAAAACAACCATGAACTCACCTTTCCTGGCGTTCCCCTGAAGCTCCGGTGCTTCATCCACTCCGTCCCGCGGTGACAGCCCCGTGACGTCAGTCTGTGAGCCGCCAGCGCTCACTGAGCTATCACCGCGGGACGGAGTGGATGAAGCACCGGAGCTTCGGGGAACGCCAGGAAAGTGAGTTCATGGTTGTTTTTTTTCCGACTGGCAAGCTGTATACATGGGGGCTGGCTAGGCTGTATACACGGGGGCTGGGCAGGCTGTATACAAGGGGGGTTGGCTAGGCTGTATACACGGGGGCTGCACAGGCTGTATACACGGGGGCTGGGCAGGCTGTATACACGGGGGCTGGGCAGGCTGTATACACGGGGGCTGGCTAGGCTGTATACACGGGGGCTGGGCAGGCTGTATACATGGGGGCTGGGCTGGCTGTATACATGGGGCAGGCTGTATATATGGGGGCTGGGCAGGCTGTATACACGGGGGCTGGCTAGGCTGTATACATGGGGGCTGGCTAGGCTGTATACACGGGGGCTGGGCAGGCTGTATACACGGGGGCTGGCTAGGCTGTATACAAGGGGGCTGGCTAAGCTGTGTACACGGGGGCTGGGCAGGCTGTATACACAGGGGCTGCCTAGGCTGTATACTACATGGGGGCTGGCTGTATACTACATGGGGGCCGGCTGGCTGTATTGCCATGGGGACTGGCTGGCTGTATACTACTTGGGGGCTGGCTGGCTTGTATTCCACATTACTGCCGGCTCTTTGATGCGGCCTTTGAGAAGTCAACAGAGACGATGAGGCCCTGTCACCGTGCTGATCCACCGCGATCTCCACTCACTACTTACCACCAGTAAGTATACTCTCCGGCGTGTGTGTATATATGTGTATATGTGTGTGTGTGTATATATGTGTGTGTATATATATATGTGTGTGTGTGTGTGTATATATATACAGGCAGTCCCCGGGTTACATACAAGATAGGGTCTGGAGGTTTGTTCTTAAGTTAAATTTGTATGTAAGTCGAAACTGTATATTTTATAATGGAAGTTCTAGACAATTTTTTTTCTTTTGCCCCAGTGACAATTGGAGTTTCAAAATTTTTGGTGTAATTGGACCAAGAATTATCAATAAAGCTTCATTACAGACATCTTACAGCTGATCATTGCAGTCTGGGACTATAGTAAAGCATCCAGAGAGCTTCACCAGAGGTCACAGTGGGCAGAGGGGTCCGTCTGTAACTATGGGTTGTCTGTAAGTCGGGTGTCCTTAAGTAGGGGACCGCCTGTATATATACACTCACCGGCCACTTTATTAGGTACACCTGACCAACTGCTCGTTAACACTTAATTTCTAATCAGCCAATCACATGGCGGCAACTCAGTGCATTTAGGCATGTAGACATGGTCAAGACAATCTCCTGCAGTTCAAACCAAGCATCAGTATGGGGAAGAAAGGTGATTTGAGTGCCTTTGAACGTGGCATGGTTGTTGGTGCCAGAAGGGCTGGTCTGAGTATTTCAGAAACTGCTGATCTACTGGGATTTTCACGCACAACCATCTCTAGGGTTTACAGAGAATGATCCGAAAAAGAAAAAACATTCAGTGAGCGGCAGTTCTGTGGGCGGAAATGCCTTGTTGATGCCAGAGGTCAGAGGAGAATGGGCAGACTGTTTCGAGCTGATAGAAAGGCAACAGTGACTCAAATCGCCACCTGTTACAACCAAGGTAGGCAGAAAAGCATCTCTGAATGCACAGTACGTCGAACTTTGAGGCAAATGGGCTACAGCAGCAGAAGACCACACCGGGTTCCACTTCTTTCAGCTAAGAACAGAAAACTGAGGCTACAATTTGCACAAGCTCATCAAAATTGGACAGTAGAAGATTGGAAAAACGTTGCCTGGTCTGATGAGTCTCGATTTCTGCTGCGACATTCGGATGGTAGGGTCAGAATTTGGCATCAACAACATGAAAGCATGGATCCATCTTGCCTTGTATCAACGGTTCAGGCTGGTGGTGGTGGTGTCATGGTGTGGGGAATATTTTCTTGGCACTCTTTGGGCCCCTTGGTACCAATTGAGCATCGTTGCAACGCCAAAGCCTACCTGAGTATTGTTGCTGACCATGTCCATCCCTTTATGACCACAATGTACCCAACATCTGATGGCTACTTTCAGCAGGATAATGCGCCATGTCATAAAGCTGGAATCATCTCAGACTGGTTTCTTGATGATGCCATCATGATGCCATCATGTCAATATGGACCAAAATCTCTGAGGAATGCTTCCAGCACCTGGTTGACACTATGCCATGAAGAAGTGAGGCAGTTCTGAAGGCAAAAGGGGGTCCAACCCGTTACTAGCATGGTGTACCTAATAGTGGCCGGTGAGTGTATATGTGTGTGTTTGTGTGAGTGTATGCACCTCACTCCCCTTGGCAAAGAGCATGCACCTCACTCCCCTTGGCAAAGAGCATGCACCTCACTCCCCTTGGCAACGAGCATGCACCTCACTCCCCTTGGCAACGAGCATGCACCTCACTCCCCTTGGCAACGAGCATGCACCTCACTCCCCTTGGCAACGAGCATGCACCTCACTCCCCTTGGCAACGAGCATGTACCTCACTCCTCTTGGCAACGAGCATGCACCTCACTCCCCTTGGCAACGAGCATGTACCTCACTCCCCTTGGCAACGAGCATGTACCTCACTCCCCTTGGCAACGAGCATGTACCTCACTCCTCTTGGCAACGAGCATGTACCTCACTCCCCTTGGCAACGAGCCCTTTTTGTGTATGTGTTTGTTTTTTTTGTCTTCCAGGACCATGCATGCAGTGGACTACTTCGGATTCGAAGGATCACGTCGATGACCAGCAGGTTTTTTTTACAAATAAAATGGTCTAGGGTGTGTGTGCTTTTCAATAAAACATTCTTTTTGTTATTAAAAATGTGTGGGTTTTTTGTGTCACTTCGTATAGTTTGCCATATTAGTGGGGCTGTTTAGTTGACGGTGCTTTTTTTGGAATAATTTACACTATACTATTACCTCAGTACCCACCGCCACCAGGGGTGCCGGGAAGAGCCGGGTGCAAACCAGTACCTGACCGTCTATAGATGGTCAGGTAGTGGGGCGGCTGCAGGCTGTTATTGTTGCGCTGAAATAGCACCCTAACAGTGGGCTATCCTAGCTCAGTAATGGCAGGCTGCTGCTGTTTTTTGTATCAGGCTGATTCGGACGATAGGGGGTACCCCACGTCATTTTTTTTCCAATATATGAAAAAAAAGAATGTGGGTTTTGCCCTATTAATAAGGGGGATCCCACATCACTCTGCGGCTATCCCTGTTGCTGCCACCTGTGGGCTCCTGCTGCTGCTTATGCTGCCGCCACCTCCACACTCTTATCATTGTGCCACTTTGTGGCCTACCATGCTTCCGCCACCTCCATAATTTGTCATTGTGCCACTTTGCAGCCTACTCATGCTGCTGCCAACTGACCACTGTCTCTCTGGAACACCCTGTGATTTCCATAATGCTGTTTTCACCCTCCATCACTCTATGACGTTGCCACTATGTTTGGTTTTCCCCTTCACTTCATCTGTCAGAAGGATGAAAAGCTTCAGGATTGATAGCCAAAATCAGGAGTGAATACAGAACACAGAGGACATGCAAGTATCCCATTTGCTGCTCATCTCTATTCTGGATCAACTCCTGTTTGTTTTTGGCTTTAGCAATACTGATGGATTATTGACCGATTGAAAGAGGACACTGACGCGTGAAAAAAAGGGCAAAATGATCAGTGACGTCAATGCAAAATTACTGCCGACATCCTCTGCACTCTTTTGGGGGGCTTTCCACATGTATCCGCGTTTAACAGAACAGGTTCTGTCGTAATCTATGGAATCATCTGATGTCAGTGTAAAAAGAGTGCACTCTTTGATGTTATATTGGGATCTTGGCCCTCAGCTCAGTCCTTTCGAGCTGGCACAGACGTTACCTTGTCAGGCTGCGTTCCCGCTTCGCTTATTTGGGGAAGTTGGCCTATGTAAGTGCACATGGAAGTGAAGAGTGAAGCGATTCTAAGAGCTGCGGCTGTCATGTGCGTGTCATACTAAAACACAGCATTGTTTGAAGACCAAGCCACGCTCCCTATGCATATTTAAGCATGGCACAACGTTCTACAACACCCTACAGGCTCTCTGCAGCCAGGAAATGCCTGTTTTTTAACGTGATTCGTTTTGATTCGATTCATGTCGAATCGAATTTTAACAAATTCGCCCATCTCTAATCATGTTCTTTTGCATAGGACCAGAAGGACGTCACCGATAGTCCTGCAGAGAAATATGTTTTCAGAGTAAAATAGCGACAGGTCAAGTCACAATCTAAATGTCCCCACCCCCAGCTTTCCTAATACAAAGTAGCATCAGCCTGGGCTGCTTGCCTCTGTCTGCTAAACCCCAGTCTTTCATAATCCAGTTAAAAGTCACACTTTTGCTTTGGAATGAAAGGACTACATCTAGGGGAAGCGTTTACCTGGGTGTACAACTTGCTTCATGGAGTGCATTTAAGCTCCCTACAACCAACCTATTGTGAGAGAGTCCCCCAATAGCCTTCTAAGTGGAACCCATCTAAGTAAGGGTTATGACAGCTTCATTTGTATAGCATTTTGGGCCAATTCCACATGTTTTTTGTGACATCTAAAGCGTTCATGTCAATGCAGTTAGAAGTTGGGCAAACTGGGATTGATGCAGACTACAAAGATTAAAACGTGATGACGGCACCCCTACCGTGTGCTGAATTTATTGACCTTCTAGGCAGTTGTCTGCTTCTTAGAGGCTAGCAAGTGCCATTTTCTGTGTGTGTCCACAGAAGCTTGGCAGTGGGGATTCACAATGGTCACCCCCAGAGGAAGAAAAATACAAAATGGCTGCCCACAGAAGAAACTGTGAGGCTAGTTTGCATCCCACGGAACACTGCGCGTGTCACAGTTGGGTCCCTTGGAAACTGGGACCATGACATCATAAAGGGCCTTGTTCTGCTGGCGGCTGTGGCTGTCTCACTGCTCATTCAAGCTCTGCAGCTCTCAAGGAAGCAGCGGGAGATGCTGTGAACTAGGGCGGTCATCTCTGGGTTCATGGAAACCCCAGGAGGGACAATGGCCCGTTCGAAGAAAGCTAGGTTCAGGGAAGATTTAAAGCACCTAGCAGACCATAATGCTAAAAAAACAATAGTCAAGCAACATGTTCTTTTACATGGGACCAGATTGCCGGCCCCTTTAGTCCTGCAGACAAATATGTTTTCAGAGCATAATAGCCGCAGGGAAAGTCATAATCTAGACATCCCCAGCTTTCTGTATGCAAAGTAGCATCAGCCTGGGCTGCTTGCCTCTGTCTGCTAAACACCAGTCTTTCATAATCCAGTTAAAAGTCACACTTTTGCTTTGGAATGAAAGGACTACATCTAGGGGAAGCGTTTACCTGGGTGTACAACTTGCTTCATGGAGTGCATTTAAGCTCCCTACATCCAACATATTGTGACAGTTTCCCCGCTAGCCTTCTAAGTGGAACCCGTCATAGTATCATAGTATCATAGTATATAAGGCTGGAAGGAGACGCAAGTCCATCAAGTCCAACCTTTAAGAATTAAATAAATGTTTTATCCCCATAACCCGTGATATTTTTTCTCTCCAGAAAGTCATCCAGGCCTCTCTTGAACATGTACATAGAGTCCGCCATAACAACCTCCTGCGGCAGAGAGTTCCATAGTCTCACTGCTCGTACAGTAAAGAACCTTTGTCTATGTTGATGGTAGAATCGCCTCTCCTCTAGGCGTAGAGGATGCCCCCTTGTCCTGGTCACAGGCCTAGGTATAAAAAGATCTTTGGAGAGATCCTTGTACTGTCCGTTCAGGTATTTGTACATTGTAATGAGGTGTCCCCTCAGTCGTCTTTTTTCTAAACTGAATAATCCCAAATTTTTTAATCTGTCAGTGTATTCTAGTTCCCCCATTCCCCTAATAATCCTGGTTGCTCTCCTCTGCACCCGTTCCAGCTCTACTATATCCTTTTTATACACTGGTGCCCAAAACTGTACACAATATTCCATGTGTGGTCTGACCAGGGATTTGTATAAGGGCAAAACTATGTCTTTATCATGAGAATCTATTCCTCTCTTGATACATCCCATAATTTTATTTGCTTTAGCAGCATCCGCCTGGCTCTGGTCACCAAAATTAAGTTTACCATCCACCAATACCCCCAAGTCCTTTTCAGCTTCAGTTTTACTAAGTAATTGACCGTTTAGAACATAATTATACTTTTTGTTTCCATGGCCCAAGTGCAAAACTTTACATTTATCTACATTAAACCTCATCAACCATTTCTCTGCCCATCCCTCAAGCTTCCACAAATCCCTCTGTAATGCTAAACTATCGACCTCAGTATTTATTACTTTACACAGCTTAGTATCATCTGCAAATATTGAAACTTGACTGTGTAAACCCACTACAAGGTCATTAATAAAAATATTAAAAAGAAGTGGCCCCAATACTGACCCCTGTGGCACTCCACTGGTAACATCAACCCAATCTGAGAATGTGCCATTAATGACCACCCTCTGTTTTCTATCACTAAGCCAATTACTTACCCAAATACACAGATTTTCTCCTATTCCCAGCAGTCTCATTTTATATACCAACCTTTTATGTGGCACGGTGTCAAATGCCTTTGAAAAGTCCAGATATACAACATCCACAGCGTCCCCCAGATCCAGTCTTGAACTTACATCCTCGTAGAAACCAATCAGATTAGTCTGACAGGACCGATCTCTCATAAACCCATGCTGACGCTGGGTTATAAGGTTGTGCACAGTGAGATACTCCAGGATAGCATCTCTAATAAACCCCTCAAATATTTTCCCCACCACAGCAGTTAGACTCACGGGTCTGTAGTTTCCAGGATCGCTATTTGATCCTTTTTTGTATATTGGTACCACATTTGCTATGCGCCAGTCCTGTGGAACATAACCAGTCCTCAGTGAATCTTCAAATATTAAAAATAACAGTTTGTCTATCACCTTACATAATTCATGCAGAACCTGGGGGTGTATGCCATCTGGCCCCGGTGATTTATCTATCTTAGTGGTTGCAAGGCGGCGCCGTACCTCTTCCTGGGTTAAACTGTTGACATTATAAAAAGAATTAACATTATTCCTCATTGTGTCTTCCACCAGGGGATTTTCCTGGGTAAAGACAGTAGAGAAGGCGACATTCAGTAGATTGGCCCTTTCCTCATCTCCTTCCACCATGACCCCCATGTTATTAGGGGGTATTGCCAGCTTCATTTGTATAGCATTTTGGGCCACACATTTTTTATGACATCTGAAGCGTTCTTGTCAATATAGTTGTGCAAACTGGGATTGATGCAGATTACTAAAGATTAAAACCTTATGGCAGCAACTCTGCAATTTGCTGCATCTATTTACCTGCTAAGCAGTTGTCTTCTCCTTAAAGGCTTGCACGCGCCATTTCCTGTGTGTGTCCACAAAAGCTTAGCAGTGGGGATTCAAAATGGCCACCCCAGAGGCAGAAAAATACAAAATGACTGCAAGCAGAAGAAACTACGAGGCTAGTTTGCATCCCACTGAACTTGCGTGTTTCATAATAGCGTCAGGGCAAGTTACAATCTAGACGTCCCCACCCCCAGCTTTGCCTCTGTTTGCTAAACAACAGTCTTTCATAATCAAGTTAAATGTCACACTTTTGCTTTGGAATTAAAGGTCTACATCTAGAGTAAGCGCCTACCTGGGTGTACGACTTGCTTCATGGAGTGCATTTAGCTCCCTACATCCAACCTATTGTGCCAGTGTCCCCCACTATCCTTCTAAGTGAAACTGTCTATGCCAGCTTCATTTATATAGCATTTTGGGCCAATTCCACATTTTTTGTGACATCTGAAGCATTCAAGTCAATGTAGTTAGGAGTTGTGCAAACTGGAATTGATGGAGATTACAAAAGATTGAAAATTGATGGTGACACCCCTTCCGTGTGCTGCATCTCTTACCTCCTTGGCAGTTGTCTTCTTCTTAGGGACTTGCATGTGATTTTCTGTGCATGTCCACAGAAGCTTGGCAGTGGGGATTCAAAATGGCCACCCCCAGATGCAGAAAAATACAAAATGGCTGCCCGCAAAAAGAAATGATGACTCTAGTTGGCATCCCACGGAACAATGCACATGTCACATTTGGGTCCCTTGGAAACTGGGATCATGACATCATAAAGGGCCTTGTTCTGCTGGCAACTGTGGCAGTCTCACTGCTCATTTAAGCTCTGCAGCTCTTCAAGTAAGCAGCAGGAGATGCTGTGCGCTGGGGAGGTCATCTCTGGATTCATGAAAACCCCAGGAGGGGTAATGGCCCATGCCAAGAAAGGCTAGGGAAGATTTTAAACGCACAGCAGACCATAATGCTAAAAGCACAAAAGTCGCACATCATGTACTTTTGCAAGGGACCAGATGACCATCCCCTTTGTGGTCTATGGACGAATCCCTCATCCTCCTCTTCCACTGCCCACTTCCTCGGATATCCCTGTGGTACAGACTCTGGTCCAGGTTCTCAAATCCATTCAGTAACAAACCCGCCAGTCTCTCCTCCGAGCCACTGATCCCAGGACTCACTGGTACCAAGACTCAGGCTGATAAGAAGCGTAGGACTCCTGTCTTCTCTCCAGGTGAAAAGGTGTGGTTATCTTCTAGATACTCCGGCTGAAGATACCTAGCTACAAGCTTGGTGCCCGCCTCCTTGGTCCCTTTGAGGTGATTCAGCACATCAATCCAGTGGCCTACAAAGTCTGCCGTGCTTCATCTATGTGCATCTCAAATTCCTTTCATGTCTCCCTCCTGAAGCCTGTCATCTTGAATAGCTTCCCTCAACATTCCCCTTCTTCCTGCTAAGGCTGGTTCTACTGATGTCTACGAAGTCAAGGAGGTGTTGGACAAGAAGACCGTGAGGAGTAAGCGGTTCTTCCATGTAGACTGAAAGTGGTTCAGGCATGAGGAGAGATCCTGGAAGCCCGAAGAGAATATTTAGGATTAAAGTCTCCTCCAGAGGTTTCTTGGGACCAAGAAGAGGGGAAGGCCAAAGAAGGGGGGTACTGTCATGGGTGCCGCCACCATCCATGTCACGGATCACAGGCACACTTGTTCCCCTCTCCGCGATGCCCACAGCCCTCACTTACCTCTTGTAGGAGATTAGCTCCGGGGATCGTCGTCTCCTAAGCAGACGACCAGCACACACAGGGAATTCACACAATGTGAGTAAGGTTAAGACTGGCCTCAGCCAGCTTTATTTGGCAGTACACAAACTCAAAACATAAAAATAATACCTAAGCCTCTCCGGCACTAACTACACATCGAGGTTCCCTACCTCACCAGGTGCTGGCCTACTGCCAGCCACCCCAAAAACACAGTAACAGTTCACTGCCACCGCTCCACAGGCCTTTGCCGTAGCCTGTCTCTTCCCCAGGGTGGAGCCCAGTGTGAAGTCTGCCCCATCTATTAGTGCAGCCCCTCCAGCTGAAAACTAATCAACTTAATTAGACAGACCCAACTTTTCCAGGTCTGTCTTCTACTCAGCTTTTCATAAGGCAAAATGCACATTTTATGCCCAAAAGCTTCTCTAGTGGCAGCCACCCTGCCACATATCCTCCCCCTGTGATCAAGGCCGTAGGCCTGATCAATAAGCTTAATTCTCCCTCCGGGGTCAAAGCTCCTATATTGGGGTCTAATCCCTACGGTTCCTAGAAGCACTGTAGAGACCCTACTATCTACTACATCTTCTATACCTGGAAAATGACAGCTTTTTTCCTTAACTGCAGGAGACACAGACAGCTCAAAATTAGTCCCAGCATCTCTTCCTTCACACAACTGATCATCTTCAATCATGTCTCTATTAACAATGATAGATTTTCTTCTCCTCTTTCTCTTGCCTTTTACTGGAGACTCCACATACCCCTCAGGGCTTGGCATGGTTAGGCCCCATCTCTTCATCACCTTGTGGATGCCATCACACCGGTTACCATCCACTGAGGCATATGCACTGTGCTTTTTCCCCTTAGCATTGCACAAGACACGCACGGGTTTGCCCGTTTTCCAGTCTTCAGCTTCGGCACCTTCTTTGTCATTGAAGGGGGCATTACCGTTCAGAACCAGGGCACGATTCACATTGGTGAGCTTCTGGTCACATGTCTGCAAAGCTGTGCGCTTGCTACCTCTGAGGTCACAACCTCCGCTCTCGGTGTAGGTGAAACTCATCTCAACATCAGCATCATCCTCATCACCTCCAGCTAACACTTCGGACTTCGGACCCAAGTCCTGGCATGGACTTTCCACAATGGCAGCCTTAAGCTCTTCATGGCTTGCACTAGGTTCCTGGCTAACCTCTTCCTCGGTCAGTCTTTCATACGCCTTGCTGGCCAACACCTCAGTCTTCACCGAGTCTTTCCTGTGTAGGAATTTCGAGGGCTCTGTTGACATTATATCAGACACCGTCTCCTCACATCCACTGCAGTCATCACCCGGTATATCTTCAAGGCACTTCTCACCATCCAGACCATCTTCACTTTCGCTCTTCAGATGATCAGGCAGATCTACCGTTGGGTGCAGCTGTCCTGGAGTCTCTGTAGGGCCCATCTGGGTATTCCTCCACTTGCCCAGAGAACGCTGGCATGCACTATGACAGAGACGAGACGACAGAGCTTCCACACGTACACAGCAACTCGGCTGGTCCCTTTGTTGTAGACTTGGCGCCACTTCAACCTTCTCCACAGGTTCAGCAGGCTGAAACAGCTCTTCACCTGTCTTCGGGGGGTAACCATTAACCCATTCTTCGGATTTTCCCAAGACTGTATTCAGGCTACTGGTTATAAGTGATCCCACTTGGGTGGCCATCACGGTTGAGACTACAGACTTAGTCACACCCACACCGCCTTGTCCTGCACCAGCTTCCCAGCCCAATATACCGGACATCGCACCTGTAACAGTGTCTCGGGCACCAGTCACTGTATTTGTCTTCAATACGGCTTTTCCAGTTGGCTGCTGAAGAAAAGCCAGGTTGGACTCCTGTTTCCCCAAACCTTTGCAAGCAAAGTCATTACTTGTGGCAACCGGTGGCTCCAGAATGCCTATGAGAGGCCTTGATCCAGTCACTGTAACGTCAGTCAAGGGCTTCTCCTCCTTCTCAGCAACATCACGATCACTGCGGATGCATGGGCGACCTACCCTCACAGAGTTGTAGACTGCACTCACCACACTGCAGGCAGAACTACCAAAGGGCTGGTGCATCACATGTTCCACCACCTTCTGGGGATCTGGGGTCCCCTCATCCGTAGGTGTATGATTAAGAGTGGCGCTTCCACCCTGTTCACACACAATTTCAGTCAGCACGCTATCATGCGTATTCTGCGGTTCATCAGCAGGTGTACAGGGGTCTGGTTTACGCCTGGTCTCCTTCCTAGGACACTTCTGGTGCCACATCACGACAGAACACACCTGGAGGTCGGCATCACCATTTTGGCACTTTCTTTTGTTCCCCGAACACGTACACATGTGAACCTCCCATTCACTTTTCTTTGCAAACACTGTATCACAGAAAGGACAGTACGAGATATCAATCTTCAACTCATGTTTCTGTAATATATGTCTCTTTAGGTCATCTTTTCTTCTATAAGACACGTGACAATTGTAGCATTTATACCAGTTACTCCGCAAACCAGTATTCACATGACGCTTCAGTTTATTGATGCTTCTTCTGGCCTTGTTCACACACGAACTCAGTACATCAATCTCCTCAGAAGCCTCAGGTGTATCAGATGTCTGGTCTCCCCCTGACATTTCCTGAACACTGATGTGAGACTCCTCCACAGGTGACTGACACAGGCTATCCTCACCTCCTGCAGGTTCTGAGCGAGTAGCTGCTTCTCTAGGGCTCTGTTCACACTCACTGTTTGTGTAACTCTGGGCTGAAGGGAAACCACTAACAATCAGGATCTCATTATCTTCACCTGCCCTTGCTATGGCGGTATCCCTATCTGAACTGCCATTAGCTACATTACACATCTCAGGCTCGCTACCTGTGTCATTACAACTCACAACCTCTAGGGGCACCTCTGAGCTAACTCTCTCAGTATCTAGAGCTGCACCTAGTTCACACTCTGCATAATTCTGAACAGACATTGTAACGCTATCAGATGTTATTGGCATTGCAGAATTGTCACATGTTACAGGTAGTGTCATATAATCACAGTTAACACTATAATCACAGGTTAGAGGCAGATTATGCACAACATTACACTTTTCTGGTTTAACTTCAGAAATTAAGGCATCACAAATATTATCATCATCACATAGTCCATCAGACTTTATCAGTCTCAGTGGCAGAGTCTCCTTCTGTAGGATCAAGACCCCTTGGTCACAGTTCAGACTGCAACCTGTTGAGACTCCACCCACCATCACCTCAGGTCGCTGAGACTTCTCCAGATCGTCCTTTGGGGAGATTGGGACTGTACCCGATGTCAGAGGGGTCTCCCAGGAAAAGCAGCTATTCCCACCACTTGGAATACTTTCCCACAAGTCCCAGAAAAAAGGGAAGTTTTTCCCCAGGATGAACTCCACCTCCAGATCTGCACAAATCTCCAGCTTATGTGTCACAATCGCAATATCACTTTCAAAGTCAATCCAGACAGTCTTACCCTTCCCTGGCTGGTACTTCAGGAACAATAAGATGTCCGGATTAACTCTGGAGACATCCTGAGAACAGTCCAGTTCCACCATCAGCGGGATTCCACCCACTATCATCTCACAGGTCTTGACTGGCAACTTCTCTGGTCTCCTGACCAGAGGACAATGAGGTGCACTGACCTCACATGGCACAGCCGCATGCTGTCGCCGTTGGTTGCCCCTAGCAACCACATCTTTGCGCTGCTGCATACACGCTGCAACACGTGGCCACTTGGCCGCAGGACATTCCGCCACACACCGGTTCATCCGTAGACATCTGCAAGGCTGCTCCCGTCGGTTGCCCCCGGCAACGGCACATAGCAACCTCTCCTCAGGAACTTCAGACCGATCACAGACATCTCGAACCATCGGCTGGGATCCGCTCGCCTTGGCATTTGGGGTCTCCATAACCCGAATGGCTTCTGGCATTCCAAGGTCCTCCCACATCATCTGCCGGCAGCGTCTCTGGAACTCATCCATCGGACCCATGGCGATTACTCCCACAGCAAACAAGCAGTCTCTGTATATCTCTCACACCAAGACAAATCTTCCCGTGACCACAGCGCCTCCAGCAGCAGGAACAACAGTCTCTCACATGAGGGCTACTGACCCTTTAAATCTCGCTGTGTGTGCTGATTTCCATGCCACAGCATACCGCCACCATATGTAGGAGATTAGCTCCGGGGATCGTCGTCTCCTAAGCAGACGACCAGCACACACAGGGAATTCACACAATGTGAGTAAGGTTAAGACTGGCCTCAGCCAGCTTTATTTGGCAGTACACAAACTCAAAACATAAAAATAATACCTAAGCCTCTCCGGCACTAACTACACATCGAGGTTCCCTACCTCACCAGGTGCTGGCCTACTGCCAGCCACCCCAAAAACACAGTAACAGTTCACTGCCACCGCTCCACAGGCCTTTGCCGTAGCCTGTCTCTTCCCCAGGGTGGAGCCCAGTGTGAAGTCTGCCCCATCTATTAGTGCAGCCCCTCCAGCTGAAAACTAATCAACTTAATTAGACAGACCCAACTTTTCCAGGTCTGTCTTCTACTCAGCTTTTCATAAGGCAAAATGCACATTTTATGCCCAAAAGCTTCTCTAGTGGCAGCCACCCTGCCACACTCTCCACAACCTGGCTCTCGTGCCGATTGGTGCTGGCCACTTCTGGGTTTCCATAAAGACGCGCAGCTCCCATCATTCCCACCGGAATGATCTACCTAACCTTAGAGAAAGCTCCCCTGCGATATTCCTGCATTCGTGTTCCTATGTTCCCGTTCCCTCCTATGTGATCTCCTGTTGCTGACACCAGCTTGGACTTAGACTCTGTATCTCTGCCGCCTGCCCTTACAACTAGCCTGTTTCTGACTACGAGCCTGAATTACTATTCTGTGCTTTGCCCTTGGCTGCCATCGCAAGCTATTCGCACCTGTGGAACAACCTGGTGGCACCCTGCCACAGCAAGTCCATACTGCTTTGCGGCAGGCTCTGGTGAAGACCAGGTGAACCTGTCACTGAACTTTCTCCTTTGTTTTTCTCTAAAAAAACCTTCCTTGGTTTTTTGTAAAGAGCATATAGTCATTCGTTCACTCTTTTTATTGCTAGAATCCTCGCTTTCTGATTATATTTCCTCTGAACTAGTAGTATGTTTTTTCCGAGTTATATATGGGAGTCTTTTTTCTCTTCTTTCTTCGGACCATGTATAGACTCTATTATGTAAGTAGTCCTGCATGTTTCTAGCAAGTCTAATATATATGAACAAAAACTGTGATGGATCCCTTGTGAAGTGTGTAACATGCTATATTTTGCTGCGTTACTTATTTTGTTCTTACCTTTCTATGTATTCAGGAGATTTATGGTAGTAAAGAGCATAACTAGCTTGTGGAGATGTGTGCCAGACATGTCTGATGAAGGGGCGTGTGCCCAAAATGTCACAGTATGTGGCTCACATCATTTTTGTGAGGCGTTTGGAGGAGTAAGAGTCTCTGCCCAAGATCAAGACAAGTGAGTTTTCTCAGCTTAGAATGCTGAAATTACGCTATATTGGCGATCAAGTTAATGAACTTATAAGAATATTTAACATACTCACGATGTCTAAGGTCTGAAAATTGCGAGCTATACTACGAATGAATTATCAAGAAATTGTTGTTATGTTCTAATGAATGGCGTAAATACTTGTGAAAAAAAAAAAAAGAAAGTTTATTGGATGTATTTGTTGTGGTCATCCTTTTGGACACTATTCATTGAAGCGTTACTTGTGGGGAAACGAGAGATCCCCTGTCCTAGACCACCTGTGTGTTTTTGTATACTACCTCCACCTATTGTAATTTTTTTGCATTAAGCTGGAAAAAATGCCAAATGCAGTGAAATTGCCAAAAAACACATTTGCGTCATTTTCTTGTAGGCTGTTTTTACGGCCTTCACAGAGCGCTCCAAATAACAACTCACCCTTATTCTTTGGTTCAATAAGATCACAGAGATAGCAAATTTATGTAGGTTCTAACTTTTTTAAATATATTAACTTGTTGTGCACAAAAAAATAACAATTCTTCAATAAGCCTTCTTCTGACGCTAATAATTTTTTCATACTATGGGGCACGGAGCCATGTAAGGTATCATTTTTGTGCAGTTTGAGGCAGTGGCAGATAGATGCAATAAAGTGGGAGGCCACTGGAACATTGGTACAGATTACCAGCTCTGACTCTGCTTCGCACACCGCCGTGGCGAACAATCGTTGCTCCCCGATGACGTCACTGGGAGCAACAATCTGACCCAAGATGGCGGCATTGCTGGGATATAACTGCCTCTGGCATATAACAGGTTAACACCTGTGACGAGTCACATGCCGATAATTCGGGAACACGTGCCCCAGACGGTATTAATGAAGACCTTTTATTTACAGGTTTCTATAGAAACAGGTGAACTTACTCCTATTGATGAAGATTAACTAACATAGCTGATTGTTCCCCCTAGGAATGTGGTTACCAGCTATCGGAGCATGATGGGTGAGTCTCTACACACTTCTACACATTATGATTTAATAATAATTTTTAAATATTTAATTTTTTTTTCTCTTTTAATATATATACAGTATATACTCGAGTATAAGCCGACCCGAGTATAAGCCGAGACCCCTAATTTTACCACCAAAAACTGGGAAAACCTATTGACTCGAGTATAAGCCGAGGGTGGGAAATGCATTGGTCACAGACCGCCCCCAGTATATAGCCAGCCAGCCCCCTATAATATACAGCACTGCCCCCAGTAGTATACAGCACTGCCCCCAGTAGTATACAGCACTGCCCCCAGAAGTATACAGCAGTGCCCCCAGAAGTATACAGCACTGCCCCCAGTAGTATACAGCACTGCCCCCAGTAGTATACAGCACTGCCCCCAGAAATATACAGCACTGCCCCCAGTAGTATACAGCACTGCCCCCAGAAATATACAGCACTGCCCCCAGTAGTATACAGCACTGCCCCCAGAAGTATACAGCACTGCCCCCAGAAGTATACAGCACTGCCCCCAGTAGTATACAGCACTGCCCCCAGAAATATACAGCACTGCCCCCAGTAGTATACAGCACTGCCCCCAGAAGTATACAGCACTGCCCCCAGAAGTATACAGCACTGCCCCAAGTAGTATACAGCACTGCCCCCAGTAGTATACAGCACTGCCCCCAGTAGCATACAGCCTGCCCCAGCCTGCCCCCAGTAGTATACAGCCTGCCCCCAGTAGTATATAGCACAGCCCAGAATAAAAAAATAAACTTATATACTCACCCTCCGGTGGCCCCGATGCGCAGCGCTGCTCCCCCGATGTCATCGCGGCTCCTCTTCTGGCTTCCCGGCTGCTCTTCTTGCTTCAGCGTGCTGCGAGAAGAATATGGCGGCGCCCAGCACGCTGAAGCAAGAAGAGCAGCCGGGAAGCCAGAAGAGGAGCCGCGATGACATCAGGGGAGCAGCGCTGCGCATCGGGGCCACCGGAGGGTGAGTATATAAGTTTATTATTTTTTTAGTCCATTTTTAATTAATTTTTGGTAGTATTGACTCGTGTATAAGCCGAGGGGACGCTTTTCAGCACATTTTTGTGCTGAAAAACTTGGCTTATACACGAGTATATACGGTACATATATATCTGGATTATTGATACAACATATATTAGCAAGAATTTTATATTTCACTGTTGTAACACGGGTTTTACCACTTGTAGTCTTTGGACTCCTATAGTCCCTTTATCTTTAGGTACAGGACTCTTACAGTCCCCCTACTAGGTTCACACTTTTTCTGTTTTCTTTTTATCTTTTTTGTTTGTCACCATAATAACACTTTCTTCTTTTATATTATGTCACTCAACCATAGTAATACCACAGTGAATTTCTGCTCCTGTTTAATGAAATATATAGCGATATACCTAGTACCACCAACAACAATAGTCAATATGACTTGTCTCTTTGCTTCCTGCCTCATCTGAAAATGCATATGTACAGATCCTTTGTTTCTTGCATGGACCTGTCCCCCATGGACCAAATGGACTTGAGAAAGCTATACATTTGTCTTGTACCATCGTTTCTGATGAATTATAATGGCCACTCGTGCTTTTTACAATTACCTTACTCCTATTGGGATGGCGGATTGTCATTTGCCACAATTTTGTTTCTTTTGTGCTTATCTTTTGCGTGCTCCCTTGTCGTACCCCCCATTGTCCCTCGTCCTCGAACAAAACTCCTTTGGTACCTTGTATATGTCACATGTTAAAAGTTCATCTATGCCTTACATTAATATCTATTTAAGTTTTAAACCTATACCTTCATGAAGGTATTGGAATACTATGACTGAGACCCTTGTGACTTATACGCACCTTGGCTCTATAAGTGCAGAGTATATGATCTCACGTACTACTGGATTTGGCTACAATATCTGCCTTTATTTTATTTATTTTTTTCTTTGTTTAATGTATCGCCGTAGGTGTGCTTCTCACACCCTCTTCTGTATGCTGAATACTTACCTCTCAGAAACCACTTATTGGCACAATAGCACTTTTGTTGCGTCGTATTCTATGTATAGATATGTCGCCGTTTCTTTCTCTGCTATACATGGCACCTTTATGAAATTTTGCCTTCTAGCATCGCAACACTTTATTCACTTTCGTGCTACTTGTATTATATATTCTTTAGATGAATTAAAAACAAAAAAATTCTTTTAATCCTATATATATCTGAGAATTATTTAATGATAATGTCCCCAAGTTTGTTCCGGGGCCTCTTTGTCCTATCACGCCTTGGTGGGGTTTTTTTTTTTTTTTTTTTTAATCCGCCACATTTTTCTCAGCAACATGAATGAATGCTCATGAGAAAAATCCATCGATATATAATCTTTTGATTCTTGTTCATATAGATACTCTTTTGTATAAAAACTATGGTGTTCCCGAGAGGGATATTGCATACTTGTTCGTGTTTCTATACTGAAATCAATGTTTACTACCGGCTGCGCCATCTATTGAACAAACTGACCGTTTTTTCATCTATTTCTTCCCACCCAGTAGTTTAAATTACAAACTCCTTTATTTACCTTTCAATATCGCGATCGACACTATTGTATACATGACGCCTTTTCATCACCTAGCAACCTGGTATCGCGATCTTTGTCAGCAGAGGCTGACGTCACTTTCGGTTTTCGCGCTGAACACACGGCACCATTGATTGGAGATACATCTGTTGTAAGGTACAACGGGGGCGGGGGGGGAGATACTTAAGGGAGCATGGCTTAATTGAGGACACTTTCACCCCTGAGAAAGTCTCCACTTGGGAGACGGAGCGCGTGAGGGGTCCTCCACGTCCTCCACTACTGCTGAGCCACCCTGTTGACTTATTGTACTGATGCCTGCATTGCCGGCGCCAGCACCTGGCTTACCCGGGCAAGTGCCGGGGCCCCAGAGGTCTCAGAGGGGCCCACAGCACACACTGCCAATTCAAGCATACTCAATTACATCGGCATGCTTGTTACCGATGTAATTGAGAGAAGCACGAGAAGCGCTTCATTCACACTGCCGGCGCGGCTGACAGGGGGCGGCACCGCAAGCGGGCAGTCACAGAACATAGATGCATCGGCGTCGCCGATGTATTACTGCCGCACAGCGCCTATTGCTGTGCAGGACGCTGGACGTGATGACTTCACTCTGCCAGTGTCCCTGCTGCTGCACAGTAGAAGCTGTGCTGAAGATGTGGCAGAAGAGCGGCGAGCCCCAAAAGAGATGAAGAAGAAATCGCATGCAGCCCTTGAGGTAAGTTAGCGTTTATTTTTTTTTCTGGCCACTAATAATGTGTATTTAATTAATTAATGGAGGCTGGGGGGGTACATATTAATTGATGGACTCTGGGGGTATACATTAATTAATGAAACCTCAAGGGGGTATATATTAATTAATGGACCCTGGGGGGGGTATATATTAATTAATGGACCCTGGGGGGGGTATATATTAATTAATGGACCCGGGGGGGGGGGGTTATATATTAATTAATGGACCCTGGAGGGTATATATTAATTAATGAAGCCTCAAGGAGGTATATATTAATTAATGGACCCTGGGGGTATATATTAATTAATGAAGCCTCAAGGGGGTATATATTAATTAATGGACCCTGGGGGGGTTATATATTAATAAATGGAGCCTGGGGGGTATATATTAATGAATGGAACCTGGGGGATATATACTCATTGATTAATGGAGCCTGGAGGGTGTATATTAATTAATGGAGCCTGGAGGGTGTATATTAATTAATGGAGCCTGGGGGGTGTATATTAATTAGTGGAGCTTGGGGGGTGTATATTAATTAATGGAGCTTGGGGGATGTATATTAATTAATGGAGCTTGGGGGGTGTATATTAATAATGGAGCCTGGAGGGCTTTATATACTTAATTAATGAAGCCTGGGGTGCTGTATACTAATGGACCCCGGGGGGGGCTGTATATACATAATTAATAGACCAGGGGCTGTATATACTTAATTAATGGAGCCGTGGGGGATGGGGGGGGGGTGTTGTATATCAATATTTGTATCTTAAGATTCAGCATTTTTAATGCCACCATATTTCACTGCTTAGGGGCCCACTGAGGCTCTTTCGCCCAGGGGCCCACTGAAACCTGGAGCCGGCCCTGGATGCCTGCCTGCTGACCACTGACTCGTAATGTATACTTACCCATTTTTCCTATAGCCGCACTATGATTGTTATGGCAGATTTATCTTCATCTGTTCAGGGTCATTAGACAGCTTGGGCCTTATTCATCCTTCTTTTGTACTTGTATCATACTAGGGGCCAGGTTTCACTGTATGGAGGAGGTGTTTGTTTGGTGAACCTTACCTGGTTGTGCCAAACATTTTGACTCATGTACGTTTTTTAATTGTTTTTAACTTGTCCTTCATGCCTTGATGGAGTTTTTTTTTATTGCTGAAATAAAGATTTATCACTTTTTTACATAATTTTGTCTATTGGCACACCTCTTTTTCTCTTTGAATATTTTAGAGCCACATGCCGACGTAATAGTACGATTGTTTGCGGCAAGGGGTTAAAAAATTGCTAGGCATGGCACATTCTGGGAGGTTTATGACTGCAGGAGGAAGTTTGGATTCACTCAGTATCTCTCTGGTGAACTCTGCGATGGAGGATATCAGTTACTTTTTTGACACCAATGAGATGGCAGGTCATTAGTATTTAGATGGTGAAGAGTCCGATAACCTGGCTTTGCAAACATCAGCAGATCTCTCCAGGCATCTGAGGCCGCATTTACATGTAGCGTTTGTTCAGCATTTTTAAAAACACAATGAAAAGACTGCAAGAGACGGGCCCAATCCCAGATCCACTTGCACTGTAACACAGGAACAAGCTCCCTTGCATTGTGTTTTAAACTGGTGGAAGCTGTGGGATCCACCAGACAATCGAGCACATTTACTTCAGCATTTTTGAAAACACAATGAAAAGACTGCAAGAGACGGGCCCGATCCCAGATCCATTTGCACTGTACCACGGAACAAGCTCCCTTGCATTGTTCTTTAAACTGCTGGAAGGTGTGGGATCCACCAGACAATGGGGCACATTTACTTAGGTTTTGTGCCACACTTTTTCAGACTGTGCCCTATCTTCTATGGGAAAATAGCTTGCACAGGTATTTAAGTAGCTGGTACATGGCGATTGTGTCACACGCAACCATTTTTTTGCGCAGTTACACTGGCCTCCATGAGACATGAATTGGAGGCAGGGCCATTCAGACTGAGTGCGGGATTTAACTTTCAAATTGTGTCGCAAACCCTAGCACTAACATGCATTGGAGTCGGACAATACACTTTCTGTGAAGTCTGGGGACATGGTAAGTAAAGGTGCCCCAATGTGGCAGCAGCCACTGCAGTCACTTCAAGAACTTAAACAACTCATGTACAAAAAAAATTAAAACATAAAGAAAAAACATCAAGATACCATAATGAAAACTTTTTGTAAAGATATTTATTATTATCATTTCATATATAAAGCCGAGAAAAACATCAGATGCCAAAAAACACACAACATAAATTAATAAAATGTTTTATTTTTTTATTTTCTTACTACCTTAGTAACAGTGCTGTAAAAAATAAGATTTTTATATAATACCGTATATATTTGAGTATGAGCTGAGTTCTTCAGCACAAAAAATTTGCAGAAAATCCTTGTTTGTCTTATACTCGGGTCAATGAAAAAAAACTCAGGTCCTCTTCTATCTTCAGTTCTAGCTCCTTCTTGGGCCCCCCCCAGCTGCCAACGGCACTATGATGACAGCAATCTGCTAATGTCATGGTGTATGCGACGGAGAGACAAAGCCAGAAGAGGACCTGCGGGGAACAAGGTGGGGGCGTCGGAAAAGTGAGAACACCAGCTGGGCAGGGGGCTGCAGGCTATATATCCGGGGGGGGGGGGAGCAGGCACTCGCTATAAATACAGGGGCAGGCACTGGCTATAAATACAGCGTGTACAGGTACTGGCTATTTATACGGGGGTACAGGAACTGGCTATACATACAGGGGGTACAGGAACTGGCTATAAATAAGGGGGGCAGGTACTGGCTATAAATACAGAGAGGGCAGGCACTGGCTATAAATACGGAGAGGGCAGGCACTGGCTATAAATACCGGGGGCAGGCACTGGCTATAAATATGGGGGGCAGGCACTGGCTATAAATATGGGGGGCAGGCACTGGCTATAAATACAAGGGGGGGGCAGACACTGGCTATAAATACGGGAGGCAGGCACTGGCTATAAAGAGTTCAAAACAATGTAGTTAGGAGTTGTGCTAACTAAGATTGATGCAGATTACAAAAGATTAAAACGTGATGGCAGCACCCATGCTGTTTGCTGCATCTATTAACCTGCTAAGCAGTTGTCTTCTTCCTAGGGGCTTGCACGTGCCATTTTTTATATGTGGCCACAGAAGCTTGGCAGCGGGGATTCCAAATGGCCACACCCAGAGGCAGAAAAATATAAAATGACTGCCCCCAGAAGAAACTATGAGGCTAGTTTGCATCCCATGGAACACTGCACGTGTCACAGTTGGGTCCCTTGGAAACTGGGACCATGACATCATAAACAGACTTGTGGATGTCTCACTGCTCATTCAAGCTCTGCAGCTCTTCAAGGAACAAGTGGTTGATGCTGTGCGCTGAGGTGGTCATCTCTGGGTTTATGGAAACCCCAGGAGGGGTAAAGGTCCGTGCCAAGAGAGCTAGGCTTAGGGAAGATACAAAGCGCATAGCAGACCATAATGCTAAAGGCAGAAAAGTCTGGCATCATGTTCTTTTGCATGGGACCAGAAGACCGTCATCTATAGTCCTGCAGAGAAATATGTTTTCAGAGCATAATAGTGGCAGGGCAAGTCACAATATAGACGTCCCCAGCTTTTTCATGCAAAGTAGCATCAGCCTGGGCTGTTTGCCTCTGTCTGCTAAACACCAATCTTTCATAATCCAGTTAAAAGTCACACTTTTGCTTTGGAATGAAAGGTCTACATCAAGGGGAAGTGGCTAAATGGGAGTACAACTTGCTTCATGGAGTGCATTTAGCTCCCTACATCCAAGCCTGTGTGCCAGTGTCCCCCACTAGCCTTCTAAGTGGAACCCGTCTAAGGAGGGTTATGCCAGCTTCAATTGTATAGCATTTTGGGCTGTGTGCTGCATCTACTTACCTGATAAGAAGTTGTCTTCTTATAAGAGGCTTTTAAGCGCCATTTTATGTGCGTGTCCATAGAAGCTTGGCAATGGGGATTCAAAATGGTCGCCTCCAGTGGCAGAAAAAAATAAAATGGTTGGCAGCAGAAGAAATTATGAGGCTAGTTTGCATCCCATGGAACACTGTGCGTGTCACAGTTGGGTCCCTTGGAAACTGGGACCATGACATCATAAACAGACTTGTTCTGCTGGCACCTGTGGCTGTCTCACTGCTCATTCAAGCTCTGCAGCTCTTCAAGGAACAAGTGGTTGATGCTGTGCGCTGAGGTGGTCATCTCTGGGTTTATGGAAACCCCAGGAGGGGTAAAGGTCCGTGCCAAGAGAGCTAGGCTTAGGGAAGATACAAAGCGCATAGCAGACCATAATGCTAAAGGCAGAAAAGTCTGGCATCATGTTCTTTTGCATGGGACCAGAAGACCGTCATCTATAGTCCTGCAGAGAAATATGTTTTCAGAGCATAATAGTGGCAGGGCAAGTCACAATATAGACGTCCCCAGCTTTTTCATGCAAAGTAGCATCAGCCTGGGCTGTTTGCCTCTGTCTGCTAAACACCAATCTTTCATAATCCAGTTAAAAGTCACACTTTTTCTTTGGAATGAAAGGTCTACATCAAGGGGAAGTGGCTAAATGGGAGTACAACTTGCTTCATGGAGTGCATTTAGCTCCCTACATCCAAGCCTGCGTGCCAGTGTCCCCCACTAGCCTTCTAAGTGGAATTCATCTAAGTAGTGTTATGCCAGCTTCATTTGTATAGCATTTTGAGCCAATCACACATGTTTTTTTTTTGTGACAGGGCAGGGCAGGGCAAGTCACAATATAGACGTCCCCAGCTTTTTCATGCAAAGTAGCATCAGCCTGGGCTGTTTGCCTCTGTCTGCTAAACACCAATCTTTCATAATCCAGTAAAAAGTCACACTTTTGCTTTGGAATGAAAGGTCTACATCAAGGGGAAGTGGCTAAATGGGAGTACAACTTGCTTCATGGAGTGCATTTAGCTCCCTACATCCAAGCCTTTGTGCCAGTGTCCCCCACTAGCCTTCTAAGTGGAACCCGTCTAAGGAGGGTTATGCCAGCTTCAATTGTATAGCATTTTGGGCTGTGTGCTGCATCTACTTACCTGATAAGAAGTTGTCTTCTTATAAGAGGCTTTTAAGCGCCATTTTATGTGCGTGTCCATAGAAGCTTGGCAATGGGGATTCAAAATGGTCGCCTCCAGTGGCAGAAAAAAATAAAATGGTTGGCAGCAGAAGAAATTATGAGGCTAGTTTGCATCCCATGGAACACTGTGCGTGTCACAGTTGGGTCCCTTGGAAACTGGGACCATGACATCATAAACAGACTTGTTCTGCTGGCACCTGTGGCTGTCTCACTGCTCATTCAAGCTCTGCAGCTCTTCAAGGAACAAGTGGTTGATGCGGTGCGCTGAGGTGGTCATCTCTGGGTTTATGGAAACCCCAGGAGGGGTAAAGGTCCGTGCCAAGAGAGCTAGGCTTAGGGAAGATACAAAGCGCATAGCAGACCATAATGCTAAAGGCAGAAAAGTCTGGCATCATGTTCTTTTGCATGGGACCAGAAGACCGTCATCTATAGTCCTGCAGAGAAATATGTTTTCAGAGCATAATAGTGGCAGGGCAAGTCACAATATAGACGTCCCCAGCTTTTTCATGCAAAGTAGCATCAGCCTGGGCTGTTTGCCTCTGTCTGCTAAACACCAATCTTTCATAATCCAGTTAAAAGTCACACTTTTTCTTTGGAATGAAAGGTCTACATCAAGGGGAAGTGGCTAAATGGGAGTACAACTTGCTTCATGGAGTGCATTTAGCTCCCTACATCCAAGCCTGCGTGCCAGTGTCCCCCACTAGCCTTCTAAGTGGAATTCATCTAAGTAGTGTTATGCCAGCTTCATTTGTATAGCATTTTGAGCCAATCACACATGTTTTTTTTTTGTGACAGGGCAGGGCAAGTCACAATATAGACGTCCCCAGCTTTTTCATGCAAAGTAGCATCAGCCTGGGCTGTTTGCCTCTGTCTGCTAAACACCAATCTTTCATAATCCAGTTAAAAGTCACACCTTTGCTTTGGAATGAAAGGTCTACATCAAGGGGAAGTGGCTAAATGGGAGTACAACTTGCTTCATGGAGTGCATTTAGCTCCCTACATCCAAGCCTGTGTGCCAGTGTCCCCCACTAGCCTTCTAAGTGGAACCCGTCTAAGGAGGGTTATGCCAGCTTCAATTGTATAGCATTTTGGGCTGTGTGCTGCATCTACTTACCTGATAAGAAGTTGTCTTCTTATAAGAGGCTTTTAAGCGCCATTTTATGTGCGTGTCCCTAGAAGCTTGGCAATGGGGATTCAAAATGGTCGCCTCCAGTGGCAGAAAAAAATAAAATGGTTGGCAGCAGAAGAAATTATGAGGCTAGTTTGCATCCCATGGAACACTGTGCGTGTCACAGTTGGGTCCCTTGGAAACTGGGACCATGACATCATAAACAGACATGTTCTGCTGGCACCTGTGGCTGTCTCACTGCTCATTCAAGCTCTGCAGCTCTTCAAGGAACAAGTGGTTGATGCTGTGCGCTGAGGTGGTCATCTCTGGGTTTATGGAAACCCCAGGAGGGGTAAAGGTCCGTGCCAAGAGAGCTAGGCTTAGGGAAGATACAAAGCGCATAGCAGACCATAATGCTAAAGGCAGAAAAGTCTGGCATCATGTTCTTTTGCATGGGACCAGAAGACCGTCATCTATAGTCCTGCAGAGAAATATGTTTTCAGAGCATAATAGTGGCAGGGCAAGTCACAATATAGACGTCCCCAGCTTTTTCATGCAAAGTAGCATCAGCCTGGGCTGTTTGCCTCTGTCTGCTAAACACCAATCTTTCATAATCCAGTTAAAAGTCACACTTTTGCTTTGGAATGAAAGGTCTACATCAAGGGGAAGTGGCTAAATGGGAGTACAACTTGCTTCATGGAGTGCATTTAGCTCCCTACATCCAAGCCTGTGTGCCAGTGTCCCCCACTAGCCTTCTAAGTGGAATTCATCTAAGTCGGGTTAGGCCAGCTTCATTTGTATAGCATTTTGAGCCAATCACACATGTTTTTTTTTTGTGACAGGGCAGGGCAGGGCAAGTCACAATATAGATGTTCCCAGCTTTTTCATGCAAAGTAGCATCAGCCTGGGCTGTTTGCCTCTGTCTGCTAAACACCAATCTTTCATAATCCAGTTAAAAGTCACACTTTTTCTTTGGAATGAAAGGTCTACATCAAGGGGAAGTGGCTAAATGGGAGTACAACTTGCTTCATGGAGTGCATTTAGCTCCCTACATCCAAGCCTGTGTGCCAGTGTCCCCCACTAGCCTTCTAAGTGGATCCCGTCTAAGGAGGGTTATGCCAGCTTCAATTGTATAGCATTTTGGGCTGTGTGCTGCATCTACTTACCTGATAAGAAGTTGTCTTCTTATAAGAGGCTTTTAAGCGCCATTTTATGTGCGTGTCCATAGAAGCTTGGCAATGGGGATTCAAAATGGTCGCCTCCAGTGGCAGAAAAAAATAAAATGGTTGGCAGCAGAAGAAATTATGAGGCTAGTTTGCATCCCATGGAACACCGTGCGTGTTACAGTTGGGTCCCTTGGAAACTGGGACCATGACATCATAAACAGACTTGTTCTGCTGGCACCTGTGGCTGTCTCACTGCTCATTCAAGCTCTGCAGCTCTTCAAGGAACAAGTGGTTGATGCTGTGCGCTGAGGTGGTCATCTCTGGGTTTATGGAAACCCCAGGAGGGGTAAAGGTCCGTGCCAAGAGAGCTAGGCTTAGGGAAGATACAAAGTGCATAGTAGACCATAATGCTAAAGGCAGAAAAGTCTGGCATCATGTTCTTTTGCATGGGACCAGAAGACCGTCATCTATAGTCCTGCAGAGAAATATGTTTTCAGAGCATAATAGTGGCAGGGCAAGTCACAATATAGACGTCCCCAGCTTTTTCATGCAAAGTAGCATCAGCCTGGGCTGTTTGCCTCTGTCTGCTAAACACCAATCTTTCATAATCCAGTTAAAAGTCACACTTTTTCTTTGGAATGAAAGGTCTACATCAAGGGGAAGTGGCTAAATGGGAGTACAACTTGCTTCATGGAGTGCATTTAGCTCCCTACATCCAAGCCTGTGTGCCAGTGTCCCCCACTAGCCTTCTAAGTGGAATTCATCTAAGTAGGGTTATGCCAGCTTCATTTGTATAGCATTTTGAGCCAATCACACATGTTTTTTTTTGTGACAGGGCAGGGCAGGGCAAGTCACAATATAGACGTCCCCAGCTTTTTCATGCAAAGTAGCATCAGCCTGGGCTGTTTGCCTCTGTCTGCTAAATACCAATCTTTCATAATCCAGTTAAAAGTCACACTTTTGCTTTGGAATGAAAGGTCTACATCAAGGGGAAGTGGCTAAATGGGAGTACAACTTGCTTCATGGAGTGCATTTAGCTCCCTACATCCAAGCCTGTGTGCCAGTGTCCCCCACTAGCCTTCTAAGTGGAACCCGTCTAAGGAGGGTTATGCCAGCTTCAATTGTATAGCATTTTGGGCTGTGTGCTGCATCTACTTACCTGATAAGAAGTTGTCTTCTTATAAGAGGCTTTTAAGCGCCATTTTATGTGCGTGTCCATAGAAGCTTGGCAATGGGGATTCAAAATGGTCGCCTCCAGTGGCAGAAAAAAATAAAATGGTTGGCAGCAGAAGAAATTATGAGGCTAGTTTGCATCCCATGGAACACTGTGCGTGTCACAGTTGGGTCCCTTGGAAACTGGGACCATGACATCATAAACAGACTTGTTCTGCTGGCACCTGTGGCTGTCTCGCTGCTCATTCAAGCTCTGCAGCTCTTCAAGGAACAAGTGGTTGATGCTGTGCGCTGAGGTGGTCATCTCTGGGTTTATGGAAACCCCAGGAGGGGTAAAGGTCCGTGCCAAGAGAGCTAGGCTTAGGGAAGATACAAAGCGCATAGCAGACCATAATGCTAAAGGCAGAAAAGTCTGGCATCATGTTCTTTTGCATGGGACCAGAAGACCGTCATCTATAGTCCTGCAGAGAAATATGTTTTCAGAGCATAATAGTGGCAGGGCAAGTCACAATATAGACGTCCCCAGCTTTTTCATGCAAAGTAGCATCAGCCTGGGCTGTTTGCCTCTGTCTGCTAAACACCAATCTTTCATAATTCAGTTAAAAGTCACACTTTTGCTTTGGAATGAAAGGTCTACATCAAGGGGAAGTGGCTAAATGGGAGTACAACTTGCTTCATGGAGTGCATTTAGCTCCCTTCATCCAAGCCTGTGTGCCAGTGTCCCCCACTAGCCTTCTAAGTGGAACCCTTCTAAGTAGGGTTATGCCAGCTTCATTTGTATAGCATTTTGAGCCAATCACACATGTTTTTTTTGTGACAGGGAAGGGCAGGGCAAGTCACAATATAGACGTCCCCAGCTTTTTCATGCAAAGTAGCATCAGCCTGGGCTGTTTGCCTCTGTCTGCTAAACACCAATCTTTCATAATCCAGTTAAAAGTCACACTTTTGCTTTGGAATGAAAGGTCTACATCAAGGGGAAGTGGCTAAATGGGAGTACAACTTGCTTCATGGAGTGCATTTAGCTCCCTACATCCAAGCCTGTGTGCCAGTGTCCCCCACTAGCCTTCTAAGTGGAACTCATCTAAGTAGGGTTATGCCAGCTTCATTTGTATAGCATTTTGAGCCAATCACACATGTTTTTTTTTTTGTGACAGGGCAGGGCAGGGCAAGTCACAATCTAGACGTCCCCAGCTGTCTCAATGCAAAGTAGCATCAGCCTGGGCTGTTTGCCTCTGTCTGCTAAACACCAATCTTTCATAATCCAGTTAAAAGTCACACTTTTGCTTTGGAATGAAAGGTCTACATCAAGGGGAAGTGGCTAAATGGGAGTACAACTTGCTTCATGGAGTGCATTTAGCTCCCTACATCCAAGCCTGTGTGCCAGTGTCCCCCACTAGCCTTCTAAGTGGAACTCGTCTAAGGAGGGTTATGCCAGCTTCAATTGTATAGCATTTTGGGCTGTGTGCTGCATCTACTTACCTGATAAGAAGTTGTCTTCTTATAAGAGGCTTTTAAGCCCCATTTCATGTGCGTGTCCATAGAAGCTTGGCAATGGGGATTCAAAATGGTCGCCTCCAGTGGCAGAAAAAAATAAAATGGTTGGCAGCAGAAGAAATTATGAGGCTAGTTTGCATCCCATGGAACACTGTGCGTGTCACAGTTGGGTCCCTTGGAAACTGGGACCATGACATCATAAACAGACTTGTTCTGCTGGCACCTGTGCCTGTCTCACTGCTCATTCAAGCTCTGCAGCTCTTCAAGGAACAAGTGGTTGATGCTGTGCGCTGGGGTGGTCAACTCTGGGTTTATGGAAACCGCAGGAGGGGTAAAGGTCCGTGCCAAGAGAGCTAGGCTTAGGGAAGATACAAAGCGCATAGCAGACCATAATGCTAAAGGCAGAAAAGTCTGGCATCATGTTCTTTTGCATGGGACCAGAAGACCGTCATCTATAGTCCTGCAGAGAAATATGTTTTCAGAGCATAATAGTGGCAGGGCAAGTCACAATATAGACGTCCCCAGCTTTTTCATGCAAAGTAGCATCAGCCTGGGCTGTTTGCCTCTGTCTGCTAAACACCAATCTTTCATAATCCAGTTAAAAGTCACACTTTTTCTTTGGAATGAAAGGTCTACATCAAGGGGAAGTGGCTAAATGGGAGTACAACTTGCTTCATGGAGTGCATTTAGCTCCCTACATCCAAGCCTGCGTGCCAGTGTCCCCCACTAGCCTTCTAAGTGGAATTCATCTAAGTAGTGTTATGCCAGCTTCATTTGTATAGCATTTTGAGCCAATCACACATGTTTTTTTTTTGTGACAGGGCAGGGCAAGTCACAATATAGACGTCCCCAGCTTTTTCATGCAAAGTAGCATCAGCCTGGGCTGTTTGCCTCTGTCTGCTAAACACCAATCTTTCATAATCCAGTTAAAAGTCACACTTTTGCTTTGGAATGAAAGGTCTACATCAAGGGGAAGTGGCTAAATGGGAGTACAACTTGCTTCATGGAGTGCATTTAGCTCCCTTCATCCAAGCCTGTGTGCCAGTGTCCCCCACTAGCCTTCTAAGTGGAACCCGTCTAAGGAGGGTTATGCCAGCTTCAATTGTATAGCATTTTGGGCTGTGTGCTGCATCTACTTACCTGATAAGAAGTTGTCTTCTTATAAGAGGCTTTTAAGCGCCATTTCATGTGCGTGTCCATAGAAGCTTGGCAATGGGGATTCAAAATGGTCGCCTCCAGTGGCAGAAAAAAATAAAATGGTTGGCAGCAGAAGAAATTATGAGGCTAGTTTGCATCCCATGGAACACTGTGCGTGTCACAGTTGGGTCCCTTGGAAACTGGGACCATGACATCATAAACAGACATGTTCTGCTGGCACCTGTGCCTGTCTCACTGCTCATTCAAGCTCATTCAAGTAGCATCAGCCTGGGCTGTTTGCCTCTGTCTGCTAAACACCAATCTTTCATAATCCAGTTAAAAGTCACACTTTTGCTTTGGAATGAAAGGTCTACATCAAGGGGAAGTGGCTAAATGGGAGTACAACTTGCTTCATGGAGTGCATTTAGCTCCCTACATCCAAGCCTGTGTGCCAGTGTCCCCCACTAGCCTTCTAAGTGGAACCCGTCTAAGGAGGGTTATGCCAGCTTCAATTGTATAGCATTTTGGGCTGTGTGCTGCATCTACTTACCTGATAAGAAGTTGTCTTCTTATAAGAGGCTTTTAAGCGCCATTTCATGTGCGTGTCCATAGAAGCTTGGCAATGGGGATTCAAAATGGTCGCCTCCAGTGGCAGAAAAAAATAAAATGGTTGGCAGCAGAAGAAATTATGAGGCTAGTTTGCATCCCATGGAACACTGTGCGTGTCACAGTTGGGTCCCTTGGAAACTGGGACCATGACATCATAAACAGACATGTTCTGCTGGCACCTGTGCCTGTCTCACTGCTCATTCAAGCTCTGCAGCTCTTCAAGAAACAAGTGGTTGATGCTGTGCGCTGAGGTGGTCATCTCTTGGTTTATGGAAACCCCAGGAGAGGTAAAGGTCCGTGCCAAGAGAGCTAGGCTTAGAGAAGATACAAAGCGCACAGCAGACCATAATGCTAAAGGCAGAAAAGTCTGGCATCATGTTCTTTTGCATGGGACCAGAAGACCGTCATCTATAGTCCTGCAGAGAAATATGTTTTCAGAGCATAATAGTGGCAGGGCAAGTCACAATATAGACGTCCCCAGCTTTTTCATGCAAAGTAGCATCAGCCTGGGCTGTTTGCCTCTGTCTGCTAAACACCAATCTTTCATAATCCAGTTAAAAGTCACACTTTTTCTTTGGAATGAAAGGTCTACAACAAGGGGAAGTGGCTAAATGGGAGTACAACTTGCTTCATGGAGTGCATTTAGCTCCCTACATCCAAGCCTGTGTGCAAGTGTCCCCCACTAGCCTTCTAAGTGGAACCCGTCTAAGGAGGGTTATGCCAGCTTCAATTGTATAGCATTTTGGGCTGTGTGCTGCATCCACTTACCTGATAAGAAGTTGTCTTCTTATAAGAGGCTTTTAAGCGCCATTTTATGTGCGTGTCCATAGAAGCTTGGCAATGGGGATTCAAAATGGTCGCCTCCAGTGGCAGAAAAAAATAAAATGGTTGGCAGCAGAAGAAATTATGAGGCTAGTTTGCATCCCATGGAACACTGTGCGTGTCACAGTTGGGTCCCTTGGAAACTGGGACCATGACATCATAAACAGACTTGTTCTGCTGGCACCTGTGGCTGTCTCGCTGCTCATTCAAGCTCTGCAGCTCTTCAAGGAACAAGTGGTTGATGCTGTGTGCTGAGGTGGTCATCTCTGGGTTTATGGAAACCCCAGGAGGGGTAAAGGTCCGTGCCAAGAGAGCTAGGCTTAGGGAAGATACAAAGCGCATAGCAGACCATAATGCTAAAGGCAGAAAAGTCTGGCATCATGTTCTTTTGCATGGGACCAGAAGACCGTCATCTATAGTCCTGCAGAGAAATATGTTTTCAGAGCATAATAGTGGCAGGGCAAGTCACAATATAGACGTCCCCAGCTTTTTCATGCAAAGTAGCATCAGCCTGGGCTGTTTGCCTCTGTCTGCTAAACACCAATCTTTCATAATTCAGTTAAAAGTCACACTTTTGCTTTGGAATGAAAGGTCTACATCAAGGGGAAGTGGCTAAATGGGAGTACAACTTGCTTCATGGAGTGCATTTAGCTCCCTTCATCCAAGCCTGTGTGCCAGTGTCCCCCACTAGCCTTCTAAGTGGAACCCTTCTAAGTAGGGTTATGCCAGCTTCATTTGTATAGCATTTTGAGCCAATCACACATGTTTTTTTTTGTGACAGGGAAGGGCAGGGCAAGTCACAATATAGACGTCCCCAGCTTTTTCATGCAAAGTAGCATCAGCCTGGGCTGTTTGCCTCTGTCTGCTAAACACCAATCTTTCATAATCCAGTTAAAAGTCACACTTTTGCTTTGGAATGAAAGGTCTACATCAAGGGGAAGTGGCTAAATGGGAGTACAACTTGCTTCATGGAGTGCATTTAGCTCCCTACATCCAAGCCTGTGTGCCAGTGTCCCCCACTAGCCTTCTAAGTGGAACTCATCTAAGTAGGGTTATGCCAGCTTCATTTGTATAGCATTTTGAGCCAATCACACATGTTTTTTTTTTTGTGACAGGGCAGGGCAGGGCAAGTCACAATCTAGACGTCCCCAGCTGTCTCAATGCAAAGTAGCATCAGCCTGGGCTATTTGCCTCTGTCTGCTAAACACCAATCTTTCATAATCCAGTTAAAAGTCACACTTTTGCTTTGGAATGAAAGGTCTACATCAAGGGGAAGTGGCTAAATGGGAGTACAACTTGCTTCATGGAGTGCATTTAGCTCCCTACATCCAAGCCTGTGTGCCAGTGTCCCCCACTAGCCTTCTAAGTGGAACTCGTCTAAGGAGGGTTATGCCAGCTTCAATTGTATAGCATTTTGGGCTGTGTGCTGCATCTACTTACCTGATAAGAAGTTGTCTTCTTATAAGAGGCTTTTAAGCCCCATTTCATGTGCGTGTCCATAGAAGCTTGGCAATGGGGATTCAAAATGGTCGCCTCCAGTGGCAGAAAAAAATAAAATGGTTGGCAGCAGAAGAAATTATGAGGCTAGTTTGCATCCCATGGAACACTGTGCGTGTCACAGTTGGGTCCCTTGGAAACTGGGACCATGACATCATAAACAGACTTGTTCTGCTGGCACCTGTGCCTGTCTCACTGCTCATTCAAGCTCTGCAGCTCTTCAAGGAACAAGTGGTTGATGCTGTGCGCTGAGGTGGTCAACTCTGGGTTTATGGAAACCGCAGGAGGGGTAAAGGTCCGTGCCAAGAGAGCTAGGCTTAGGGAAGATACAAAGCGCATAGCAGACCATAATGCTAAAGGCAGAAAAGTCTGGCATCATGTTCTTTTGCATGGGACCAGAAGACTGTCATCTATAGTCCTGCAGAGAAATATGTTTTCAGAGCATAATAGTGGCAGGGCAAGTCACAATATAGACGTCCCCAGCTTTTTCATGCAAAGTAGCATCAGCCTGGGCTGTTTGCCTCTGTCTGCTAAACACCAATCTTTCATAATCCAGTTAAAAGTCACACTTTTGCTTTGGAATGAAAGGTCTACATCAAGGGGAAGTGGCTAAATGGGAGTACAACTTGCTTCATGGAGTGCATTTAGCTCCCTACATCCAAGCCTGTGTGCCAGTGTCCCCCACTAGCCTTCTAAGTGGAACCCGTCTAAGGAGGGTTATGCCAGCTTCAATTGTATAGCATTTTGGGCTGTGTGCTGCATCTACTTACCTGATAAGAAGTTGTCTTCTTATAAGAGGCTTTTAAGCGCCATTTTATGTGCGTGTCCATAGAAGCTTGGCAATGGGGATTCAAAATGGTCGCCTCCAGTGGCAGAAAAAAATAAAATGGTTGGCAGCAGAAGAAATTATGAGGCTAGTTTGCATCCCATGGAACACTGTGCGTGTCACAGTTGGGTCCCTTGGAAACTGGGACCATGACATCATAAACAGACATGTTCTGCTGGCACCTGTGCCTGTCTCACTGCTCATTCAAGCTCTGCAGCTCTTCAAGGAACAAGTGGTTGATGCTGTGCGCTGAGGTGGTCATCTCTTGGTTTATGGAAACCCCAGGAGGGGTAAAGGTCCGTGCCAAGAGAGCTAGGCTTAGAGAAGATACAAAGCGCATAGCAGACCATAATGCTAAAGGCAGAAAAGTCTGGCATCATGTTCTTTTGCATGGGACCAGAAGACCGTCATCTATAGTCCTGCAGAGAAATATGTTTTCAGAGCATAATAGTGGCAGGGCAAGTCACAATATAGACGTCCCCAGCTTTTTCATGCAAAGTAGCATCAGCCTGGGCTGTTTGCCCCTGTCTGCTAAACACCAATCTTTCATAATCCAGTTAAAAGTCACACTTTTTCTTTGGAATGAAAGGTCTACATCAAGGGGAAGTGGCTAAATGGGAGTACAACTTGCTTCATGGAGTGCATTTAGCTCCCTACATCCAAGCCCGTGTGCAAGTGTCCCCCACTAGCCTTCTAAGTGGAACCCGTCTAAGGAGGGTTATGCCAGCTTCAATTGTATAGCATTTTGGGCTGTGTGCTGCATCTACTTACCTGATAAGAAGTTGCCTTCTTATAAGAGGCTTTTAAGCGCCATTTTATGTGCGTGTCCATAGAAGCTTGGCAATGGGGATTCAAAATGGTCGCCTCCAGTGGCAGAAAAAAATAAAATGGTTGGCAGCAGAAGAAATTATGAGGCTAGTTTGCATCCCATGGAACACTGTGCGTGTCACAGTTGGGTCCCTTGGAAACTGGGACCATGACATCATAAACAGACTTGTTCTGCTGGCACCTGTGCCTGTCTCACTGCTCATTCAAGCTCATTCAAGTAGCATCAGCCTGGGCTGTTTGCCTCTGTCTGCTAAACACCAATCTTTCATAATCCAGTTAAAAGTCACACTTTTGCTTTGGAATGAAAGGTCTACATCAAGGGGAAGTGGCTAAATGGGAGTACAACTTGCTTCATGGAGTGCATTTAGCTCCCTTCATCCAAGCCTGTGTGCCAGTGTCCCCCACTAGCCTTCTAAGTGGAACCCGTCTAAGGAGGGTTATGCCAGCTTCAATTGTATAGCATTTTGGGCTGTGTGCTGCATCTACTTACCTGATAAGAAGTTGTCTTCTTATAAGAGGCTTTTAAGCGCCATTTCATGTGCGTGTCCATAGAAGCTTGGCAATGGGGATTCAAAATGGTCGCCTCCAGTGGCAGAAAAAAATAAAATGGTTGGCAGCAGAAGAAATTATGAGGCTAGTTTGCATCCCATGGAACACTGTGCGTGTCACAGTTGGGTCCCTTGGAAACTGGGACCATGACATCATAAACAGACTTGTTCTGCTGGCACCTGTGCCTGTCTCACTGCTCATTCAAGCTCATTCAAGTAGCATCAGCCTGGGCTGTTTGCCTCTGTCTGCTAAACACCAATCTTTCATAATCCAGTTAAAAGTCACACTTTTGCTTTGGAATGAAAGGTCTACATCAAGGGGAAGTGGCTAAATGGGAGTACAACTTGCTTCATGGAGTGCATTTAGCTCCCTTCATCCAAGCCTGTGTGCCAGTGTCCCCCACTAGCCTTCTAAGTGGAACCCGTCTAAGGAGGGTTATGCCAGCTTCAATTGTATAGCATTTTGGGCTGTGTGCTGCATCTACTTACCTGATAAGAAGTTGTCTTCTTATAAGAGGCTTTTAAGCGCCATTTCATGTGCGTGTCCATAGAAGCTTGGCAATGGGGATTCAAAATGGTCGCCTCCAGTGGCAGAAAAAAATAAAATGGTTGGCAGCAGAAGAAATTATGAGGCTAGTTTGCATCCCATGGAACACTGTGCGTGTCACAGTTGGGTCCCTTGGAAACTGGGACCATGACATCATAAACAGACATGTTCTGCTGGCACCTGTGCCTGTCTCACTGCTCATTCAAGCTCTGCAGCTCTTCAAGGAACAAGTGGTTGATGCTGTGCGCTGAGGTGGTCATCTCTTGGTTTATGGAAACCCCAGGAGAGGTAAAGGTCCGTGCCAAGAGAGCTAGGCTTAGAGAAGATACAAAGCGCATAGCAGACCATAATGCTAAAGGCAGAAAAGTCTGGCATCATGTTCTTTTGCATGGGACCAAAAGACCGTCATCTATAGTCCTGCAGAGAAATATGTTTTCAGAGCATAATAGTGGCAGGGCAAGTCACAATATAGACGTCCCCAGCTTTTTCATGCAAAGTAGCATCAGCCTGGGCTGTTTGCCTCTGTCTGCTAAACACCAATCTTTCATAATCCAGTTAAAAGTCACACTTTTTCTTTGGAATGAAAGGTCTACATCAAGGGGAAGTGGCTAAATGGGAGTACAACTTGCTTCATGGAGTGCATTTAGCTCCCTACATCCAAGCCTGTGTGCCAGTGTCCCCCACTAGCCTTCTAAGTGGAACCCGTCTAAGGAGGGTTATGCCAGCTTCAATTGTATAGCATTTTGGGCTGTGTGCTGCATCCACTTACCTGATAAGAAGTTGTCTTCTTATAAGAGGCTTTTAAGCGCCATTTTATGTGCGTGTCCTTAGAAGCTTGGCAATGGGGATTCAAAATGGTCGCCTCCAGTGGCAGAAAAAAATAAAATGGTTGGCAGCAGATGAAATTATGAGGCTAGTTTGCATCCCATGGAACACTGTGCGTGTCACAGTTGGGTCCCTTGGAAACTGGGACCATGACATCATAAACAGACTTGTTCTGCTGGCACCTGTGCCTGTCTCACTGCTCATTCAAGCTCATTCAAGTAGCATCAGCCTGGGCTGTTTGCCTCTGTCTGCTAAACACCAATCTTTCATAATCCAGTTAAAAGTCACACTTTTGCTTTGGAATGAAAGGTCTACATCAAGGGGAAGTGGCTAAATGGGAGTACAACTTGCTTCATGGAGTGCATTTAGCTCCCTACATCCAAGCCTGTGTGCCAGTGTCCCCCACTAGCCTTCTAAGTGGAACCCTTCTAAGTAGGGTTATGCCAGCTTCATTTGTATAGCATTTTGAGCCAATCACACATGTTTTTTTTTGTGACATCTAAAGCGTTCTTGTCAAAGTGCCATTTTCTGTATGTGTCCACAGAAGCTTGGCAGTGTGGATTCAAAATGGCCACTCCAGAGGAAGAAAAATACAAAATGACTATGACTATGACTTCCCGCAGAAGAAACTGTGAGACTAGTTTGCATCCCATGGAACACTGCACATGTCACAGTTGGGTCCCTTGGAAACTGGGACCATGACATCATAAAGAGCCTTGTTCTGCTGGCAGCTGTGGCTGTCTCACTGCTCATTCAAGCTCTGCAGCTCTTCAAGGAAGCAGCAAGAGATGTTGTGCGCTGTGGCGGTCATCTCCGGGTTCATGGATATCCCAGGAGGGGTAATGGCCTGTTCTTATGGAAGATTTAAACCGCATTGCAGACCGTAACGCTAAAAGTACAAAGGATCGGCCATTATGTTCTTTGGCATGGGACCAGATGATCGTCCGCTATAGTCCTGCAGACAAATATATTTTCAGAGCATAATAGCCGCAGGGCAAGGAACAATCTAGACATCCCCACCCCCAGCTTTCTCACTGCAAAACAGCGTCAGCCGCTTGCCCCTGTCTGCTAAACAACAGTCTTTCATAATTCAGTTAAAAGTAACACTTTTGCTTTGGAATGAAAGGTCTACATCTAGGGGAAGTCTACATAGGTGAATGACTTGCTTCAGGGAGTGCATTTAGCTCCCTACATCCAACCTATTGTGCCAGTGTAGCCCACTTGCCTTCTAAATGGAACCCGTCTAAGTAGGGTTATGCCAGCATTTGTATAGCATTTTGGGCCAATTCCACACATCTGAAGAGTTCTTGTCTTTGTAGTTAGGCGTTGTGCAAACTGGGATTACTATAGATTAGAAAAGACGGCACCCCTGCCGTTTTCTGCAACTATTTACCGGCTAAGCAGTTGTCTTCTTCTTAGGGGCTTGCACACGCCATTTTCTGTGTGCGTAAACAGAATCTTGGCAATGGGGATTCAAAATGGCCACCCCCAGAGGTAGAAAAATACAAATTGACTGCCCGCAGAAGAAACTATTAGGCTAGTTTGTATCCCACAGAACACTGCGTGTGTCACAGTTGGGTCCTTTGGAAACTGGGACCGTGACATCATAAAGGGCCTAGTTCTGCTGGCAGCTGTGGTTGTCTCACTACTCATTCAGGCGCTGCAGCTGTTCAAGGAAGCAGCGGGAGATGTTGTGCGCTGGGGCGGTCATCTCTAACTTTACTGAAACCCCAAGAGGGGTAATAGCCTGTGCCAAGAATGCTAGGCTTTGGGAAGATATAAAGCGCATAGCAGACCATAATGCTAAAGGCAGAAAAGTCTGGCATCATGTTCTTTTGCAAGGGACCAGAAGCCGTCACTTATATTCCTGCAGAGAAATATGTTTTCAGAGCAAAATAGAGACAGGTCAAGTCACAATCTAGACGTCCCCACCCCCAGCTTTCCTAATACAAAGTAGCGTCAGCCTGGGCTGCTTGCCTCTGTCTGCTAAACACCAGTCTTTCATAATCAAGTTAAATGTCACACTTTTGCTTTGGAATGAAAGGTCTACATCTAGAGTAAGCGCCTACCTGGGTGTACGACTTGCTTCATGGAGTGCATTTAGCTCTCTACATCCAGCCTATTGTGCCAGTGTCCCCCACTATCCTTCTAAGTGAAACTGTCTATGGCAGCTTCATTTATATAGTATTTTGGGCCAATTCCACGTTTTTTGCAACATCTGAAGTATTCTTGTCAATGTAGTTAGGAGTTGTGCAAACTGGAATTGATGCAGATTACAAAAGATTGAAAACTGATGGTGACACCCCTTCCGTGTGCTGCATCTCTTTACCTCCTTGGCAGTTGTCTTCTTCTTAGGGATGTTAGGGCAGTCCTCAATGGGGACAATTCAGTATATTGGAGAGGAGCCAAATTCAGGATGATGACGAGCTCGCCGAGAATTTCAGACAAGAACACACCCTGGTTCTCTGAATAAAACTCTGCTTTATTGGTGCATGACATCGTCTTATATACCCAAAAGAAGGGCGTTTACATGTTAAGCTGTCTTACAATTATTGGATAGTTTAATTGAACCATTAGGAAATATTATAACAATTGGTCAGTTTTCATTTAACTATATTTAATAATTAACATATGTTCTAGTTTGCAGGGCATATCAGGGTGAATAAAGTCCATTATTGATTTTCCCATTAAGTGCCAGGTGCGAGCTGGCACAAGCTACCTTAATGGTCATTATTCACTGATACTAATCAGAAGTCCTGTAATTAAGAGTATTAATAACCGGCCAAGGTTCTTTCTGGTCACCTGCATTGACTGTACCTTGTGAGGCTTTATTTTTATAAGTGAATTTAAGACAAAGAGGTTCTTTATAAGGGCCTCAAGATATGTATGGATGAGAGTATATTGGGTTCATCCCTATCAATCCCTCCTTTTGAGAACAAATATGAGCCTCTCCTCACCCTACGTACTTCAATGGTAAAAGACCATTGTCAGACTTCAGACTATGTTTCTTCACTGAATTCCCCAGAGTGAGAGAACCTCATATTTTATTCTCACAACACTCTCTCTCCTTCATCATCATCTCCCTAGTGGATACACGGTCTTAGTGATGGATGTTTCAATCAGTCGTTATGTAAGTCCTTATTACAGTAAGTTAGCAATACAGTAACAAAAGGTGACTTGTGATGCTGTCATGACGGCTGACGAGATGAAGAGACTGGACCATACTGCTCCAATTTCTCAGCCAAAACTCCAACCGGTGGGTAAAAATATCATCAATGCTGGAGTTTCCTGCAAGTTCTTTGGATCACGGTGAGAATGTTCCAATATTGGACTATACTATGGAAATAAAAAAAACAATGATAAAATCCAAATTCTTAACCCCTCCTTTTTATACTAAGGACATGTCTATATTTATTTAATCTTTAAGTCAAAATATCAATAGTCAATATGTTGACCAATCGAGAACTAATTCCAGCTCTGCAGTTATTAAGTTTCCTGCTTTAAACTTATCAGAGATATCTCTTGGAATTCGAATATCATCTATATACATTCTTGGATCTAGGGAGCAGTCTTCTCTTTACACCAATGAGCTACATTTAGCTTACTCCTCGGCCCAGTTTACTTAGCAATCTAAGTTTGAGCTTCATGTTTCACCTTACCAGTTTCCTGGAAACAAGGATTGTTCTCCTAGTTCTCCCAGTATGTTATGACTGGTGGGCGCAACTTTTAAAAACCAATACATAGATAATAAATGGGCTCATACGAAGCCCTTCACATAGCTAACATACACAGTATGTTGTGAGTCTTTTTGGGTCATCAGAAAGTTTAAATGATGTATTCGTTAGAGCTGGCAGTGGCAAATGCTATACAATTAGATTTGCTTATAATTATCTGGTCATTATTTATCCTCTAGTATTTTTTTGTTCTGTGACGCGTCTCTGTGATCTCACCTTCCCATATTGGGGTAGCTTTTAGCATGGAAATACTTTGTTGGGGCCCTCCCTTCTGGTATATATATATTTCAAGCAATAGAGACCTTTGTCTTTTGGAGAAGACTAATAGGCCCTATTCCCTTTAGTCAATTCTTTACTTCACTCTATTGTGTTGGTTCTTTAAATTATGTATAGATTGTCTATCCTTTGCATATCTTGCTGAATTTTAATTACCTCTTATGCCAAATCTACAGAAATTTCACTAATTTTAATTCTTCTGTAGAAGTTTCCTTCACGCATCAGGAGAGCTTCCGGCCACCCTGAGAACAGATCAACATACACAAGAGCATACTACCAACCTTGGTTAGTTGCATGAGGTCAATTAGCAGTCATTGGAACAGATAGAGGTGTCTAGGTGTGTGATTTTTCCTATATTATCATAGTTATGCACATGTGAGATATGCTTTTGTAAACTTGGCTGTTGTAGTAATAACCCCAGGTGTGGAGCGTTGTATGTCCACTAGAGAGCACATAGCTTCTTTAAACAGGTGAGTTGGACCTTGAGCAGCTTCAGCCATCATAGGGTACATAAATCTTGGTAGGCGTATTCTCTCCCCAGCTTCCACAGATCAGACTCTTCCCGAGTGCCAGCCTTCGACCAGATCTTCCTCTCTTCCCCGGTGGTTTGCCAGGTCAGAGACTGTAAAATACTGAAGTCAAATGCATGGTTAGGCTCAGTGCTTACCTTGATCTGTGAGGTTTCTGGGACCTCTGCCGCTCTTGTCCTCCTGGTTGTCACCTTTTCCGCTTTATTCACCCTGTGGTTGCCTTGTGCCTCATTAGTGGCCAGTTTTGTATGTGCTTTTTACCTTTACTATGTCAAATTCTTGTGTAATATACAATGTTCCATCAGTTATTTGATTACGTTCTCATGTTCTACTAGTCTACCTATGGAGGTGAGGAAGTCCCTGTCTTCCTCCCTACAATATTGTATGTATTTACCTGAGACATTACTCTATGCGCTCCAATGAGGGCCTTCAGCTCCTCCTCCTGTGCAGACATGTGAGGAAGGAGTGGTTCTGCTTTTACTACATCATGTTGTGTGACCACTTCATACCCACTGTGGAACCGTCCGTCCTCTCCGATGCTGGCTTTATCCGTCTACAAAAACTTGAAATCTGATTATTATCCTTAAGTTTCCTGTGCTATGATGTAAAGAAAACAAGAGGAATGATATAGATATAGAATGGTATAAATTCTAGTGACAGCACAGTGTATGGTTACAGGTCTTATTTGCTCATATATCATCGTATTCAGTAAGCTCTTCTTTAATTATTAAACTTGAAACAATATCACAAATATAATAAAAAGAAGTATACTGTAATACAATTCTTTCTTTCTTAAATATAAATACCAGAATGATGCAGCACAAATTTATACATATGATATCTTATACCCTCTGACTACTTGCAAAATGAGACTGAAATGGTACCCAAGACATCGGATGACTTTCCGAAACCCCCTTTGTTTACTCATTAGATGACTGTATCATAAAAAAAGTAGGTATTTCATAAAATAAAAATGTTTAAAATGGTAAAACAACGGTAAAACATAATGCCAAAAAGTATTGTTAAACAAAGATACCTTGTTGAGCAAGGTTTCCTACATTATACTTTCTATCTACCTTCCCCCCCTGTTGACATTGCATCAATCACATTAATGGGAACTAAGGTATCTGGATTCAATGTCAAGCACTTAAAATCTTGTTGCCATGAGTGCTGCAATTTGCAATGTAAGTTTCTAAACAGGAAGAGAAAGTTTGCTGCATTATATTCAAAAAGTTATGTAAGTTATGCAAAATGGAAATGGTGAAGTAGTTACTACATAATGGGGTATAATTTCAGAAGCAGTCTCTGAACTTAAATTCTTATAATATTTTTGCCTTAATTCAATACAATATAATAAAACGCCCACATGTAATAGGATTTAGTTGAGTCAGCTACCTGACGCTGCGGCTAAAAGGAGTGGAAATAAACGAAGGCTTCGAGACTTCTGTGGAGAGTTGGAAAAGCTATGTGTCTAATCATTTATACAATTGTTGCATGAGGGTGCAGACATAGCAGATTCAAGACTTCTAATACAATACTCTACTCAAAGTAGTACATAGCTAAACTCCCATGTGTTACTTAGTGACTCGATTACCTTCATGTGTCAGAAAGAACATTTTCCTGAAATGAAATTTAGAAAACCATTAAAATTTTCGGACTCCTAGTGGTGACATCCACCAAATATATCGTTGTTTCCTAAAAGTAAATGCAGCCAAAATTTTTGGACCCAGGGGAAACCCATCTGTTGAATCATTGTGATATTTTAGTCATGGGGAATGATAGGGTACTGGGCATATTCTGCATTCTTCAATCCCTTCAGCTCCTTGTGTATACAAGGTGCCAACAAAAGAGTGAGATGGGTTCACATGTGTCTGGTAGGTGACTGTTCCAGATGCATTAGGTTCTAATAACAAGTGAATTGTTCTACCATCTGGAAAATGGAGTGTAACCATTTTCTGAGACCCTGGAAGAATGGGGACACTGGGTGGTAATTGTACTGGTGCTCCTATGGGAGCAGTTTGAACGTTTATAACTTCTCCTAAAAGGTCCCATAGTTTCCCACAAGTGGGACACTTGAATCTCTGTTGGGAACATTTCCTTGGGAAATATTTTACTTGACCTAGCTCAGCTGTTTCTGCTGCCTGTACAACCTGGTCCCAGATTTGTTCTTCAGTACTATTTGGATCTTCGTCATCCAGAAGTGTCTCTATTATCCTTTCCTGACACCAATCCATCAGTTCTGCTAAGAAGTGTTTTTTTTAGCTTCTTTTGATAGTGCTTCCCATACAGTATTAACCAACTGTTGAGCACGTGTACTCATTTTTTTTTTATTATTTCTTTATTATTCTTTTTTTTTTTAATTTTTTTTTTATAACTTTGCTTATTACTTCCTAAAGCTGCTTATAAGGTCTTTTCTTGTCAAAATAAATGTTATCCCTTATTCCACCTGCTATATCCCGGAAATATTAGTCAGAAGTACCCGTTGGTGTGAAATACATTTGCTGTCTTTAGGTCTATCTTTTTCTCTGGCTGCCTCTAAAACGCCCTTTTCCGTATTACGGCTATGAAGCCCACAACTACCTAGGTTGCCTTTACTCTATTGTCCTGCAACTTGCGGTACCCACTTATTTATAACTGAGCTCAACGAGCATATTTCAGTGTGTTGGTGTGCAGGCCCTTTAATATGATTTCTGACTTGGCCAAGTGACTACACTGGAGTCACGTCACTAAATCCCCTAGGCTCCTTGGGTAAGCACGGAAGAAACTCAAAGTAAATTTAGCGTATACACTCTCTTATACATCAGCCAGAGTGTAAGATTAACTAAACTTTTACAGCTTACTATGATGAAAGTTGGTTCTAGTGCGGGTTTAAACAATTCTTCCGACTTCAGCTAACAGTCTCCGAGAAGTGACAATAATCTGCAACTTAAACCAGCCAGCAGGGGCGTCTTGTTCACACGCAAACCGGACAAGCCAGTATTACGGGAAGAGGTAAGTCTTTCTGGCCAGGAGTTGCCTTCGAGGTGGACTCATATCAGTCATACACCATTCATACAACAACATAAACAAACAACATATAATAGCGGCACAAACATAAACCTTCTCCAATATACTCTTATAATTATCTCAGGGATATTCTACGGTTCTTTGTCAATAAATATTGAGCAGTAAGAAGAAAGACTTATCTATAACGTACCGTAAATCCGGCGGCAGACTTTGAGATAGAGGAGACACAGAGAAGTTTGTGTAAGAATAAGGTTCTTACCATCCCCGGGGTTGTCTGTGTGTCCGCTGCCAAAGAGCCTGTTGTGTTGCCGGGTCTGCAGTACTGAAGTCAATCTGTTTTCAACTGCCCCGCGATTGGAAGCGCCATTTACTGTTAGGGCAGTCCTCAATGGGGACAATTCAGTATATTGGAGAGGAGCCAAATTCAGGATGATGACGAGCTCGCCGAGAATTTCAGACAAGAACACACCCTGGTTCTCTGAATAAAACTCTGCTTTATTGGTGCATGACATCGTCTTATATACCCAAAAGAAGGGCGTTTACATGTTAAGCTGTCTTACAATTATTGGATAGTTTAATTGAACCATTAGGAAATATTATAACAATTGGTCAGTTTTCATTTAACTATATTTAATAATTAACATATGTTCTAGTTTGCAGGGCATATCAGGGTGAATAAAGTCCATTATTGATTTTCCCATTAAGTGCCAGGTGCGAGCTGGCACAAGCTACCTTAATGGTCATTATTCACTGATACTAATCAGAAGTCCTGTAATTAAGAGTATTAATAACCGGCCAAGGTTCTTTCTGGTCACCTGCATTGACTGTACCTTGTGAGGCTTTATTTTTATAAGTGAATTTAAGACAAAGAGGTTCTTTATAAGGGCCTCAAGATATGTATGGATGAGAGTATATTGGGTTCATCCCTATCAGGGACTTGCATGTGATTTTCTGTGCATGTCCACTGAAGCTTGGCAGTGGGGATTCAAAATGGCCACACCCAGATGCAGAAAAATACAAAATGGCTGCCCACAAAAAGGAATGATGACTCTAGTTGGTATCCCACGGAACACTGCACGTGTCACAGTTGGGTCCCTTGGAAACTGGAATCATGACATCATAAAGGGCCTTGTTCTACTGGCAGCTGTGGCAGTATTCAAGCTCTGCAGTTCTTCAAGTAAGCAGCAGGAGACGCTGTGCGCTGGAGAGGTCATCTCCGGTTTCATGGAAACACCAGGAAGGGTAATGGCCTATGCCAAGAAAGCTAGGCTTAGGAAAGACCACAATGCTAAAAGCGCAAAAGTCGCACATCATGTTCTTTTGCAAGGGAACAGATAACCATCCCCTTTGTGGTCTAAGGACGAATCCCTCATCCTCCTCTTCCACTGCTCACTTCCTCGGATGTCCCTGTGGTAGAGACTCTGGTCCAGGTTCTCAAATCCATTTGGTAACAAACCCGCCAGTCTCTCCTCCGAGCCACTGATCCCAGGACTCACTGGTACCAAGACTCAGGCTGATAAGAAGCGTAGGACTCCTGTCTTCTCTCCAGGTGAAAAGGTGTGGTATCTTCTAGATATGTCCGGCTGAAGATACCTAGCTACAAGCTTGGTGCCCGCCTCCTTGGTCCCTTTGAGGTGATTCAGCACATCAATCCAGTGGCCTAAAAAGTCAGCCGTGCTTCATCTATGTGCCTCCCGAATTCCTTCCATGTCTCCCTCCTGAAGCCTATCATCTTGAAAAGCTTCTCTCAACATTTCCCTTCTTCCTGCTGAGGCTGGCTCTACTGATGTCTATGAAGTCAAGGAGGTGTTGGACAAGAAGTCCGTGAGGGGTAAGCGGTTCTTCCTTGTAGACTGGAAGGGGTTCAGGCCTGAGAAGAGATCCTGGGAGCCCAAAGAGAATATTTTGGATCAAAGTCTCCTCCAGTGGATTCTTGGGACCAAGAAGAGGGGAAGGCCAAAGAAGGGGGGTACTGTCACGGGTGCCGTCAGCATCCATGTCACGGATCACAGGCACGTCTGTGCCCCTCTCCGCGCCGCGACGCCCACGGCCCTCACTTACCTCTCCACAACCTGGCTCTCATCTCGGGTAGGCAGCGCACATGCTCCCGTTCCCTATGGTGCTCGCGCCAGCACTCAGAGATTTAAAGGGCCAGTGCACTGCCGATTGGTGCTGGCCACTTCTGGCATTCCATAAAGACCAGCAGCTCCCATCATTCCCGCCGGAATGATCTACCTAGCTTTAAAGAAAGCTCCCCTGCGATATTCCTGCGTTTGTGTTCCTACGTTTCCTCCTATGTGATCTCCTGTTGCTGACACCGGGCTTGGACTTAGACTCTGCATCTCTGCCGCCTGCCCTGACAACTAGCCTGTTTCTGACTACGAGCCTGAATTACTATTCTGTGCACCTGTGGAACAACCTGGTGGCACCCTGCCACAGCAAGTCCATACTGCTTTGCGGCAGGCTCTGGTGAAGACCAGATGACACTTAGACTCCGGTCCCAGGTGTCGACTAGTACCATCTCCCGTGGTGGTCCAGGGGGTCCATTGATTCCAAACCCTGACAACTAAGTTCCACTTGAGTTAAAGTCCTACTTGAAATATTGACCACCAAATTCACGTTCTTTTGTTCTTCGTCCTGTTGGATGGATCTTTGTTCGTTTTCTCCTCTAGTGATTCCTGTGATGAACCTGTCACTGAACTTTCTCCTTTGTTTTTCTCTAAAAAACCTTACTTGGTTTTTTGTAAAGAGCATATAGTCATTCGTTCACCCTTTTTATTGCTAGAATCCTCGCTTTCTGATGATATTTGCTCTGAACTAGTAGTATGTTTTTTCCGAGTTATATAGGGGAGTCTTTTTTCTCTTCTTTCTTCGGACCATGTATAAACTCTATTATGTAAGTAGTCCTGCATGTTTCTAGCAAGTCTACTATATTTGAACAAGAACTGTGATGGATCCCTTGTGAAGTGTGTAACATGCTATATTTTGCTGCATTACTTATTTTGTTCTTACCTTTCTATGTATTCAGGAGATTTATGGTAGTAAAGAGTATAACTAACTTGTGGAGATGTGTGTCGGACATGTCTGATGAAGGGGCGTGTGCCCAAAATGTCACAGTATGTGGCTCACATCATTTTTGTGAGGCGTTTGGAGGAGTAAGAGTCTCTGCCCGAGATCAAGACACGTGAGTTTTCCCAGCTTAGAACGCTGAAATTACGCTATATTGGCGATCGAGTTAATGAACTTATAAGAATATTTAACATACTCACGATGTCTAAGGTCTGAAAATTGCAGGCTATACTACGAATGAATTATAAAGAAATTGTTGTTATGTTCTAATGAATGGCGTAAATACTTGTGAAAAACTAAAAAAAGTGAAGTTTATTGGATATATTTGTTGTGGTCATCCTTTTGGACACTATTCATTGAAGCGTTACTTGTAGGGAAACGAGAGATCCCCCGGTGTCCTACACCACCTGAGTGTTTTTGTATACTACCTCCACCTATTGTAATTTTTTTGCATTAAGCTGGAAAAAATGCCAAATGCAGTGAAATTGCCAAAAAACACATTTGCGTCATTTTCTTGTAGGCTGTTTTTACGGCTTTCACAGAGCGCTCCAAATAACAGCTCACCCTTATTCTTTAGGTCAATAAGATCACCGAGATAGCAAATTTATGTAGGTTCTAACTTTTTAAAATATATTTACTTCTTGTGCACAAAAAAATAACAATTCTTCAATAAGCCTTCTTCTGACGCTAATAATTTTTTCATACTATGGGGCACGGAGCCATGTAAGGTATCATTTTTGTGCACTTTGAGGCAGTGGCAGAGAGATGCAATAAAGTGGGAGGCCACTGGAACATTGGTACAGATTACCAGCTCTAACTCTGCTTCGCGCACCGCCTTGGCAAACAATCGTTGCTCCCCGATGACGTCACTGGGAGCAACAATCTGACCCAAGATGGCGGCGTTGCTGGGATGTAACTGCCTTTGGCATATAACAGGTTGACACCAGTGACGAGCCACATGCAGACGTAATAGTACGATGGTTTGCGGCAAGGGGTTAAAAAATTGCTAGGCATGGCACATTCTGGGAGGCTTAAGACTGCAGGAGGAAGTTTGGATTCACTCAGTATCTCTCTGGTGAACTGTGCGCTGGAGGATATCAGTTACTTTTTTGACACAAATGAGATGACATTAATATTTAGATGGTGAAGAGTCCGATAACTTGGCTTTGCAAACATCAGCAGATCTCTCCAGGCATCTGAGGCCGCATTTACTTTAGCGTTTGTTCAGCATTTTAAAAAACACAATGAAAAGACTGCAAGAGACGGGCCCAATCCCAGATCCATTTGCACTGTAACACAGGAACGAGCTCCCTTGCATTGTTCTTTAAACAGCTGGAAGGTGTTGGATCCACCAGACAATGGGTCACATTTACTTAAGTTTTGTGCCACACTTTTTCAGACTTTGCTCTATCTTCTATGGGAAAATAGCTTGCACAGGTATTTAAGTAGCTGGTACATGGAGATTTTGTCACATGCAACCCTTTTTTTGCGCACCTACTCTGGCCTCCATGAGACATGAATTGGAGGCCGGGCCGTTGGACAGTCCGACTGATTTGGACTGAGCACGGGATTTAACTTTCAAATTGTGTGAACTCTGGGGACAGGGTAAGTAAATGTGCCCCAGTGTGGCAGCAGCCACTGCAGTCACTTCAAGAACTTAAACAACTCATGTAAAAAAAAAAGAAAAAAAAGAAAAAACATCAAGATACCATAATGAAAACTTTTTGTAAAGATATTTATTATTATCATTTCATATATAAAGCCGAGAAAAACATCAGATGCCAATTAACACACAAAATAAATTAATAAATTGTTTTATTTTTTTTATTTTCTTACTACCTTAGTAACAGTGCTTTAAAAAATAAGATTTTTATATAATACCGTATATACTTGAGTATGAGCTGAGTTCTTCAGCACAAAAAATTTGCAGAAAATCCTTGTTTGGCTTATACTCAGGTCAATAAAAAAAAACTCAGGTCCTCTTCTATCTTCAGTTCTAGCTCCTTCTTGGGGCCCCCCCAGCCGCCAACGGCACTATGATGACAGCAATCGGCTGACGTCATGGTGTATGCGACAGAACCGCACGGGGAGACAAAGCCAGAAGAGGACCTGCGGGAAACAAGGTGGGGGCGTTGGAAAGGTGAGAACACCAGCTGGGCAGGGGGCTGCAGGCTATATATCTTGTGGGGGGGGGGGAGCAGGCATTGGCCATAAATACAGGGGATAAGGGCACTGGCTATAAATACATGTGTACAGGAACTGGCTATAAATATGGGGGGTACAGGAACTGGCTATAAATACAGCGGGCAGGCACTGGCTATAAATACGGAGAGGGCAGGCACTGGCTATAAATACGGAGAGGGCAGGCACTGGCTATAAATACAACGGGGGCAGGCACTGGCTATAAATATGGGAGGGCAGGCACTGGCTATAAATATGGAGGGCAGGCACTGGCTATAAATATGGGGGGCAGGCACAGGCTATAAATATGAGGGTGGCAGACACTAGCTATAAATATGGGGGGCAGGCACTAGCTACATTCTGGGGGGGGGCAGACACTGGCTATAAATATAGGGGGGGGCAGGCACTGGCTATAAATATAGGGGGCAGGCAATGGCTATATACTGGGGGAGGGAAGTCACTAGCAAGACACTGTGGGCAGGAGCTGCTGGCTATATATACTAGAGGGCACTGGCTGCTGGCTATATACTAGGGCACAGTTGGATATACTGGTTTCACTCGGTGCCTCCCGCAGCTGTCAGAGGTCAGTGGAGACTAGAACTCCGTGCTGGGGCGGAGATTTTTATACCATCAGAGGCCACTAACAAGAATGATAAAAAAAAAACCTCACCCCTGTTACCATCACAACTTCACAAGTAACTATCTGAGAGTGAAGCACTGGGGTGGGTGCAGGCTGGTATCAATATGGCCTCCTGCCCTGGTAATGCTGCTGCTTGAAATGATAGCGAATACGCCACCTCAACGCCAAACTACCTTTCGTTTGCTGGTTTTTAGGCAATACTACCCCAGTTTGGACCTTGTGTAGTTTTGAGCGCCACCTGCCGGATACATCGAGAGGCGTCACGTGTTTTTGGCCCACATTACAACCATCACTTTACTCAACTGATGTGCTTGGATTTCCTCTGGATGTCCCCTAACTCAGAGAATTACCCTTTTAATTATCAATAGTCATGTCATCAATGACCACACAGCCCGTAACTCACGTCTACCATAGATGTCACTACTTTCCCTACTTAGGAGCTTTTCCCTGCAAGAATCGGACCGGCACATTATATAGAGGAGCAATGACAACAACGTCTTCTCCACCAATCACATATCACGGTCATCAGCAGCCAATCTGAATGCAGCAGACACTAGTCCTTCCAATCCCCTCGGCTATGAGAAAGCACCAATAGGAATCTGTCTGACAAGCTTTCACGACTCTTATGAAACTGAATGGTCTGAGAAATCAGAGCTGGTCTGGTAAGTTGACGCCGCCTTTGATTGGCTGGAGAGAGTTCAGCGGAGTTCTTATTGGTTGCGGCCGCTGTCAGTCGTGCGGGCGCTTGACAGCTGTCAGTGTGCAACCAGAGGACGCAGCTGTGGGATGAAGTGCAAGGGGCGGGACTGCAGGTGTGGGGTTATCAGGTAACTGTACTGCACGGGGCGGGTAACAAGGTCATTGTGGTGATTGATGCTGCCTCTCTGTGATGGCGCACGTAGCGGAATTGTGACTGTGGCCTGATGTTGTACCAAGTGTTAAATGCACAGCACAGAGTATGGGGAGGGGGTTACATGGGATCATCAGCCCGCGGCTCTAATAGCTTGTCTGTCTCCATGTTCTATTCCATTAGTTTCGTTATGTAGATGGTGGGATGGAAACAGACTGGAAAGGAAGTAGCATGCAGACTTCTACATGTGGTGATGATGACCCATCAGTTTAGCTGCTGGGGGTCTGTATTATTATTTGCATTGTGATTTACTGTACTCTTCTTTATTTTAACCCTGTGTTTAATGTTTAGGCAGTGACTGCACATATACGTTATGTTAGGACAGGTGCAGCTCACTTCCTTATGCAACATTTTTAATTTTGACAAATGGGTTTCCAGATGCAACTCAAATGCTGATCGGTGACACTATGTTGAAAACCTCCTATAAACGTAGTGTCAAGATTCCATTTAACCCCTTAAACGGAACCTACCACCACGATTCTACCTATAAAGGTAGAAGGGGTGGTAGGTGGATGAATGGGACATGAGGATAGCCCTTTTTTGGGCTAATCCTCACGTCCCGGCTATCTTTTAGAAAACTTTAATCCCCGGTTATGTAAAAAAAATTTTTAAGCGGCTACTGGGGCGTGGAGTAGCCGGACATGAGGCTACACGTCGCGGCTACTCCACACACCAGTAGACTCTTTTCTCCGCCTACCATTTCATCTTCACGAGGAGCTGCGCGGCCCTGTCCGAGTCTCCGGCATTCTGCGCATGCACAGAACACAGACCTTCGGCTGCGCGGCCACAGCTACGGGGCCGGAGCTACTGCGCATGCGCAGAACGCTGCAGATGCCGGGGACTTGGACGAGGGCGTGCAGGTACGAGGAGCTGCGCGCCGAAGATGAAATGGTAGGCGGAGAAAAGGGGCTACTGGGGCGTGGAGTAGCCGCGACGTGTAGCCTCATTTCTGGGTACTCCACGCCCCAGTAGCTGCTTAAAAAAATGTACATATCCGCGGATTAAAGTTTTCTAAAAGATAGTCGGGATGTGAGGATTAGCCCAAAAAGGGCTATCCTCACGTCCCATTCATTCACCTACCACCCGTTCTACCTTTATAGGTAGAATCGTGGTGGTAGGTTCCCTTTAACTACGTGGCCCTTTTTCATTTTTGTTTCCATTGTTTGCTTTCAAAAATCCTGACATTTTTTATTTTTGCATGTACAGAGGGTTTGTTTTCTGTGTCACAGATTATGTGTTTCAAGTGACATTATTTATTATCCAATGCCGTGTACAGGCAGTCCCCAGGTCACGTACAAGATAGGTTCTGTAGGTTTGTTCTTAAGTTGAATTTGTATGTAATTCGGACTATATATTTTATAATTGTAGCTCCCGCCAAAACTTTGTGGTCTCTGTGACAATTGGAGTTTGAAAATGTTGGATTGTCATTAGAACAAGGATTAACAATAAAGCTTTGATAACTGTTATAGCTGGGTTTTTTTCTGGCCTGGGGATAATGGACAGTAAATTACCAACATCCAGAAATCTATTTGAAACTAGGGGTTGGGTGTTTTTAAGTAGGGGACTGTCTGTACTGGGAATCGGGGAAAAATTTCAAATGTGGTGAAATTGGCGAAAAAACACATTTGCACCATTTTCTTGTGGGCTCCAAATTTACACCTTTCACTGTTTATTCCAAATGACAACACGCCTTTATTCCTTGGTTGGTACAATCACAGGGATACCAAATTCATATCCATTTTAGATTTTAAAACTTGAAAACATTTTTTATGGGAAAAAAAAGTAGTGTTTTCTGGTGCTAATAACTTTTTTCATGCTTTTTGGAGTCACATATTGCAGGACCTGATGACTTTTACATTGATACCATTTGTGGGACAGTACGATCTTTTCATCACTTTTTATTTCAATTTTTATGAGGTGCAAAATTACAAGAAAAGGGAGTTTCGAACATTTAAGTACTATTTTCTATTATGGGGTTCACTGCTGGGAATGGCAGTTTTTATATAATAGTAGATCATTAAAAGATCAATAATAGAGACCCCCGACATCTTTTGTCAGTGGGTGGTCGGGATCTAGTTAAAGGGAACCTGTCACCACATTTGCACATATACAGTTAGTGACAGGTTCCTATAGAGCCATATTAACTGACTGACCCCCTTCTTTTAGCTAAAAGTTGTTTCACCTTTTATCTTATATTACTTGTCATCAATGGGGGGGCTTGTGCTGGTCATCTGCCCCCCCCTCCTCATCTACTCCTCCCCATGCCTTATGCTTCCCTACTGGTCACAGTTCATGTCAATAATAGCAAACTGTACCTAATGCATGTACCTGACCACATGCAGGTGTTGCTGCTGTGCCGAGGTCCGCCGGAGTTCACCTGCTTCTTCCCGGTGCATGTGAGTGCTGATCTTGCGCTGCATTTAGTTTTTTAAATTCCGCAGTTTGTCCGAATCCGTCGGGTTGTCCGACGGCCACGTGCCCAAACCCTCCCCCCCCCCCCTCCCCCTGATTTCTGACGCGTGCAAGCCGGCGCCGATGCACCAAAATCCAATCGAAATATTCGGGAAACCCGACGAAAGTGCGGTGTTCTGACCCTTGGTAAATGAGCCCCGATGTTTCCCATCTGTACATAGAGCTTTATATGTCTGTAGTTGAATAAGGAGTACAAGGAGGGGGGGCAATGATTTGAAGAGAGACAGAGCTGTCAATCACAATAATGGGGCGTGGTTCACTTCCAGCCTGAGAGAGAGATGAGTCACAAAAGTTATTTGCATATCAGAAAAATGTCAGTAATTAAGAAACCCACTGGCAACTAATTTTACTTGTATCCTTTTATCAGCAGGCATTGTTAAATCTGGTGACTGGTCCTCTTTAAACTAGTTTTTTTTGGGGGGGCGGGGTTGGAGACCATGTAATAGTCTAAAAATTATTACACTTGTACCACATTGGTTGCGAAATGAAAACACTTGCTATCAGATTTCCCCGTAGATCACCAGTATGTGCACTTTGCATGGGTGCATTTAGATCCTTACATAACATCTTAATGCTCCATGACATGCATGTACTGTATGAAGCACTATAAATTATTGCCGATGCAAGTTCAGCTCATCACGAGAGCAGAAATGGCATCGGGAAACACAGGTTGTTGGCTGTAACTTTCAGCTGACATCTCTATTTAACACACCGGGTCTAAGCTTCTGCCTTCTCTTTTCTTTACTGCATAGCGCTAAGGTAGTGGCATGCAGTGAATGCAGGAGATGGCAGGCTGCAGGGGTTAATCAGAGCATCCAGGTCTACAGCCAGTACAGCTCTGATCAGACATTCCCCCCCCTTCCTTTTATTTAGCGCTCACAGATTATGCAGCGCTACACAAAGCTTGCCAACCAGTTCCTGTCCCCATGGAGCTTACAATCTAATCAACCTACGAATATGTTTTGTAATGTGGGAGAAAACCGGAGGACCCAGAGGAAACCCACGTAACCACAGGAAGAACATACTTGCAGATGTTGACTTAGATGGGACTTGAACCCAGAACCCCAGCGCTGCAAGGCTGTATTGCTAACCACTGAGCCACCATGCTGCCTCCTCTGCCCTTACAGCTGTTCCAGTTACAGGTGGAAACTAAAAAGTGAAACAATAGTGAGTAAAACACACACACCAATATTAATAAATATAATTTTTTTTTTATTGGAAAATATTAAAAAATCCCCTTCTAAACTATAAAAAAAATTGCCATAGTTGCCTTGTTTGCCTGACACTATACATATTATATATAAAAGAACCATTGCCACTGTGGGTTTTCTCCGGGTCCTCCGGTTTACTCCCACACTCCAAAACATACTGGTAGGTTGATTAGATCGTGAGCCCCATTGGGGACAGGGACCGATTTGGTAAACTCTGTGTAGCGCTGCGTAATCTGTGTGCACTATATTACTAAAGGAATTATTATTGTTATTATTCATGTCATGTGACCAGGGTGATGTCATCTAAGGTGCTGTTACATTTGAATAGTGTACTTCATGTATGTATCTAATAACATACAGCATACCTCCATGGTGGCATGGGGAGGAGTAGAAGTCTATGGAGGATGATGTGATTTCATGTGATTAGATACATACATGATGTAGATGTTGAAAAGTAACTGGGTAAAGGACCTTAGATGACATAACCCTGGTCACATGACATGCTGAGAAGAGTAACATGGAGAGGTGTAGTTGGGAGGGGCTGGTGAAGCAGGACACACCCCCTCTGGTGCCTGATAATATAAGATAAAGTTGATTTAAGGGAAAAAATGTTAGCTAAAAGAAGGGTGTCAGCTAATAGGGCACAATGGGAACCTGTCACAAGCTGTACTTGTGAAATTGTGGTGTCCTTTAAATCCTTTTTAAGGCCTGGTTGGAAAGGAAAGTATCCGAGAAGAAAGGTGTGAGGGAGTTCTTCTATTGATCACAAGATGGCGCTGGTTTGGATATTGAGGCCTCCAGATGTTTAAGTGAAAACCAGCTGACATTATTTACCACAAGAGTGTCTAAATCAATAGCAGCAGATTAAAAGGACATTTTCATATGTGATGAGGAATGGCACAATGTGTTCCTTCGGCTGATATTGTACTGGGATTAGCAGCAGCTTCACATTCCTCTCTACGGGATGTGATGGAGATGAGAAGTTATCGTATCCAGATAATATATGCTGTGTTCTGCTTAGTTGATGTGACCCTGTTTGTTTTTTTGCCAGTGCAAGGATAACGCTTTGCATTTCTGTTACCTTGGAAACTGGCCAGACACACAGAGGCTCCGAATCTCCACCCTCGCCTAATGAGTTGTGATGCTACACATCTACATCTTTTGTCTCCTTCTGCTGTTATTAGCATAGATTGGGGAGAATATCTTGCTAATATAACCAGAGGCTCCTGCCATGTCTGAAGACCTGGGAATCCGAAAGTCTGAGTGCCAAATTGTTGGGTGTTGTTACAGTGTAGCAATTTTACAACAGGACACTGGTGTTTTGGTTGATCATTGATTTTACAAAATGACTTTTTCTAACTGTTAAAATATAGCACAAAAACAGCTACATACAGTTGGTTTGGTATTTAAGCCAGACACAGCAAAACATAATAGAAAATCTTAATAAAAACCTGGCACAAAAGTGTTTTGTACATATCAATCCACAATAAAATATCTTTAGTGGGATGTTACCATTTCAGCAAATACATTTTATTACTGTATTTGCATAATGAAAAGTTATTGAATTTTTCAGTATACTTTCTGTAACAATTGTTCACAGTTTTCTAGATATCTGCTTGCTGTCCATTCAACAGGAACCTTCCATGTTTACTTCAGTGGACAGAAATCTGATCATGGTCATGTGATGTCACACAGGTGCATGTCTCGTTATTACACTTACGCTCTGATTACTTTCTGTGTTACTAATAAACTGTGCACCTGTGTGACATGGTGGTCAGATTTCTGTCCACTGAAAGTAAACATAGAAGCTTTCTATAGAATGACAGCAAGCAGAGATCTAGAAAACTGTGAGGAATTGATACAGAAGGTATATTGGGAAATATTATAACTTTTCATTATACAAACAATAACATTTATTTGCTGAAATGGTAATATCCCTTTAATGTATTCGTAACCTTTAATGGGACACACTACCCAAAACTGCAATTTCTTAAATACTTCTGCATGGTTCTCCTGTGGTAGTCTCTCCGTGTATTACATTTGAATGCTTAGTGGCAGTGTTATTCTGCCTGTGTCTGATGTTTTCTTTACTATGAAGATCTATGTGTAATACATAAAAATCAAGATGCATCCTGACTGTACTTATGGTATGCAGAATATATATATTTTTTATCATGTATTATCTAGTTTACCAATATGTAATATGTTATAGTCAATACATCGTCCATTAAAAGAAGCTTATTAACTGTAACTTCTTCGTAGGTTTTCTTGACCATAACTTAAACCCTGGGATTAGAATATTACATCATGCTGAGAGACACCATGAAGTCTTGGAATGAAAGTGCAGATATATACAGTAGTGACCAAGAAGAAGAAGAGGAAGAAGAAGAGATGATTTTTGGTGAAAATGATGATGACCTTGAAGAACTGATGGATTTTAGTGACCTTCCAACATCTTTATTTGCTTGTAGTGTACATGAGTCAGTCTTTGAGTTAGAGGATCAGAAGGTATGTATGGCTATGAAGGCATGCTTTCTATTTTAACACCAATTAAATGGATGTTGACTGTATTACAGAGAGGTCCATAAATATTTGAACAGAGACAACATTCTACTCATTTTGAATATGATTTTTTAACAAAAAGTTGAAGTTGAGACTTTTAGCTTTAATTCTGTGGGTTGAACAAAATAACTGCCTAAAAATGTGAGTAACTAAAGCATTTCCTAAACAAAATACCTTCATTTCAGGAGCTCAAAAGTAATTGGACAAATTAAATAATTGTAAATAAAATGTCAATTTTTCAATACTTGTAAAACGCTTTGTTGGCAATGACTGCCTGAAGTCTGCCAGGCCTTTCCTGAAGCGTTTTTTTTTGGATGCTGTTTGTACGCCTTTCTGTATAAAGTTTAGTCTTTGGCAAGTGAAATTTGATCAATTTAGTTGAGATCAGGTGACTGACTTGGCCATTCATGAATATTCCAATTATTTGCTGTATCCCCTTCCTGCACAATGACGTTGGGCAACATGCCTGTACAGGCGGTCCCCTACTTAAGAACACCCGACTTACTGACGACCCCTAGTTACCAACGGAGCTCTGGATTTTGGTAATTTACTGTACTTTAGCCATAGGCTATAATAAACAGCTGTAACAGTTATCACTGGTGTCTACAATGAAGCTTTATTGTTAATCCTTGTTCTTATGTTCTTATGACAATCCAACATTTTTAAAATACAATTGTCACAGAGACCCAAAAAAATTTGGCTGGGTTTACAATTATAAAGTATACAGTTCCGACTTGCATACAAACTTAACTTAAGAACAAACCTACAGACCTTATCTTGTATGTAACCCGGGGACTGCCTGTACATGGCGCACACCATGATGTTTCCCAATCTTGTGGAAATAACACAGGCACTGCTGCTGAGGCCTCTGCACGAACAGCCACAATCACGAGATCTGTAAAAGTTGTGATCTCCGGTGTTTAAGCCTCGTGATAACACATGCCGGCACTGGTATGGCCGCCCAGTGCTGGCATGTGTTATCACGAGTGTGTGGACGTTCTCTAAGTTGGCTAGCTAGAAACATATCAATGCAGGAAAGCTAAGAGAGTTAGTTAAATACTGGCAAGAGGGTATCATGTATTAAAGGGGGAAAGTACAATAAACCTAGGTTACTGTTATCCCCTTACACGATCCTTCCGATCCCCAGAGTTATCAGAACCCAGCCTGTATTGGCCATTTTTAACCCCTTAAGGACGCAGCCATTTTGTAGCTTAAGGCTCAGTCCCATTTTTTGGATTCTGACTTGCGTCGCTTTATATGGTTATAACTTTTGAACACTGTTACTTATCTAAAAGATTCTGAGATTGTTTGTTTGTTTGTTTGTTTGTTTGTTTGTTTTTTACCCACATGTTGTGCTTCATTTTAGTGGTAAATTTTGGCTGATAAGTTTTGCATTTATTTACGGGAAAAAAAAGAAAAATTTGCCATTTTCGAAATTCGAAATCATCGCGTTTTCAGGCAGATATATTTACCACCTAAATAACTTGCCGAATAACATTTCCCATATGTCTACTTTATATTTTCATAATTTTTGAAATGTCTGGATAATTTATTTTGACGTCACGCGGCTTACAAATCGAATAGCGATTTTCCGTATTTTCAGAATTCACTATTTTGGGTATAAATACTGTTTTCAATAAAATTTTACATATTTAGCATTAAAACCTCCATATATAATCAATCCATTTTCAAATCTGCACCCCTCAAGCTATCAGAAACAGCTTTTACGAAGATTGTTAACCCCTTGAGATCTTCATAGTAATTGAATCAAAATGGAGGTGAAATTTAGAATGGTCAAATTGTGGCGGTTATACGTTCATTATATAGAGACCCCCCCCCACATGTGGACGTTACTTGTTTTATGGGAGCACAGCGAGGCGCAGAAGGGAAGGAGCGCCCTGCAGCTGCCAGGATTTTAGTTTCCTCATTGGCTTCTTTTGAAGGCTATAAAATTTTTGCTTTTTCATTATTGGGGCCATGTGACAGCATTTTTTTTTTTTTGCAAGAAGAGATGCTTTTTCCAGTTTTACCATTTTGGGGTTGTTATCCCCTATTGTTGAAAATTTAGGAACTTTTTTTGAGGTCACGAGTAGAAAAGCATCAATTCTGTACTGGATTTTTTCCTTTTTTTTTTTTCATGTTCACCGTATAGCCTAATAATCCTGTTTTCTTTATTCTATGGGTCGATACGATTACGGGGATACCAGACATGAATATTTTTTCTTATGTTTTACTAAATTTGCCAAATAAAACCCTAATGTGGGGGAAAATTTGTGCATCGCTGTCTTCCAAGTGGCATAACATTGTTACGTTTTTGGCTACAGAGCTGGTTGATGGCTTGTTTTTTGCAGGACATGTTGTACTTTGCAACAGTATCATTCTAAAGTACATATGTTTTGTTGATCACTTTTTATTGCATTTTTTAGTGGGATTCAATAGGTAAAAATCATAATTTTTGGCGTTTTTTTTAAAGTGTTTTTTTTTTTATTTTTTTTACGGCGTTCATCGTACGGGTTCAATAGTTATTTAGTTTTATTTTACGGATTGTTACAGACGTGAGGATACTATATATGTGGGGTTTGTGTTATAATTTAGACTTTTTTGAGCGTTCTTTGTCTCTTTATATGTTTTGGGGCTTATGGGCATTTTTAGTGATTTATAAAGTTATTTTTTTATTGAAAAACATTTTTTTTTTAATTTTTTACTTGATCCACCATGGGACATGAACAAACAATCCTCTGAACCCGCATCGTCTCTGCGCAGTAGCTGTACTGCGTTGAGCGCTATTCGCGGGACTCGGCGCAGTACAGCTACGGCGCAGAGCACTAAGGGGTTAAAGACAGCCTCAAAACCTTTTTTCTTTTTAATGAATTACAAACCATTATTTCGTTTTAAATGTCCTTCCTCACAGGCAGTATTTAATTCATTCTGGGGGTGATCTTGGTTTCATCTGGTCTAAAGAATGTTCTCCCAGAATTGTGCTGGCTGTATTAGATGTGTCTTTGCAAAATCCAATGTAGCCATTTTGTTCTTGAGGCTTATGAGTGGCTTACTTTCATGCAGTCTTATTTCTTTACGGTAGATTTGGCTAGATATATATATATATATATATGCTGTAGAAATAGAAAATAACTCATGTTAGCTATAACAAAATAAAATGGGTTAACAAAAATTATTTTATATCTATCTCTCTCTCTCTCTCTTTCACTCTGTCTCTGCTTCTCTCTGTTTATGTCTCTCTCTCTGTCGCAGCCTGTCTGTCTGTCAGTGCCTGTCGCAGCCTGTCTGTCTGTCTCTATTCATCCTACCTCACACATAAGCCTCTTATACTAATTGCCTATAGTAACCAATCAAAGCTTAGAGCTCATATTAATGACCTGTGGCAGAACAGCAGCCAATCACTGCTCAGCTTCCAGCCGCCACAGCAGCAGCAGACAATGGCTTCTGTATATGGTGGTTAATAAGTGTATTTTGGAAAGCACGGGTTGAAAATTTCAGCTCAAAACCAGGCCTATGACATTCTCTGAGTTACAGAGAGCGGCTGTGCAAAATTTGGTGACCGTAAACGTGACGGTGCAGATTCCTTTAGCGGACATACATACATACATACACTCAGCTTTATATATTAGACTAGCTGTAGCTCCTGGTGTTGCCCTGGATAGTAAATAACTGCTCTTAGTTACAACAAAATAGAATAGGTTAAAAAAAATATTTTGTATGTATCTATTTACTGTGTCAGACTGTCACTGACTGTCCCTTTTTTATAATTTTTTTTTTTGACACTCTCATTCCAGCGACTGTCTCTGTCTCTGACACTCTAATTTGAGCTACCGTCTCTGACACTCTAATTTGAGCTACCGTCTCTGACACTCTAATTTGAGCTACCGTCTCTGACACTCTAATTTGAGCGACCGTCTCTGACACTCTCTCATTCCAGCGACCGTCTCTGACACTCTCTCATTCCAGCGACCGTCTCTGACACTCTCTCATTCCAGCGACCGTCTCTGACACTCTCTCATTCCAGCGACCGTCTCTGTCTCCGACTATCACTTTGTCTATGGGGAGATTTATCAGAAGTGTCTCTAGAGCAGAACGGCTCTAGTTGCCTATGGCAACCAATCAGAGCTCAAGTTTCATTTTTGCATAGCTGTTTCCATGGGCAACTGGAACAGTTTTACCTCAGAGATTTCTGATAAATATCCCGCTATCTCTATATCCCTATCCATATTACCTCACATATAAGCTGTCTTCTACTCATTGCCTGTAGTAGCCAAAGTTCAGAGCTCATATTAATGACCTTTGGCTCAGCTTCCAACTGCCAGAGCAGCAGTAGCAGAAAATGGCTCTTGTATATGGTGGGTAATAAATGGATTTTGGAAAGTGCGGGGTGAAAATGTGATGTTCCCTGAGTAACAGGCAACAACTCTGCAAAATTTGATGATTCTAAATGCGACGGTACAGATTCCTTCAGTGGACACTATATATTATCTATATATTAGATTACCTGGCATCAGAGAAGGTGTGTCCTGCTCGGCCTGCCCCTCCAATCTACTCTCCCCCCCCCCCCCATGTCCCATGCCTCTTCTCAGCATGTCATGTGACCAGGGTGATGTCATCTAAGTTTCTTTGCTCAGTTATGTTTGCAATGTCTACCCAATCTATGTATCTGATCACATGGCAGTATCATGGCATGATTACAGCTGCCTCCATAGACTTCTAATTCTCCCCATCCTCCATGGAGGCATACTGTGATTTCATGTGATCGGATACATACATGTGGTAGACAGTGCAAATGTAACAGGACCTGAGATGATGTCACCCTAGTGACATGACATGAAGTGGCCAATGATGTAACAGAGTTCTAACTCAATGTTCCACATAGCAGCAGTTCTGTAACGCTGAGATATATATTATTTTTTTCATTGAAAATACTGATTATTATTATTTCTTTTGCTGGTTTCTATACGTTTTTGCAGGAAAGATTCAAAGCTCTCTTCACAATATATGATGACCAAGTTTCCTTCCAGTTGTTTAAAAGCTTCAGACGAGTGAGAATTAATTTTAGTAACCCAGAAGCCGCAGCTAGAGCGAGAATTGAACTGCATGAGTCAGACTTTAATGGAAAGAAGCTGAAATTGTATTTTGCACAGGTAAACTATAATCCATAAATGTCTTTTACATTGTATAAGGGAAAAGTAAATAAGCAATGGTTTTATTTCCCTGTAAATATGTGTCTTTGCTCTCAGGCTGATACTTTTATAGCAGTATGTTCACATTGTATTTCTCCAGTCCTAAAAATGAACCGTCTAAAAATAGACTAAAAATAATGGGGCTTATTTATTAAGGGTCCGCGGGTGCACTTTAGTAGGATTTTCCGATGTTTGTGGGAGTTGCACTGCTGGGACCGGTATTTAACTGGGGATTGTGTCACACGCGGTCGGATTGTGGCGCGGCTGCGCCGTCGGGTGATCTGAGGGATTCGGACTGAGCGCGGGATTTAACACTCAAAGTGTCGCAAGATCAAGCACTTACATACACCAAGAAGGTGAACTCTGTCGGACCTGAGCGGGGAAGCGACACATGCAGGATATTGGGCGCACGATCTTAGTGAATCACGGGACAGTGCATTTCGGTCAGACAATACACTTTGGGTGAACTCCTCCGGACGGGTAATTAAATGTGCCCCAATGAGTTTACATAAAATGGCCTGATGTCAAGCATCATGTTTCGATGGACCCAGACAGTACTATGCCTGTGGTGAAAGATGGAAATGGTCATATCCTAATGTGAACATGTTTTTTGCAGCCAGAGGAAATGAAAGCACAGAACTCTAGATCTTTGCCAGGGTACAGTATACTATGCCATGCAACAAATTTCAACAAATTTGACTATAATAATTATTTTTTTACAAAAGAATATTTTGCATTTTTCTATAAGGTTGTAACATAGCATAAGGTAGAATAAAGTCTGAATTCACTAGACAATTTATCATTTTCAATATATAAAATATGTTGTATGCTTTAAACTTTTTGCCTGCTAAACATACAGTAATGAACTATGATTAGGGAAGCCATCAAATATTCATGAATGTTAATGAGTGCAGAGAGACCATATTCTAGACAGATTACAAAGATCTTGGCAATCTTCACATCCGCATACTGAAGACTGCCAGTTTATGGGTGTGTTAATACTGATTACATCAATTCCTTAATGATATTGACATCTCAAAGTCTCATAAAGGATAAATAGTTTTACCAATAAATAAAGGCCTGTAGCTAAACCACCCAATAGGCCAACTGAAGCGGTCCATAGAACTGTGAGCTTGTATATATCTGGCCCCTGTAAATGACATCATTCATTCTAGTGTACAGAGTATAGATGGGTGGACTCCCTACCTGAGGGCGCAGTAAACCCCTGCTTCAGAAGTTTTTTTTTTTTTTTACCTAATCAGCAGCCATTCCTGTAGATAAAATGTTCATGCACGGGTCTTGTGATCCTGATTGACAATGACCAATCTACCTTCCAGGATCTTATAATTGTATACATGAATAGAAGCTCAAGGTCCTGGAAGGTAGAAACTTAAACGAAGACGTGTGGTGGCTCAGTCCATCAGCTTCATGATGATTGGACTACAATTTGGTGTGGAATTAAAAACAAAAGTTATGAGGTCTTGTCATAAAGGTGCATGGTTCCATCGCTGCATGGACTGCTACAAAAACTCAGGTATTGATATGTCCCCTGTAGTCTGAATCTCAGACGCGTATTTCTGTTTACACTGATTGACGTGGCAGTTAATGCATGCAATACCTGATAAGCAAGTATTTGCTCATTTGTCATCTGGGTGCCAGCACATTTACACGACCAAGTCTTCAGACTATGAAATACCTTAAGTATGATCTTACCTAAGGCCACACTGCAACTTTTTGCACTGGTGATGACAACTACAAAGGGAATATCTTTATAGTTTAGCTCTGACCTCCAAGGAAATGCATCATAAATTCATGAAGGATTGGACTTCTGACCACCACATACGGCAAAAGACACCCCCCCCCCCTTCCTTTCCAGACATGGTTTGCCCAACTCCCTGAAGCAGACAAAAAACAAGTAAAATTTTGCTTAGGGACATTTTTTCACTTATTCCTTCAAGCATAGAGGAACTTATGGCCTAGACAGACTTTCAGTCTTGAGGGTAACTGGAATACTAACTAAACATACTGGTGTAGCAGTGTTTAAAATGGCTGGCCTAACACGTTATGATGTAAGAACAGTCTGTAGTGTCAGAGAATACTGGGAACAGCCCACTTTTGTGATAACATGATGAAAGTGTGTTAACCAGTGGTACATCTGTATATTCTAAGAAAATTCTCCAATGTACTGTAACTAATGACTACCCTGTGTTCTTCCTCCAGGCTCAAGTATCGAATGAGGAAGGCGAGAAATCCTTTTTGTTACCTCCTCAGCCAATGAAACAGTTTCTGATTTCACCACCAGCATCTCCTCCTGTAGGATGGAAACAAAGTGAGGACCCAACACCAGTCATTAACTATGATCTGCTCTGTGCAGTGTCAAAACTTGGCCCAGGTGAGTCTGGGGGTATACAATTATCTATAAAAAATCAAAAATAGTCATTCACATTATTAACACATAGTAATATCTGACTTATTTTTATGTTAATGCAGCGCGTGTCAACATAACATCCCCACCCAATGTAATTGGTGGACAGCAAAGTGAAAACACTCATTAGATTGACTAGTCTAGCTTCTACCGCTAACTTGGCCTCAAATATTTGTCCAGCACTCCAGCATTCTGTCCACATGTACTCTAAAAGTGTATGATTTCCCAATTAAAGGGCATGTCCAGTTTTATAAAATACTATGGGTGGGTGGGGGAGGATGTAGTAAACAACAAACATCTTAAACTCTCCTTTCTCAGGATCCCGTTCTCCGGGGCACTGCCTGTAACTTTGGGCTTCTATTTGTAAACAGGGGAAGGCAGTGATGCAGGCATCTTCTGCAGTTTTACTACATCCCACAGCCATATATACATTTTTTTTTCTAATCCCAGACAACCCTTTTAACTAAATCTTAAAAGTACAACTGTAAAGTATAAAAACTTTTTCCTAGCTCTGCACTAAGGTAAAATAAGCAATTCTCTAGAAGGCTAGCAGTTACCTTTTCCCTCTGGGTGCCTTTGTTTAGTTGGTTGCCATGGTAATCCGTAGCTAGACCAAGGAGAGGAGGGTGAGTGGATATTGTTGGGAGGGTTTACTAGCAGATGTGCACGCTCCATAGCTGCTGGGTGTAGGAGAATATCAGTCCTGGCAGCATGTAAAAAATTCTAGGACCTTTATTAATGTCATAAGCATGTGACTGCTCACATTCTTCAGATCATCCAATTACATACCAGGAATGGTATGTAGCAAAGCTGTTTGTGTTTGGATATAGTAGAAATGTGTATGTATGAAAGTTTGAATGCACAAATAAAGCTAGAGCTCAGGCTCTCCGTCAGTTCTCCGTCAGATCCTGCACACACAGCACAATGTATATACAGGGAAACCTCTTTAAACAGATCTCTTTACACAGGAAAGTGGTGGTCTGCAGATAGGAGGCAGCTTTCATAGAGTATAATCAATGAATAAAAAACAGCCTTTTAGGGAGGGGGTATATATAATAATATACTAATATAATATACATAATGTTGTACCTAGTTCTATTAGAAAGAAGCAAATTATGATTAATGTTGGAATTTGCATCCCATTTCTCCTTTCAGGTATTGCTATGGTAGTTTTTGCTCCGTCTCAAAACTGTATTGATAATGTTAGACTTTGATCACCGGTTTAACTTGCTTTATGCTTTTATTTTAGGGGAGAAGTATGAACTGCATGCAGGCACAGAGTCTACTCCAAGCGTGGTGGTTCATGTGTGTGAGAGTGAAAATGAGGAAGAGGAGGAGGATGAAATGAGGGGGCCAAAACAAAAAATAGTTCAGACTAAGCGCCCTGCACATCCCACCACTTCCTTAAACTAGTTTGACGCCTTTGATCCTAAAACAAAGAAAACCACAGAATTGGAAAAGGGAAATGTAGTTCTTAATGTTCACTTTCTGTATATAGCTAAAGACAATCTAGAAATCACATTATCAGAAGTAGTACAAATGCTGTATTTATTTTATGTACTTTTTATTTACTGTTCCGTATCTGTTACATGTTATCAGTGTTTTAGCCATTGTACTGCAATGACTGCAGTGAAATGTATTTCTGTATCTTGTACTGTTTTAAAGGGGCAGTCCCTCTTAGCAAGGAGCCACTTGAAGAGTTGAGCCCAAACATTTGGGGTGAAATAGACTGTTTCCATAACCTACAGGGTATTAGCTACTTAGTATGGGGCATTGTCCTTAGTCCACAAGTTCCTTACAGCGTCTATTAGTCTATGGTTGTTTATGCAGCTTTTGGCATTCATATTTTTTGTTATATGATTTACTGCAGAAAGCGCTGCACAGAGGAGTATTGGTTTCTTTTCCTCATTATTAATCCACTTGCATCATCCAAATGATCAGAACAAAGAAAACCCCTATGTAAGGGTCACTGGCACCCCTACACAGGAGTTTACTTTCCTCTAAATAACTGCAGTGCCATGTAACATGTAAACTTTATGTATTTGTTGCATAATTCTATGAATATAGCATATTTACAGCATTTTATTTATTTTTTTAAACAAAGTTATCCTATCAAGGCTGAAAGTGTAACTTATAAAAGGTTAGTAAGCTGTACCTGCTGCCTGACTCTATGTGCATTGCTAGCAGCTTTACACTTTTCAAGAGAATTAGGCCCTACATGCACAACCTTTTTGGGGTCAGTTCATGGCCCCCATAGCGATATATGACATCTGGTCAGGGTTTGGTAAGCACACAATGTCTCACTGCATAGTTACAGACCAGGATGGATTTAGATGTAGAGGGGTGCGTACCCATCTCCCCCTTCTCCGCCCAGTAGTGAGCATCACCAGTTGTGCACTCAAGGCCTCACTTGTTTAGGATATGTGGTAGTTCCTACAAAGGCCAATGGGAAATTTCAATTGGCAAATTTTTGCTTTTGATGGTGAATGTATTTTATAGCCTGCTATGTGGGATGCAACCTTTAAAAGGCACCTTAAAATGACATGTAATAACATTATTATAACCTGATGCCGATGGTGTACTGTCTGGTGTGTTTATATAAGCCATATATGGTGAATGTTAAACAGTGTCTTGTATTACGTGGACCGTAAGTACACGTGTGCACTTACTGTAGTAATAGTCATTATTCGCTACATTGCTTTGTAGTTGAGTTGCGTAAAGGATTTGGGGGCACAGAAACTGAGATTAAATGGGGAAAAAAATATATATATAGATACATTTATTTTTTTTTGTTACCAATGTAATAGTAAGGTTTTCCCCTTTCAATGTAAAAGGCAAACTAAACCCAGCAACTAAAAGCTTAATTTTTGGTACATGTCTTTATTTCTGTTATTAGTAGCAGCAGAACTTTGAAAAATACATTCTTATTCCTTGTCTGTAGCTTCTCCAAGTTGTCTCAACAATATTGTGCGCTTGGCTCTCTTCATTACATGTGTAACTCTTGACTTCTAACGATTTTTTCCAAATATGATATTTGATTCCCCATTTCAAACAAACAGAGTGAAGCCCATTTTGTGATCCTCATCTTTTGGTATTTTTTCTGTTCCAAAACTACTTGTCAAAAATCTTTCTCAGCAGCAGTGAAGTAGGCAGAGTTAAGGCCCATAGTTTCCATGATACTTTATTTCTCCTTTTGTGTAATTAAGCAGCAAATCTGAGATTTCAATAAGTAAATCCCCTGCATTTACAGGATTTATATAGTGACTAGTCTGGCAGCTTTGATCACATTGAGGTGCATGTACCAAGGAATAAGCAGTAGAAACTAGCAGTGAAACAGTTACATGGAATGTAATCTCTGCCGGTATCTCAGTATCTGGGGAGCAGCGTTTGGGGGAGGGGGCTTTAGATTAATGAAGAGTTTATGGCACAGCTTGAGGTACAGAGAGAAACAGAAAGTTCTCCAGAATCACAGACTGGGATGGAGTGCCTGATAACAAACAGGGAAACCCTTTAACTTTCTAGTGTGTAAAGGAGACGTCTATACTCTCTAAAATGCAGACACAGGGTTTTCATCCTAGCTACACAGAGTAGAATCACATCGGCCCACATTTATTAAAACATGCCGCGGCTGCACCTAAAGGGGGGTGTTAGTTCTTAGTTGGAGTTTGGGTCTTATTTATTACTGATGTGTGCCACTTTTCCATCTGCTCCACAATTTTGCAGCATGAACAAAGTGAATAGTGCACACTTCCTGATGGCAGGGGGCGCCAGCTTCATAATGACCGTGCACCAGTTTTGATGAATCAGGCGTACCATGCACATACCGTGTAGCCTTTGAGTGATAGAAGCAGCAGTCCCTCCCCCCTAACATTTGGAACCCATAAAATTTCTTGTGTAAGCAAACTGTATATATGTGACCAATCAGTACAGACTGAGAAGTGAAGAGACATGATAAACTAGAATAAACTGGGCAGAATAGCAAATAAACTGCTAGACATGGGCGTAGTTGTCCTACATCACAAGAGCTAATAATTTCTGGGAAAAAATATTTTTGGAAAGTTACGCGTTCCCTGATCTGAGTGACACGGTGAGAGAGGAGAGTCTGTGGAACAACTGAATAAAAATAGAGCACATCAGTGTAAGGACAGACTCTCAGTGCACTTGGAGAAACCACCTGGAATATAAATACATTTTTCACAGTCCTGCTGCTACTAACACAATTTTATTATTACATAACACTGTACAGTATACAGGCTTGCATGATATAAACTGTTGACTGATTTCCTTTAAGATATGGTTCCCTAGTCAGAAGCCTCTTGCATGTTAGTGCTACCAGAGAGCTCGGAGCATAACTAGAAAAAAATCATATCTTTAATAGACTCCTTGGATTTGAATGTTTAGTGTGTTCCACCTGTTGCAGGAAGAAGTAGCCATGGCCACAAAATTCTGAGTACCTGCTCACAGACCATAGTTTGTGTCTGTTGGGTTGATATGGGATTTTTTGGGGGCAAGCATTGAACTGTGTGTTGTCCATCATAAACAGTTCTTGCTCTTGCACACCCAAGGTGACGTTCCAACATAGGGTTATGCAGGTCTCTTCTTCAGCCATAGAAATCAAATCAAGCATGGCTTCTCAGTGGAGCATCACTGCATATAGGTGACATCCTAACATCTATGGTTAGCTTAGGCCTTACTCTGTGTAATCACCTGGTAACAAATAGCATTTTAATGTCTGCTAATCTTCTAGAATTGTTTAACAGTAACATGGAGGAAGATTTCCCCCTCATTCTTATTAGCTGAATTCTCTTTAACTCCACCATCTGTACTGTTCTGTCCCTTTTGTCTCTAGGATATGTAAGTATAAATTCGAGATTACAAATACTCTCTAGTACTGGGTGCTATAAAATCAATTTGCCGTGTTTTCTGTTAGATTTTACTGTTTCAAATATACAGTTTTAATAGATTTTTCTGTATTATTTTTTTTCTATTGCATTCCTTTTAACTAGTGTATATAGCAATGAATATTTTACAGTATAGTTTCTATAGAAATTTTCTAGGTGTGCTTTTTTTTGCTTTTTATGGAGTTTCATAATATTTTACAAACTAATATACCATTATAAACCTAGGTCCCCTGTGGGGATAGTAGTTAAAACAGTTTAAAGTGACTGGGATTTTATTGGGAACAGAATATAGGGTCAAATAATAATATTTTTTTGAGGAGTATTTTAGAATACTTGCTTTATGTGCCTGTGTTTGGTTTTGCTCCATACAGATTGAAAATATGTATTTGTGTGGAAAATACAGTATAGGTTGAGATTGAGGCACAATGAGAACCTTTCACCATCTCCAATTTAGCATCAGTCTTTCATCTTTTTTTCACAGATCCTCATAAACTATAGCAACGGGCCATTGTCATACTGATTCTTTGTGATAACCTTTATAACCTGCTCATGATGGCTTAGGGTTAACCTAGGAATGTGAAGTCTATTGTTGTTCATATTTTACACAAACATATTTAATAATGATACACGTAATAAGGGAATGTAATACTTGTATTTGTATTCTAATTAAAAACATAGTAAAACATATTTTTAAATCTGTTTTTGTTTTCTAAATGTATCTTCTGTATTCTATTCAGAGGAGCGCCAAGATATTTGCCAGTTATGAACTGTAAACGGCATGTCAGAAGTTTCTTTTGCTAAACTTAATGGAGAGAAAACGTGTGTGCAAAAAAAACTATCTTTTAGCTTCTATGGTGGAGTATTGTGGGCGTGCTCTCACATGCACAGAGGACACTGCGCAGGAGGAGGTGAACTGTGTCCTTCACCAAGGTCAATGGCTGATTTTGGGTTCAAAACCTGTATTGAGGTGTTACTTTTCCTTGTGATCGTGCATATGATAAGGAAATGACTCTTCAGAACAGGAATACTCTGCCTATGGCAAGGCCACTTTGAAAATGTCATAATGCCAGAAATTTTGATAATAGTACAAAATGTATAGAAAATGTATTTAATATATCATTTTGGATTAAACAATGGGTCATTTCCTTCAAGCTGGACCTTTGTTGCCAGACCCTTCCGATTGTTCAAATGAGTTTGTTATTTTCTAACATTCAAGTAATTTTCATATCAAATTGACTGTGGTCAGCAAAAATCACGTGTTTGTTCTCACTTTATTATTACTGTGATATCAAATGTCAGAAATAGTGTCATTAAGTATTATAATAGCTATTATATATGTGTTGATGACCTTAGATGAGGCTTTAGCTGGAGATAATGCAGAACATGAGGGCTTGTTTTTTTGTCAGACAGCTTGTGCTTCCTAGTAGCACCTTTTAATATCCCAAGTAATGTACTAGGAAGCTGGAAAAAAACTCAATAGGGATATTACATTTATAAAGTTTTTATGTTTTATTGCTTTGAAGAAAAAGTAAGGCTTAGAGTAAAATTGTCTATGTATTGCCATATCCAACACATTTAAGGGCTGTGTAAGGGCTCTTTCTTATTAGTAGATATGTATTTGTATTGATGTCAATTAGATGAATGTTTGATCACTATTTATTTGATTTTCATGAATAATGGCAGTTCAGCATTGTGATATTTTTACCAGATATGATGTTCACCATGCAGGGTAAACATTACAAAAATTTAGTAGTACCAGGCAGTCCCCAGGTTGTATGTCAAGATAGGTTCCGTAGGTTTGTTCTTAAGTTGAATTTGTATGTAAGTCGGAATACTTTACTGTGTACTGTATACTTTGTATGTAATATATGTATACTTTATCATTGTAAGCCCAGCCACATTTTATTTGGTCTCTGTGACAATTGGATTTTAAAAATGTTGGATTGTCATAAGAACCAGAATTAACAATAAAGCTTCATTACAGAGACCTGTGATAACTGTTAGTGCTGTTTATAGAAGACTAAGGCTAAAGTACAGTAAATTACCAACATCCAGAGGTCTGTTTGTAACTAAGGGTTGTCTGTAAGTCGGGTGTTCTTAAGTAGGGGACCGCCTGTACAGGAAAATTTTACGTTAATGGGCATATTCATCCATTCCACATAACACTTTACCAAAAAAAGTTTGCATGAATGGGAGGGGAGAGGGGCGGTTATTCGCAGTATTCTAAAAAAAGAAAGAAAGCTGTGCTATAATTGGTTACTATTTATTAAGTATGCAACCAGAAACACAAAGAATACTGAGATCTCACAGAATGTCAGTTTTAGATCACTCGCACAGCAAACACAATCACAGCTCTAATCCTTCAATGTAAATCAATTTTGCTACTAACAACCTGCAACCTTTTTATAATAAAAATTGAACAGGAAACATAGATAACACTAATGTGGGAACATGTCATTGGGTTTAAAGGGGTATTCCCATCTGGGCATTTACATTTAATTAAATTCATTGGCCATATGTAAACATTTCTTCAATTAGATGTTATTAAAAAAAATGTTCCTGTGTGAAGATAATTTCTCGTAAATGTAGTCATTCTGTCCTTTAGAAATGAGATAGCTTCCTCGGATACAACCACGTCACACTCTGGCAGCGGTGGCCAGACATGCGCTATAGAGCCCTGCCTGACTTCCTGGCTTCAGAGTTCATTACCATCAGGACGGCTGTGGGACCTGCAGTAACTCCCGAACATTTTATATACAATAACCTTTCGTTTCTTTGTGCTTTCCCTCCAGCAGAGGTGGTCATATCCGAGGAAGCTATCTCGTTTCTAAGGGACCATATGACTACATTTATGAGAAATTATCTTCACACAGGAACATTTTTTTTAATAACATCTAATTGAAGAAATGTTTATATATGGCAGATTAATGAAACTGAATGCCCAGACGAGAATACCCCTTTAACTGTGAAACTCGGTGACCTTTTAAGCTTTTTTTATATTCTGTCTGATGAGAAGTCGGCATACATGAATCTAACCATTTTGGATAAGAATGATAAATGATGCACATTAAACCATCTCTGATCAATTTGTTTATGTGGGAATAACCAGCCTCTAGTGTGTTTAGGAAGTTTCCCCTACAGAAGAGAAAACTAGAACGATATTTATAGAAATCTATTTGAAAATTTTTTACCACATGATAGATGCAATCCAATGACTTGATTATCGTGTATAGGTTTAAAAAAAAAAAAGCAATTTAGGTTAAACTGCATAGAATGATATAGTTAAATGTTCAATAAATCTTCATTCTAGAACCTGGAATTTATACAGTGTGACAGGGTTGGCCGTGAGTTCTGCGAAAAATGGTCTGGAGCGATTTCCCAGACTGAAACTCGTAACAGTGGACTGAACAGACCTGCTCAGTTCAGTCCAGTGATACGAAATTCGTCCTCGAAATCATTTTTCGGGGATTGCACTTGCTCTTGGGAAAGTGCCTTAAGACTTTGCTCATAGTGAATACCTAGTATGATGCTTTAAAGTACTGATTTCAGTCTTTGACATTAGAATGAGAACTCGCTGATTGAGCACACAAAATTATGTGTGTGATAGACATTTAGCTTGAAAATTTCTAATACAGTTGAAAGATTGTTGGGAAGGCCTGGAAGATGAACCCACGAGAAGTCAGTGCCACAGTAATGAATACATTCATACACACAGTTATATGTTGTAACTTACTATGTCAGTGTTTTTTTTTTTGCTTTATTTGTGCTTTCTCTATTGAAATTAGATTGTAAGCTCTTCTGTGGCAGGGTCTGATGTAAGTAAATTCTATGTCCACCTCTAAGGAATGTGTTGGCACTATTTAAATAAAAGGATGATGACTGAAAAGATCAGAAAGTAAATTCTCCAAGTGTGTCAGTTTGGTTGAAATTTTCAGTCATATTTGTTTCAGAGGAAGATGATTTAGCACTGCCAGACCACTCATTGAAATATATACAGTATGTTCAGATGCCCCGACCCATCTATGCAAAGAGATACAGGTATGTCCTGCAGACTTTGTCCAGGAACTCTCTGGAGCTTTTTAGGAGACTCTCTGGTCTCCTAGTGCCAGATGGCTGTGACAAACGTATTGTTTTTGGGGGTTTTTTTCTTTTTGTTTTCTTATGAGAAGGACTATACTTTGGCGAAACAAGCATCTAAGGGTTCAGAAGCAAATGGGTTCCCTCTGTAACATAAAAAAAACCTGCAAAATTTGATTTCAGGATAACAGGGTTTTTACATGACAGCCAAAGGGCCTAATGGAGAATGCAAATTCTGCATATACTATGTTGTGAAAACAATATTAAAAACTCATTTAAAAATGTCTAATCTCCCCCTTATTTTATTTTTTTTCTTTACAAATACATATAAACATATTTAGGGTATCACTGTGACTGTAATGACCCAAGTTATACAACCATCATGTTTTCTTTCTGTCTATATATGTGGCAAAAAAGAAAGGGGGTCAAGGTCTCCACCAGGGCCCAAGCCTCAAGCAAACTTGGCTCACTGTTGCACAGAATATTAAGTGCTGCCAACAGGAAGTACAGTTTGACCTGCAGAAAGCAAGCCCTCCTTTGGTTCCGGAAGTTGAAAAATAAAAATGTTGTGGCTTTTGGAATGTGGAAAGCAAAAGAAGGTGGCTCCAACAAGCCACTCATAATAGAAGTATTTTTCATAATCCATTACATCAATATTACTCAAACCTTGAACCACAATGTTGTTCTAGAAATGTGAAGACTTTATAGGATCGGATCCCGATGTCGCTGTAAGCTAATTTGTAGCTGAGATAGGGTCTAGCCCTTATTAAAGAAAATAGTGAAGGGAGGATATTCTGAACTCATCTTCTTAGGCACATAGCTCCCAAAAGTGGCTTGATTTGAGAGGGTGATTTGGCATCTGGGCCCAGGAGCCTTTAGGGGTCTATAAGGTATTTATTCCCAATGTGAAGAGACCAGTACAAAAAAAACAATACATTGGCATACATCCAATATGGCACATATCCCGGACTTTGTTTAATGTGTACTGTGGGTGTTTCACCAGTGATGTAACAGTCCATCTTTAGAGATTTACATTACTCCGGAGACATCCTGAGAAATTACTTGCTGCTGCCGATGTTCATTCCTCCGGCTTGAAGGATATATCCCACTGTATGGACATACATACACTCACCGGCCACCTTTTTTAGGTACACCTGTCCAACTGCTCGTTAACACTTAATTTCTAATCAGCCAATCACATGGCGGCAACTCAGTGCATTTAGGCATGTAGACATGGTCAAGACAATCTCCTGCAGTTCAAACCGAGCATCAGTATGGGGAAGAAAGGTGATTTGAGTGCCTTTGAACGTGGCATGGTTGTTGGTGCCAGAAGGGCTGGTCTGAGTATTTCAGAAACTGCTGATCTACTGGGATTTTCACGCACAACCATCTCCAGGGTTTACAGAGAATGGTCCGAAAAAACATCCAGTGAGCGGCAGTTCTGTGGCGGAAATGCCTTGTTGATGCCAGAGGTCAGAGGAGAATGGGCAGACTGGTTCGAGCTGATAGAAAGGCAACAGTGACTCAAATCGCCACCCGTTACAACCAAGGTAGGCAGAAGAGCATCTCTGAACGCACAGTACGTCGAACTTTGAAGCAGATGGGCTACAGCAGCAGAAGACCACACCGGGTGCCACTCCTTTCAGCTAAGAACAGGAAACTGAGGCTACAATTTGCACAAGATCATCGAAATTGGACAGTAGAAGATTGGAAAAACGTTGCCTGGTCTGATGAGTCTCGATTTCTGCTGCGACATTCGGATGGTAGGGTCATAATTTGGCCTCAACAACATGAAAGCATGGATCCATCCTGCCTTGTATCAATGGTTCAGGCTGGTGGTGGTGGTGTCATGGTGTGGGGAATATTTTCTTGGCACTCTTTGGGCCCTTTGGTACCAATTGAGCATCGTTGCAACGCCACAGCCTACCTGAGTATTGTTGCTGACCATGTCCATCCCTTTATGACCACAATGTACACAACATCTGATGGCTACTTTCAGCAGGATAATGCGCCATGTCATAAAGCTGGAATCATCTCAGACTGTTCGTTGGTGGAACGGGAGATTCGCATCATGGATGTGCAGCCGACAAATCTGCGGCAACTGTGTGATGCCATCATGTCAATATGGACCAAAATCTCTGAGGAATGCTTCCAGCACCTTGTTGAATCTATGCCACGAAGAATTGAGGCAGTTCTGAAGGCAAAAGGGGGTCCAACCCGTTACTAGCATGGTGTACCTAATAAAGTGGCCTGTGAGTGTATATGTTGTCTACCTCCCTCGTAAGGAATCCTCCTGATGTTTCCTTACAATAGAGTGCTAACTGAATTTAGCCTAAGTTATCCTAACATTTCATATTTGAAAGTATAACTCGGGTGCATGTTCTCATACACGGTAGTTTCTGGATATTACCAGTTACTTTCTAATCAGTGTGAGAATGTGAAGGGAGTGTAAAGGCAACAGGACTAGTGACTTGAATTGTTAGAAAACTAAATGTGAGCGTTTGTTCATTTTTAAAAACT